>NC_137047.1:33942833-34040125 GCF_032717465.1 Coenobita brevimanus
ACGTGAGGGTAGAGCCAGCACCAGCTCCACCAACACTGCCTTTATATTTTACTAATGCTACCACCAGACGATTTTTTTCAGCTTCTGAGAGTCCTCAAACTACAGTTGTTATGCATAACCTCCATTCACCTCTTCACTACTGGAAGTCTGCCGTAAATACATCAGTTTTTGTGGAGGTACCGTTATGAAGTTAAAGAGTACACCATTTGAGTGAAGGGGTTAACAGAGAGAGAGAGAGAGAGAGAGAGAGAGAGAGGGAGAGAGAGATAATGATGAGGTGGCAGGGGTTATAGGAAGCAGGTCAGGTTTCCAAAGCGTTTATGGATATTGTTTTTAACTCCGTCACTACAAATGGTTTCTTCAGAGTCAACAAAATCGTGTGGAGGCAGCAAGATTAAATTCCCAAAAGGTGACATTATTAACCCCTTCAGCCCGATGGCATATTTATATTTGTATTTTTGACACCGCCTGTACTTACGTCGCCGACACTCCCTTAACACCTTCACTATGGCTACTTATTTTACAGGTTGACTGTTGCTGCCTCCAGACGATTTTATTCATGTCAAGGAAGGGTTAATGAAGGCTATATCTAACCCCTCCAGTTTGGCACGTCACGCCAAACCTGAATAAATTAATCTAACGACGACAAAAATAAGTTTCAAATATACGTCCTGAGGCTGAAGGGGTTAAAAACTCTCTTTTAGCGCTGTTGACTAAAATTAACTCCTTTAGTACGTTGATCTCTTATCATTGTATTATTCTTGCTTCCTTTATTTTATTCAACTAAAGGACAGTCTCTTGTAAGGAGGTTACTGAAGGCTGTATCTAATCTCTCGTCAGAAAAGTCTCTCAATGGCAAAATAAAATCGACTGAAGGTAGCAAAAACATACTCCTGTATATGTCCCGGGATCCAAAGGGTTAAGAACGTTGTATGTCACTGCAGCTGACACCAGATAATTCCTTCTATGACTAAATGTGTAGAGAGGAAAAACGGTGAAAGAAGAGAAGAAAAAGGGAGACCAAGGTGAGCAGTGGAATCCGGTGCCCCAGCTTCAGGGCAGAGCGGGTACCAACTCCCTTGCCACTCCCTTAACACCTTCAATACTCTGGCGTCCATTTTAGTTCATTGTTGCTGCTACCCGACTATTCAATTCAAACTGGAAGAGGCCCTGGTAGTGAAAAGGTTAATTGAAACTAATAAAATCACTCGGATATACCGACAGTGAACTAAGAAATACGCCATCACATTCAATGGGTTAACTGCTTCACTCTCAAGACGTATTTTTTCTGTTGTTCTTTCTAAGGACAGATGATTTCCTTTCCCTTCAGGGATAGGTCTTACAGTGAAGGGGTTAATGAGGCTATATCAAAGCATTCCAGGTGAAAATTCCCTATTTACTGGTGAATACATTTGTGTGGAGATGGTAAGAATGAATTATAAGACACTGGGCTGAAACATTTAAAATTATGACGTATTTTTAATCTTGGTACGTCGAGAGGATTCTGTTAACTGTGAGGATATCGTTTGTAGTAACCGGAGGAGAAAATATTAATTAACCGCATGCCAACCTGATTTCTCTACCTGAGCTGAATACACTTATCTGAAGGCAACAGAAGTACCATTAATTACAGGCCATTAGACTATGGAATTAAGATGAAATAGTGTTTTATCACCTCTTTATGAAATCTTTACCTTAGCGTAGTTCCTCCACCTTATCTTGGCCCAGACTTTCCTCCTTTTAAAGCTCATTTCTCGTAGACCAGTAGCAGAATAAGGCAATACAATGGTTCTACATCTAGTCAATAACCCTTAGTAGCGACAAGGACCATAACCAAATCCGACGACATAATGTACCTACATCGCTGCATTCAAGTTAAAGATGGAAAGTTTGTACCAGGTTAAAGTGAACACAGTATTATGAGGCATACTGTATACCACATATTGGCCCTGTTCACACAGCAGTAAAACTGTGAATAAGGAAGTAAACTAGACTGTCGTGTGTCATATTCTAGAAGACGATGTGGACTTAGCAAAAACTGATTTTACGTCTTAATGTCCTTAGTCTCACGAAGCGGCTTAAAAACACAATTCCACACAGACAACTTCCTTGTGAAAAGCTACGTACAAACCAAACAACACACACACACACACACACACACACACACACACACACACACACACACACAACATCCCTTTAAGAAATTATATACAAAGCATATGACACACACTCACAGTAATGCGCACTCACTCACACACACACACACACACACACACACACACACACACACAACATCCCTTTATGAAATTATATACAAAGCATATGACATACACTCACAGTAATGCGCACACACACACAGACACACACACACAGACACACACACACACACACACACACACACACACACACACACACACACACACACACAACTTCAGTACAAAAAATACACAACACAGAAAATGCATCGCACTTTGAAGGGCTGACCAACATCACAACGAGGAAACAAACACACATGTAAACAAACACGCAGATTATAACTAAGTCGTAAAAAATAACAGAACACAGGACTGATGGAGAACGAATTAATGTAGTATATGTCGGACATACAGTGCAGTTAGAAATATGAAGTGAATGAGAATTATATGATAAAAGAGGGTGGAGGAGGAGGAGGAGGAGGAGGATTATCATCATCATCATTAAGAGGAGGAGGAGACGAGGAAGAAGAATATTAGGAGGAGGGCGAAGATCATGATGGTTATGATGATGATGATGATGTTGAGAGAACAAGTAGAAGAAGAAGAGAAGGAGGACGAAAAGGAAGATTAGGAGGAGGAAGAGAAGAAGAATAAAGAAGAAAGAAGATGAAGAATAAGGAAGAAGGAAAATTTGGATGCAGAAGAAAAAAAAGTAGACGACTGACGAGGAGGATGAAACGGAAAAGGTAGTGGAAGTCTGAAAAAAATACCCCCCCCCAAAAAAAAAGAGAGGCGATTACACAGAGTTGATCCTTGTCCTGGCACAGTAGGGCACAGCCAGTATCAAGCCACACCGTCACGCCTCTGAGATGTAGCAGAGTGGGGAAGCCTTAACACCTTGAATACCATGTCGACAGTTTTATTCTGTTCTTCCTCCTTCAGATGATTTTTAGTCAGTATAGGGAAAAGCTCTTGTAATGAAAGTGTTTTTCAGTACTATGAGTAAGCCTTCTAGTTGTAAAATCTTCTTCAAAGCTGAACAACATTATGTGAAGTTTGCAAGAATATAGTAAAAATGAGGTGTTCAGAGTGAAGGAGTTATTGTGTCTCTCTAATGTCCCCCAGTCGGAATGAAGGCCTTGCATGGGTTTCATCCCCAAGAGGTGACTGGAGGCTTTTCCATCGTGAAATGCCACAAAAGGAAATAGTCTGGTCAATTGGCCTTGAATGTACTCGTAGTGCACTGCTTAGACTAGCCTCGGGACCCTACACCTTGAATGGGGATAAAATGAGATTGGTTGGTACCGTTTCTCTGTATAGTACAAGCTTGGAAAGTATCGTAACACATCATCCTTAGCATCCTATTCTACCTATTAGTCTTAAGTGTCTACATGTGTGATAGTAATTCCATTAGAATTGAAAAAATAAAAAAAAATCATACTAATCTCTTCACTACCAATAGGAAGGCTTAATACACACAACAGATTCTTTAGAAAGGACGTTTCACAAAATGTCGTATGCTAGCGATGCATAAGTCAACCCGTATCCTTATGCCTGTATCCTGCCTGTCCTCACACTGTACTTCTACTACAGGATGAATGATAACCTTCACACCACGATAGGCCACTCCTGAGTGGAAATCACCTGGCGGTAACACAAATAAAATAGCTAAAATCAGACACGTCCTGAAAGGGTTACTGGGGACTATTTTTAACCCTTAGACAATAATGGTCTGCTCCTAACATAAATAAAAGCATCCCCGCGGCAACATGAACCATCACAGCATCCTGGAAGGCTCACTGAAGTGCGCTTCCGCTGAGCGATTTGTTTTGGGCGCGTTTCGCTCACTCGACCGTTAAAAAATGCGGCCTATCGCTCCCATTAGATGAGTTTAAGAGTCGAGTGTTTGTTGTGATGGAGAGAGGTCCTGTGCTCCAGAAGTGTGAGAGGAGAGGTCAGCTAGCACCCAAGCTCCACTAGTACCGTTCCCTAGTGCTCCAACCTTAGTTGGTGATACACCGTATTCATCGACCAGTATTTCCTTTTTGTATTTTCCTAGACTTAAGAGTTTAATTAAGGTGTTCTTCCTAGGCGTAAGTATTTAGCTTTTGCGTGAGTGAGTGCGATCTCTTTAATTTGATTTGAATTGTAACGTTAAATTTATTTTGTAATCAATAAATTTAACAGTTCTTTTTCTTGAGCTTAATGTAATGTAAACTCTTGTTTCATTTCTCTGCAATTAAGCTTATTTCCCATATAGCTCCTAGCTTGCATAAACGTTTTGCTATTCATAACTGGTACTTAGGCCAGTCTTGTATTAAACTTTAAAATCCATTGTGCCTCCTAGGAGTTAAGCACCAGCAAGAGCCTGATATTATTATTAGTATTAGTTATTTATTGTCAGGGGTGAAGTAACTTTCTCCAGAGGCTAACAGTACTAAGAAACAGCAATTGAGTAATTAGTCTCTGCTGTGTACTGTTGAGGAAGTTTATAAATTCTCGTTCTTAGAGAATCGTGCGAAGAAGTCAGCGTAAAGTAATCGTTGCTTGATTTAGTAAGACAATCATTGTCCCTGCTCTTCAATATTATTGAATATTATTATCAATTAAATAATATTTAGCATTTATTTTTAAAAAACCGTGATATTATAAAAGAAAACCGTGACAATTGGCGACCTCATTCCAGGATATTAACTTCTAGTTCTAAAGCTATTCACGAGATAGTGCTCACTCGTTCATATTTAGGTATTTATCATTAAAGTTTATAGGCACAAGTTTACTGGTGTTTACCGTTAATTTAGCAAGTGAATTTTTGCTTTATTAATCCATAGAGTATTTAACTCTATTTAGTACTTTATTTTTGGTAACGCCAGACGATTTTATTCGCTCCTGGGTAGCCGCCGTACCCATTGTGTTAATTATTGAGTTCTCAGTTATTTGCATTTTTGCTTTAATCTTTGCCAGTTAACTAGATAAGACTGGTCACCACTAGCTTGTGTCTGTATTCTTTATTTGTGTTATTAGCATTCGTTTGCGAAGCAGTCAGTACTCAGTTTTGGTTTGCTTAGTAAATTAGCGTCATGGCTACCACTTTATTTTTACAGGAAGCCAAAGAAATGGGTCTTTCGGACCCAACCGAAATTAAAGAGTATATACTCTCACGGTATAATCAGGAGCAGCAGCGTGAGAATGATGCCCGTGAAGAGCGTAAGATTCAGCGCGAATACGAGCGAGAACAGCGTGAGGAACGCGAAAAGGAGCGCGAATACGAGCGAGAACAACGCGAATACGAGCGGGAGCAACGTGAATCTGAGCGTGCCGAACGTAAGGCACGAGAAAAACATGAACTTGAAGTGCTGAAGCTCAAGCGAGATTCCTTGGCTTCAGACACGTCTGGTGCAGTTGGTCCAAGCTCCACGAGCGTTCTCCCTGCACATGTCCTGGCGACCCCACGCATCAAGCTTCCTTCATACAAGGAAAGCGAGCGAATCGAGCCGTACATAGCTCGTTTTGAGGACATGGCAGACATGTATCAACTGGATGAGGCAGCTAAGCGGATCCAATTTCTTAGTTTATTTGAGGGCCCTGCCCTCGATATTCTCCACAGAATTTGTGGAGACAATCTCACGTATGAGATGATGAAAGCAGCACTCATTAAGGCGTACGGTCTCACAGTAGACGGCGCCAAAGTTCAGTTCATGCGAGCTCGTCTCCAAGACAAGGAGACAGCTGTTCAGTTCCTTGATCGTCTCACTGCTTACTTAAATGAGTGGATGGAGAAAGATGAAACTCCTTCCACGCGTGAGGGGATAATTGACCTTATGCTGCGTACACAGCTAGAGAGGTCGTGGCCTGCTGAGCTCATAGCACAGCTTAAGATCTGCCAGGTGAAAGATGCCAGCCAAATGGCAGAAAAGGCTGACGCATTCTTTACTGCATACGGGTATCAAACTCGTAAGCAAAACACCTGGAACAGAAAACCTGATAAATCTGGGAAATCGTCTCAGACTGAATCCCAGCACCAAGGCCGTTCTCAGAGTAATGGCCAAGGTCCAAGCAAACCGCAGAAGGACCAGGGGCAAAATACACAGCAGCCTGCTTGGAAGTGGTACAACAAGCACCCCAACAAGCAGCAGTTCCCCAAGCAGCAGCAGCAATCCAAGGACAAGCCACGTAACCCTCAGTCAGGTCAATTAGTGTATCGGAGGCAGGAGGCAAATGCAGCCTTCATTCCACAACAAGTACCCGGTGGTGCCATCTCTACCAGTACAGGTACATCACAACAGTTCACAAGTCCCCCTCCGACCATGAATTCTCCTCAGACACCTACTTCCCAGGGCGCCACGTTTGCTGCATCGGTTGTTCCGCAGTCTCATGAATGACTGGCTGCTACGAGTACCTCCTCAGACCCTTCCACCAGCAACACTGCCTTTCTTGTTCAGCCAGGTTCTGTGGGAGGTGTTTCTGTAAATGTCCTGAGGGACAATGGTTCCTCAGGTTGCTCTGTTAAGCAGAGTTTAGTTCGGCCTGATGAGTATACAGGTCGACAGATCCAAGTTAAACTTATTGATGGATCAGTGAGATTGTTCCCTGAGGCACGTATCCAGGTGGCGTCTCCATTTTTCAAAGGCCTGACAGCTGCAGTTGTCATGCCAGAACCATTATTTGACCTCATATTAGGCAACATACCTGGCATCAAAAATAGTTGCGCCGTAGATGTTGCTACTCAGACTTCGGCTGCTGCGATAACACGAGCCATGGCCAAGGCTCCAAATCGCGTCACTCCATTGACCATCGCAACGCCGCAAGATCTGATTCGTAGTCAAGATGTTGTCCAAGAGCAACAGACTGACTCGACACTTGCCTCAGTGCGCAAGAAGCTGGAGGGTAAAGTGATCAAGTATTCACGGGGAGGACAAGCCAGGTTCCTTCGTAAGTGAGGACGGCTGTACCGTGAGTAACAGACACCCCAGGGTGAGGTTCGACTGCAGTTTGTTGTTCCTGCAAAGTATCGCCGAGCAGTGTTTGAATTAGGTCATTGTTCAGTGATGGGAGGTCACATGGGTCAAAAGAAGACCTCTGACTACATCCATGCTGACTTTTTCTGGCCAGGAATGGGACGGTAAATAACGAGGCTCATACGTTCCTGTGATGTGTGTCAGCGTACCACTGATCGGGGACGTGTCCGTCCTGCGCCATTGAAGCCAATGCCCATAATCTCTGAACTGTTCGAGAGAGTAGCAGTTGACATAGTTGGGCCAATCTCCCCTAGGGCTAGTGATGGATCAAAGTATATCCTCACTATTGTTGATTTCAGCACACGGTGGCCTGAAGCCGTGGCCCTTAAGAATATAGAGGCCGTCACCGTTGCTGAGGCATTAATTGAAGTGTTCTGTCGTGTAGGTATCCCTAAGGAGGTCTTAAGCGACCGGGGTTCCCAGTTCACTTCAGCAATGATGAACGAAGCGTTCAGGTTGCTGTCCATCTGAGGCTTATGGACTATGCCGTATCATCCCATGTGTAACGGGTTGTGTGAGAGGTTCAATGGGACTCTCAAGAAGATGTTGAGGCGCATGACCGCCGAACAGCCAAAGGAATGGCCGCGGTTCATTGCTCCTCTTCTGTTTGCTTATCGAGAAGCCCCACAGCATTCATTGAAATTCTCACCCTTTGAACTGGTGTATGGAAGGTCGGTCCAGGGCCCACTTCAAGTCCTTATTGAGTTATGGGACGATGAAGAACCTGACCCTGAAGTCAAGACCACCTACACCTACGTCCTTGATTTGGCTGACCACCTCCAGTCGACGTGCGAGTTAGCTAAGGAAGAACTGATCAAGGCGCGTGAAGTTCAAAAGGCTTATTACGATAAGAAGGCAAAGCTTCGGAAGTTTAGTCCAGGTGATAAATGCTTGGTATTACTCCCCACTGCCCAGAACAAGTTGTTGGCATAGTGGAAGGGTCCATTCGATGTAGTAGAGCGCATTTCAGACCTCAGCTACATAATACAGATGGGGAATCTTCGTAAAAGGTTCCACATTAACATGTTGAAGGCTTATCATGAGTCAGACCCCGAGGAGACTGGCCTACGAGTAGCTGATGATAGTGACCAGCCACTGGAAGAAACTGGGGCAGCTGCGGTGATCCCAGCTGATGACCATGATGACGAGCCCTTAACCACTCAGTCCTGTCAGGAAAAGATTGTCGGAGATGTTTTACTTAACCCTGACTTAGCAGTAGGAGACCAAAATGCCTTATGGTCACTGCTCTGTCAGTATGCTGCTGTCTTCTCAGACCAACCTAGACTTGCAAAGGTTGCATGTCATAAAAATGAGTTGACCAGCAATGCTCCTATAAAGGTTAAGCCATATCTGATTCCCATGCGACTACAGGATGCAGCAGATAAGGAAATTGCTGACATGGAGACTGCAGGCATTATCGAAAAGTCCTCATCTCCTTACTGTAGTCCGATGGTAGTAGTCCGCAAGAAAGATGGTGGAGTCAGGATTTGTGGCGACTATAGAAGGCTCAATGCAATCACCAAAGTGGATGCTGAGCCAATGGGTGACCATATTGCCATCTTCTCCAAGCTGGCAGGGTCACAATATTTCACGAAGCTCGACCTAGCGAAGGGTTTCTTCCAGATTCCCCTTCATCCTGAGAGTCGTCAGTTCACTGCCTTTGCTACTCCTGGGGGGTTGTACCAGTATAAAGTCCTCCCATTTGGACTTACCAATTCCTCAGCAGTATTCAATCGTGCCATAAGACAAGTGCTCCATGGTATTGTAGGAGTAGAGATGTTCGTTGACGATGTCCTCGTTCATTCCGCCACATTGGAGGAGCACCTCAGACTCTTGGAAATTGTCTTCAGTAGATCCAGAGTTTCAACATGACTGTGAAGCCTAGCAAATTCAAGATTGCTCACAGTGAGGTGGAGTTCCTCAGTCATATTGTTGGCAACAATCACTGCAGGTGTCAGGGTGACAAGATCAGGAAGGTTAGAGAAGCCCCGAGACCCGTGACCAAGAAACAGGTTAGGGCATTCCTTGGCCTAGTGGGATATTATAGGAGTTTTATCCCCAACTTTGCTCTCATTGCCCAACCGTTGTACGAAGTGCTATGGAAATATGCTCCAAACACCATTGAATGGGGAGAAGCGCAAGAGAGATCTTTTGCCACCCTCAAGAATATGTTGTGCAAGAAGCCTATCTTGCAGTTGCCTGATTCCAGCAAACCTTTCATACTGCGCACTGATGCTTCACAAGATGGAGTAGGTGCCGTATTGATGCAGGAATCGGAAGGTGGAATCTTCCCAGTGGCATACCACAGCCGTAGGCCAAAACCCGCCGAGAGGAATTACAGTAATGTTGAGAAAGAACTCTTGGCTGTGGTTGATGGTGTTAAAAAATATTATTATTATTTATTTGGGGCATCATTTACTCTGGAAACTAACCATATGCCACTCACTAGTCTTAGTACGACCAAGACGGCTAATGCAAGATTGACACGCTGGACACTGTATTTACAGCAGTTTAACCTTGTTGTGAGATACATCAAGGGAAGTGATAACGTAGGTGCAGACCTGATGTCTCGTCTGCTAACTGCTGACTAACATGGGCAGTTGCTGTATGCTGGGTTCCATGATAGGCATCCTCAGAGATTTGAGTAATCCAAGGACCAGCCTGGTTCCCAGTTAACCCGCGGCGTTTCGGGGACGTACTTCCACGTCCTCACGTTTTGTCACAGCTAATCCCGGGGACATACTTCAACGTCCTGCAATTGCAAGGTTCATAATTTCCACAATTTTCAATTTTCGCGAGTCATTTTTGGTACGTATACACGTGACACCTTCCTCAACAAGATGCCAGGCAGAGACAATGCCTTACCCAGCATGACCTCCTCCCCCCCCCTGCATGCCATTGTATCAGCAATTCACCTGTTATCAGTGACCTGGCCAGTATAGCCATGTCATGCCACGGTACGAAATTCAGGGCCAGAGTGATTCCCCAATCAATGACAATGTGGAGGACAAACTTTACATAGCATTAGAGGAAGAAACAGTTAGAAATGATGATCAGGTAATGTGGCAAAAAAAGGTCAGGTATTAGTGAGTGAAACAATGCTTATAATGCCTATATTACTGCTTGAAAACCAAGATACTCTTGTACTACATATAAATTCGTAACAGTAAATAAATAAATACCGTTTATGAGTGGTGTGAAATAGTTATCCTCCCATAGAACTCGTTTTCTTTGGTGCCAGCCTGATAGAAAACCCAGTAAGGTAAGGAGGCTCTCCTACCTGTAATGAGTATTTTAAACCTCAGGTGAGCGATTTCTCTATGAATTTTCGATGTTTCTCACCAAAAGCGAAAGTTTTAGCAAAAAAAAAAAAAATGGTCGAAAAATGGTAGGGATTGGGGGGTACCAGTGGTCAAAAAGTGGTCGGGACGGGGCGGGTTAAAAGTGTAGACCTGACGTCTCACTTGTTGGCCCCACAGGATACAGTATGTCCAGGGCCTGTACATACACATGTACTGTAGGTTAAGGGGGAAGTGAGAACTCCGCAGAGGCGACTCGAGGCTATGGAAGACCCGAGTTTGCACAAGGATTCTCAGCTCCTCGATACTAATATAAGCACTCTAGGTTAAGGGGGAAGTTCGAGAGAGAACTCCGTGGAGGCAACTCGAGGCTATGGAAGACCCGAGTTTGCACAAGGATTCTCAGCTCCCCGATATTAATATAAGTACTGTAGGTAAAGGGGGAAGGGAGAACTCCGCAGAGGCGACTCGAGGCTATGGAAGACCCGAGTTTGCACAAGGATTCTCAGCTCCCTGATATTAATATGAGTACTGTAGGTTATGGCACAGGTTGAGGACCCGTGTGCAGTTCGAGGCTATGGAAGACCCGAGTTTGCGCAAGGATTCTCAACTTGCTGACACTAATCATGTGCTATAATTAATGGCGACCTCGAATGTACTGATTGCTAGGCAGAGAGAGTCATTGTGCATAATAAGAATTTTGTCTCATTGACACTTTTGATGCTCCACCTTAATTGGTTTTGCAGGTACAGCAATGGGTGTAGCAGTTTTGCTGTGCGGGCCAGTTGATCGTCTGCCGCACACTGCCGCCTCTTCTCCTCTGCCTTCGTCGTCACCATATTATTTACTGTGTCATTTTACACGTAGGTACAGTTACACTACAACTGTCACACCTACACCGTGTATTACATACACCACGCTACACAACAATTAGTTGTCTGTGTAAATGTAGCGAACTTTCGCTCAGTTTGACCTGAGTACAGGATTTTCACCGTCGTCACGGAGTTTTTCCCTCAAGCTTGCTTCTATTAACGTAAATACGAGTTTTTTTTTCGCTCACTGGCGACTGCGACTTTCTCCTGTAGCAGGATAGCACACACACCACAGTGTGAATCTTGTGTGAATGAGTTAGGATGTGTACATAGATATGTATATCCACAAATTTTTTCCCGTAAGGAAAAAATTTAATTTTGTAGGGGCGTAATGTCACGAATCAAATTCGCGACATTTCCCTTTTGTGAGAAGCCACGAACTACTAGTGGAAAACTCACTGTGTATCGTTCAGTTAACTGCTCATTCGAACGGAAGCTTTGTCAAATCAATTTTTCATTGTCATACGTGATCGTCTTTGTGTGAGACATCAGCGCTTCCGCTGAGCGATTTGTTTTGGGCGCATTTCGCTCACTCGACCGTTAAAAAATGCGGCCTATCGCTCCCATTTCTTTCTCACGAGTTTAAGAGTCGAGTGTTTGTTGTGACGGAGAGAGGTCCTGTGCTCCAGAAGTGTGAGAGGAGAGGTCAACTAGCACCCAAGCTCCACTAGTACAGTTCCCCAGTGCTCCCACCTTAGTTGGTGATACACCGCATTCATCGACCAGTATTTCCTTTTTGTATTTTCCTAGACTTAAGAGTTTAATTAAGGTGTTCTTCCTAGGCGTAAGTATTTAGCTTTTGCGTGAGTGAGTGAGTGCGATCTCTTTAATTTGATTTGAATTGTGACGTTAAATTTATTTTGTAATCAATAAATTTAACAGTTCTTTTTCTTGAGCTTAATGTAATATAAACTTGTTTCATTTCTCCACAATTAAGCTTATTTCCCATATAGCTCCTAGCTTGCATAAACGTTTTGCTATTCATAACTGGTACTTAGGCCAGTCTTGTATTAAACTTAAAATCCGTTGTGCCTCCTAGGAGTTAAGCACCAGCAAGAACCTGATATTATTATTAGTATTAGTTATTTATTGTCAGGGGTGAAGTAACTTTCTCCAGAGGCTAACAGTACTAAGAAACAGCAATTGAGTAATTAGTCTCTGCTGTGTACTGTTGAGGAAGTTTATAAATTCTCATTCTTAGAGAATCGTGTGAAGAATTCAGCGTAAAGTAATCGTTGCTTGATTTAGTAATACAATCATTGTCCCTGCTCTTCAGTATTATTGAATATTATTATCAATTAAATAATATTTAGCATTTATTTTAAGAACCCCGTGATATTTAAAAAAAAAAACCGTGACAGCCTTCAGAAGGAGGGTGTCTGCTAAGCGAATGAAGAAGAAGCTGTGAAAATAATCGGAACAAAATAATACCAGGAAAGAGTAATTTGTGAGCGATTGACGAGCGAGCGAGAAAAATCTTATCACAATATCCCTCTGAAATAAAATTATAGGAGGAATCTTTGATATTTAATTGCTACAGCCGATGCCAAAAAACACAGTGTTGCCTAAGAAAATCTTTATTTTGAGGCATTCACCGAGTGAAGCGTATGGATCGAGTGCGAAATGATGAAGTGCGAAGGAGAACTGGAGTTGTTCGGGAGATGGCTGGTAGAGTTGAGCAGAGGGTGTTGCGATGGTTTGGGCATATGGAGAGAATGGATAATGAGCGATTGGTGAAAAAGATAACTAGATCTGATGTGAGAAGTGTAAGTCTGAGAGGGAGACCACGAATAGGATGGATGGACAGTGTTAAAAGAGCGCTGGATGCGAGAGGGATGTCTGTTGAGCAAGGAATAGTGGCTGTGCGTGACAGAAATAAATGGAGAGAAATTGTGAATGAATAAATGATGACGCAGCCCTGAGGGGATATTCTCCCGTATTTGGTCTGATCAGCTAGTCAGGTCAGGTGCGAGTAAGGGGATGGGTCTATTATGATGTGGCAGGGGTAAACCAGCTCTGTTGTCGGGCTCTGCTGCGGATGTCACTGATTGCACTACGCAGTTGACCCATGTGTGGTGTGGTGCGGTGAGGATCTGTCCGTTCTCCCCTTTGGGGCTAAGATGCGAATGACTGTGTTTCAATGGATGAGTAAATGGGGAGTGTGTCGTCCTGTCTCGGCTACTTCCCTTTCCATGGGGGAAGTAGCCTAGGTATATAGAGAGATAGATAGATAGATAGATTCACCGATTCGGGCCCAAAACTCCCTTGGAAAACTCGAGATTCCAAGAGGTTTCAACGCCTTTACGGGTGAGTTTTTAGTTGATAAAAAATTTATTAAATGCATGTATCACATGCAGAATAAACTTCAATTATATTTCAGACACGAGTAAATATATTAGTTTCTACTTTGCGTGACAGTCGGGTCGGGCCGGGCCGAGCCTGGCCGCTCATTTCCACACGTAACTGACGGTAAACTTCACTAGTTCTCTCTTAACAGGACACCATGACCTGAAGGAGTTAACTTTGTCCAGAGCCTGAAATTAAGATTTATCATTTTAAGAGTACATCCGTAAACATTAACCCTTTACTCGCGAAATAGCAAATTTGTATTTTATTCCTGTTGACGTCACACGAATAAATTCATTTCTGGTAAACCCACTGCAGCAACATGGTTAAGTACTCTTGCCATCAGCGTTGTCAACAAGAATTAACCCCTTCAGTCAGACCGCGTCTTTTATACTTTATTCCCCAACACCAGCCAATTTTACTCTGCTTTGGGACTATCTCTTGTGGTGAAGTGGTATATGAATATATCTTACCACTCCCCTTCCCAAAGTACCGGTATCTCTAAAGCTGAACAAAATCGCCTGGAAGTAGCAACATTAAATCATAAATCAATGCACTACAGTGAATGGGTTATCCTTTATATCATTGCAGCTAAAACTACATAACATATACTTAGATCCGAATTTAAAAAATATCCTTAAAGGCAAATTACTGGGGAGCAAAAGGGAGGCCTGATATCGTTACTTGGAACCCGGTGCCCCAGCATGAAGGCAGAGCCAGTATCAACCCCGCTGCCACTCCCTTAACACGTTCATTACGCTGACGTCTTTATGTATTATATTCTTGCTGCCACACACTCTTATGCTTAATTTAGGAGACCCGCTTAAGACTCGAAGGTTGATGAATGCTGTATCTATTCTCTTACTTTGGAAATAACTTTAATTAAACAAAATAAAATGTGAAAATATGCATCAAGGATGCAGATATTAAGTAAAAAGAAAGACATTAAATTGAATGGGTTTCTGTGTGTGTGTGTGTGTGTATGTGTGTATGATGCCAATAAATACGCTGATACAAAATCACCTTTGAAAAAAAAAAATGTTGACGTGGTAGTAGTTATAGGAAACATGTAGCCAACATGAGGGTAGAGCCAGCACCAGCTCCACCAACACTGCCTTTATATTTTACTAATGCTACCACCAGATGATTTTTTTCAGTTTGTGAGAGTCCTCAAACTACAGTTGTTAAGCATAACCTCCATTCACCTCTTCACTACTGGAAGTCTGCCGTAAATACATCAGTTTTTGTGTGGTACCATTATGAAGTTAAAGACAAACCATATGAGTGAAGGGGTTAACAGAGAGAGAGAGAGAGAGAGAGATGAGGTGGCAGGGGTTATAGGAAGCAGGTCAGGTTTCCAAAGCGTTTATGGATATTGTTTTTAATTCCGTCACTACAAATGATTTCTTCAGAGTCAACAAAATCGTGTGGAGGCAGCAAGATTAAATTCCCAAAAGGTGATATTATTAACCCTTTCAACCCGATGGCGTATTTATATTGTATTTTTGACACCGCCTGTACTTACGCCGCCGACACTCCCTTAACACCTTCATTATGGCTACTTATTTTGTTATGTTACTGTTGCTGCCTCCAGACGATTTTATTTATGTCAGGCAAGGGTTAATGAAGGCTATATCTAACCCCTCCAGTTTGGCAAGTCTCTCCAACCCTGAATAAATTAATCTGGCCACGACAAGAATAAGTTTGATATATACGTCCTCAGCCTGAAGGGGTTAAAAACTATATCTGTGTTGTTAGCTAAAATAAACCCCTTCAGTACGGTGGTCTCTTTCTATTGTATTTTTCTTGCCTCCTTCCATTCATTTTATTCAGCTGAAGGACGATCTCTTGTAAGGAGGTTACTGAAGGCTGTATCTAATCCCTCTTAACAGAAAAGTCTCTCAAGAGCAAAATATAATCGACTGAAGGTAGCAAAAACAAACTCTTACAGTATATACGTCCCGGGATCCAAAGGGTTAAGAATGTTGGATGTCACTGCAGCTGACACCAGATAATTCCTTCCATGACTAAATGTGTAGAGAGGAAAAACGCTGAGAGACGAGAAAGAAAAAGGGAGAATACAATGTTCAATGGAACCCGGTGCCCCAGCTTCAGGGCAGAGCGGGTACCAACTCCTCTGTCACTCCCTTAACACCTTCAATACTCTGACGTCCATTTTAGTTAACTGTTGGTTTTTCCCGACGATTCTCTTCAAATTGGGAGAGGCCCTGGCAGTCAAAACTTTAATGAAGCCTGTATGCAAGGATTTCAGTTCAAAAATTCTGTAGTAACCTGAACAAAATCGTTCTGAGATACCAACAATGTAATACGAAATACGTCATCGCGTTCAATGGGTTAACTCCTTTACTAGCAAGACGGATTTTTTCTATTGTTCTTGTTCGGAATAGACGATTTCCTTTTGCTTTGGAGGATAAGTTTTCCACTGATGGGGTTAAGGAGGCTATATCTAACTATTCCAGGTGGAAATATCCTATCCTATGGCGAATACAGTTGTGTGAAGACTGTGACAATGAAATATAAAAACGTCACCAAATTCAATGCTTTAATTCTATAACGTATTTTTCATCTGGTACGTCGAGAGGATTTTGATGACAACAGTGAAATTGTTTGTAGTGCCGGGGTGAAAAAGAACACTGATTAACCACTTGCCAGGATGCTTTCTCTGCCTGAGCTGAATAAGCAGCGGCTGATGCCAATAATAACACTTAATACACAACACTAGCCTAAAGAAATTACGATAAAATAATGTTTTATTACCTCTTATGAAACCTTTACCTTAGGACAGTTCCTTCACCTCAACTTGGCCCAGATTCTTCTTCTGAGGCTCATATGTCGTAGACCGATAGCAGAATAAGGCAATACTATGGCTCTACATCTGGTCAATAACGCTTTTTCACGACATGGACCGTAGCCAAATCCTACGACATACATAAAGCGCAGCATTCAGGATGGAGATGGCAATTTTTCGCCAAGTTAAAGTGGCCAGAGTATAGTAAGGCAAATGCCCCACTTTGGTCCTGTTCACACAGCAGTGCAACTGTGAATAAGGAAGCAAACTCGACTGTTGCGTGTCGTATTGTAGGAGACGATGTGGACTTAGCAAACACTGATTTTATGTCCTAATGTCCCTAGTCTTACTAAGCAGCACAAAAACACAACTGCACACAGACAACTTCCTCGTCAGAAGGTATGTATGAACCAAACCACACACACACACACACACACACACACACACACACACACACACATAAAGAGAGAGAGAGAGAGAGAGAGAGAGAGAGACAGACAGACAGACAGACAGACAGACAGACAGAGACAGACAGAGAGACAGACAGACACACAGACACACAGACACACAGACACACAGACAGATATAGATAGATGATTACACCCACACCCACACACACACATCAGTGCAAAAAATACGTATTACAAAAAATGCCATGGCACTTTGTAGGGGTGACCAACATGACAACCAGCAAACAAACACACAAATAAACAAACACACAGATGATAACGAAGTCGTAAAGAATAACATTAAAACACAGGACTGATGGAGAAGGGATTAATGTAGTGTATGTATGATATACAGTACAGTTAGAAATATCAAGTGAATAAGAATAATGATAGAAGAAGAAGAGTGGAGGAGGAGGAGGAGGAGGAGGAGGAGGAGGAGGAGGAGGAGGAGGAGCAGCATGACGATGATAATGATCATCAACATCATCGTTAACAGGTGGAGGGCAAGAGGAAGAAGAATAGGCAGTGGATGGCGATGATTATGATGGTCATGATAGTGCTCCTGTTGATGATGATGATGTTGAGAAGAAAAAAAAAAGGAGGAGGAGGATTACATAGGATTACATAGGAAAGCAAACAGCAACAGATCTTATGGTCCTTTCGAAGATGCTTGTTACAGAGAGAACTATGACTACAAGATCTAACTCTACATGCTGAAAGATAAGGATAGTAAAGCAAGAAGGCTCCCTCCATCACCAAACCCTCCAGGAAAAAGTGAGAAAAACCACCATGCAGCATGGAAAAACTGACATGGAAATATCATAGAAAAAACTGGAAAGGAAAAGTCACATTCTATAATACTTTGTCTATAAGCTACCCGACTGAGTAACCCGAAATAGAAAGTAATCAAATGAAATAATAATTACGGCATGAGGAGGAGGAGGAGGAGGAGGAGGAGGAGGAGGAGGAGGAGGAGGAGGAGAGGGAGGAGGAGGAGGAGAGGGAAGAGGAGGACGAAAAGAAAGAAGAGGAGGAGGAAGAGGGGAAAAAGAATAAAGAAGAAAGAAGATGAAGAATAAGAAAGAAGAAGAAGCAGAAGCTAGAAGAAGGAGAAGAAAAAAAAAAGACGACTGAAGAGGAGGAAGAGATGGAAAATGTAAAGGAAATAATATGAAGAGAGAAACATCAACAAAAAGAAGAAAGAGGCCACAGCAGGCAGTAGCACTGATCCGTGTCCTGGCACAGTAGGGCAGAGCCAGTATCAAGGCACACCGCCACGCCTCTGAGATGTAGCAGAATAGGGAAGCCTTAACACCTTGAATACAAGGTCGACAGTTATATTCTATTCTATCTGCTCTAAATTATTTTTAGTCAGTTTAGGGAAAAGCTCTTGTAATGAAAGTGTTTATGAATACTATGGGTAAACCTTCTAGTTGGAAAATCCTCTTCAACCTGAACAACATCGTGTGAAGTGTGCAAAAATATAGTAAATATGAGGTGCTCAAAGTGAGGGAGTTATTGTGTCTCACACACTAATATGCCCTAGTCGGAGTGACGGCCTTGCACGGGTTCCATCCCCAAGAGCTTTTCCATCGTGTAATGCCACCAAGGGAAATAGTCTGGTCAATTGTCCTTAAAGGTACTCGTAGTGCTCTGCGCTAGCCCAGCCTCGGGATCCTACACCTTGAATGGGATAAAATGAGATTGGTTACTACTGTTTCTCTGTTTAGTATAAGCTTGGAAAATATCGTAACACCTCATCCTTAGCAACCTATTCCAGACATTTCTCTGAAGTTTCTTCCTGTTTGTTACTAATGCCATTTGAATTTTTAAAAAATAAAAAGAAATCATAAAAATGCCGTTCACTACCAATAAGAAGGGTTAATAAACATAATAAATCCATTTTATAGGACGTATCACAAAATGTCCCATGGTGACTATGTATAAATCTACCCGTATCCTTATGCGTGTAACCTGCCTGTCCTCACTCTCTACTTCTACTACAGGATGAATGATGACCTTCACACGACGATCGGTCACTCCTGAGTGGAATAAAATCACCTGGCGGTAACACAAATATAATAGCCAAAATCTACCACGTCCTGGAAGGGTTACTGGGGACTATTTTTAACCCTTAGATGATAATGGTCTGCTCCTAACATAAATAAAACCATCCCCGCGGCAACATGAACCATCACAGCATCCTGGAAGGCTTACTGAAGACTGAACCCAATGACGCACAGACAATTTCATTCATCTTTCAAGAAAGTTTTTCCTACACGAAGGGTTTGACGTATACATCAGTATCGCCTTCACAGCAAGGGTGTCTGCTAAGTGAATGAACAAAAAGCTGTGAAAATAATCGGAACAAAATAATACCAGTAAAGTGTAAATTTCGAGCGATTGACGAGCGAGCGAGCACAATGTTATCATAATATCCTGCTGATATAAAATTACAGGCGGAATCTTTTGTATTGATTTGCTACATTTGATGCCAAAAACACAGTGTTACGACGAAAATCTTCTTTAATTTGATTTCGTAATTGAGGCGTTCACCGATTCAGGCCCAAAACTCCCTTGGAAAACTCGAGATTCTAAACGGTTCCAATACCTTTACGGGTGAGTTTTTTGTTGATAACAAAACTTATTAAATCCATGTATCACACGCAGAAATCATTTCAACTGTATTTCACACACGAGTAAAGTTATCAGCTTCTGCAAAGCCTGAGAATTGGGACTGGAAGGGTCGGGCCGGGTCGGGCCAGGCCGCTCGTTTCCATACATAACTGAAGGTAAACTTCACTCGCTGGCTCTTAGCAAGACTTCATGACCGGAAGGAGTTAGCATTGTCCAGGGCCTGAAATTAAGCTCCGCCAATTTCAAAGTACATTCATGAACATTAACCCTTGAGCCGCGATGGAACAACTTTGCATTATATTCCTGTTGATGTCACACCAATTCATTCTTCTTTGGTAAATCCACTGCAGCAACATGGTTAAGTACAACTGCCATCAGCGTTGCCAACAGGAATTAACCCCTTCAATAAGAGCACGTCTTTCATACTTTATTCTCCCTACCATCAGCCAATATTACTCTGCTTTGTGAATGTCTCGTCTGGTGACGCGGTAAATGATGACTATGCCTTACCTCTCCAGATCCAGAAGGATCTCTAAAGCTGAAGAAAATCATCTAGAAGTAGCATGAATATATAAAAAAACAACGTTACCACAATGAATGCGTTAACTTTTTATATCAGGTAAAAACATGAACAACTATACTTTGAAGCGAAAAAAAAGAAATTATATATATATATATATATATATATATATATATATATATATATATATATATATATATATATATATATATATATATATATATATATCCGGAATAAAAAAAGAAAAAGAAAAAGGGACTTCCAACCTCAGGGTGGAACCCGGTGCCCCAGCATGAGGGTAAAGCCAGTACCAACAACGCTGCCACTCCCTTAACACCTTCAACACACTGACGTCGTTTTGTAGTATATTCTTGCCGCTACACACTTTAATGCACAATTGAGATGACTTGTTTGAATGTGTGCTAGTTTATAATATCAGTATCTATCCTTCTACTTTGAGAAATATATATTAAACAAAACAAAAAAATCCGCTTTCGGATACTTGGCACTAAGTAGAAAAAACAACAGCGGTTTAGATGTGTCACGTATGTGTATGTGTGTGTGTGTGTGTGTGTGTGTGTGTGTGTGTGTGTGTGTGTGTGTGTGTGTGTGTGTAATGCCTAGAAGCACGCTAATGCAAAGAAAATGACGGAGAAAACAAAATGCTGATGTGGTTGTAGTTACATGAAGCAGGTGGCCAGCACTGCTCTATAATTTACTAATGCTACCACCAGACGATTTTTTTCAGCTTGTGAGGGTCTTAAAACTACAGTTGTTAAGCATAACCTCCATTCACCTCTTCACTACTGAAAGTCTGCCGTAAATACATCAGTTTCTGTCGAGGTTATGAAGTTAAAGAGTAAACCATAGAAGTGATGGGGTTAACAGAGATAAAGAGAGAGAGACAGAGAGAGAGAGAGAGAGAGACAGAGATACAGACAGACAGACAGACAGACAGACAGACAGAGAAAGAAACAGAGAGAGATAATGATGAGGTGGCAGGGGTTATAGGAAGCAGGTCAGGTTTCCAAAGCGTTTATGGATATTGTTTTTAACCCCGTCACTACAAATGGTTTCTTCAGAGTCAACAAAATCGTGTGGAGGCAGCAAGATTAAATTCCCAAAAGATGATATTATTAACCCTTTCAACCCGATGGCGTATTTATATTGTATATTTGACAGCATGTACTTACCCCGCCGACACTCCCTTAACACCTTCACTATGGCTACTTACTTTACTGTTTGACTGTTGCTACCTCCAGACGATTTTATTTATGTCAGGGAAGGGTTAATGAAGGCTATATCTAACCCCTCCAGTTTGGCAAATCTCTCCAAACCTGAAGAAATTAATCTGGCCACGATAAGAATAAGTTTAAAATTACGTCCTCAGGCTGAAGGGGTTAAAAACTATCTCTATCAGCGTTGTTAACTAAAATTAACCCCTTCAGTACGGCGATCTCTTTTTATTGTATTTTTATTGCTTCCTCCAATTTATTTTATTCAACTCATGGACGATCTCTTGTAAGGAGGTTACTGAAGGCTGTATCTAATCCCTCTTGTCAGAAAAGTCTCTCAAGGGCAAAATAAAATCGACTGAAGCTACCAAAACAAACTCCTATATACGTCCCAGGGTCCAGAGGGTTAGGAACGTTCTATGTCACTGCAGCTGACACCAAATAATTCCTTCTATGACTAATTATGCAGAGACGATAAAAAGGTGAAAGACGAGAAAGTAAAAGGGAGAAGGATGTGATCAGTCGAACCCGGTGCCCCAGCTCCAGGGCAGAGGGCGTACTAAGTCCACTGCCGCTCCCTCAACACCTTCAATATTCTCACGTCCATTTTAGTTAACTGTTGTTTTTTTCCGACGAGTCTTTTCAAACTGGGAGAGACCCTGGCAGGGAAAAGGTTGATGCCTGTATGTAAGGCTTTCTGTTGAAATAGTCTCTGGTAACCTGAATAAAATCACTCAGAGATACCAACAATGAACTAAGAAATACGTCAGCGCATTGAATGGGTTAACTCCTTCACTCCTAAGACGTATTTTTTTTTTATTGTTATTGCTGGCAATAGACGATTTCCTTTAGCTCAGGGAATAGGTTCTACACTAAAGGGGTTAATGAGGCCATATCTAACCATTACAGGTGGAAATTTCGTATCGTATGGTGAAATGTAAAAAACGTCATCAGGTTGAAGGCTTTAATCCAATGAAGGATTTTTTTTTTTTTCGGTACATCAAGAGGATTTTGTTGACTACAGTGAAATAGTTTGTAGTGACGGCGTGACAAACAACATTGATTAACCACTCCTCTTTTGGAACGGGAGAGGTTGGATATAGTCTTCATTTACCGCTTCACCACACGAGATATTCTGAAAGTAGAGTAAACTTGGCTCATTGTAGGATGAATAAAGTATAAAAGATGTGCTATGATTGAAGGGGCCAACTCATGTTGACAACGCTGATGGCAATAGTACTTAACCATGTTGCTACAGTGGATTTACCAGAGATGAATTTATTCGTGTGGTGTCAACATGAATAAAATACAAAGTTGTTACAAAGCGGCTAATTGGTTAATGTGCAAGGATGTACTCTGAAATTGGTAGACCTTAATTCCAGGCTCTGGACGAAGTTAACTTATTCAATCCCAGGACGTCTTTTGTATTTTGTTGTACGTATCGTCAAACTATTTTACTCAGCTTAAAGGACACCCATAGTAGTGAAGGGGCTACAGATATATGTATTTAGCCCACAAAAAACTAAATACTCTTTGCAAGTGTGAAACAATCGCTTTAAGAAAGAAAAAAATTAATTATTCCTATTGATGGGGTTATGAAGATCTGTAGAGACGGTAATAATTAATATCAAAACACAGTAACTGAAGATGCTGATGATGATCGAGAAATATTGTTAATAATGTTGCTCCAATTTCTCTGCGCTAAGAAAATCCTCAGATATTAACAATATTATAATGTAATTCATATATCATGGTTTGATTCAATGAAGTATTGCTTCCCGTGAGGTGTGATGGCCCGCGGCTAGGCTGCCGTATTGCAGTAAATATATGACAAGACGATCGGCGTAATTTTCTTCGCGATATTTCGTGACCAATCTCAAAGGAACCGAACTCCTACTGTGGCATAGCGATGTGAGAGACACATTAAGGCTTCGCCACTCCGCTGCATCTCAGAGGCTTCAAGGTGTGGCTTGATACTGGCTGTACCCTTGTGTAGGGGGAGAAAGATCAACCCACCCATTACCTCTTTGGCTCGTATTGTTTTTTTAGTGTTGGAAGGTCACTAATACCTACTAGGCGACTGAATTCTGAATATGGCAGGTTAATATCCTCTTGAACGTTATTCATATAGACTATCGCTACGTGAGAAGAAATTCTATTACAGACAATAGAACAATAACCTGGAATAAACAAAATAAATCGCTTAGGAAAAGATGATGGGAAGGTTCCTTAGCAAAAGTGTATACGGGCCTTTATATTCCTATTTATCCACCTTTTACCAGTCGTTTTCCTTGTAGTTATTCGCCTCCTCTTCCTCCTCCTTCTCCTCCTCCTCCTCCTTCTTCATCATCATCATTATCATTAACATTATCCTTTTCTTTTCTTTTTTTTAATTTGTTGTTGTTGTTGTTGTTGTTGTTCTTCTTCTTCTTCTTCTTCTGCTTTTTGTTCTCCTCCTCCTCGTCATCATCATCATCATCATCATCCACATCCTCACCTTCATCCTCCTCCTCCCTCTCCACATCTTCCTACTCCTCCTTTTTCATCATCATCATCTTGTTCTTCTTCTTCTCTCATATAATTCTCTTTCACTTGATATCATTTTCTAACTCTACTGTATATCAGACAAACACTACATTAATCCCTTCTCCTTCAGTCCTGCTTTTTAATGTTATTTTTGACCACCTAGTTTATCATCTGCGTGTTTGTTTATTTGTGTTTGTTTGCTCGTTGTGATGCTGGTCAGCTCTGATATGTGCGATTTCACTTTTATATACTGTTTATGTATTTTTGTACTGAAGTTGTGTGTGTGTGTGTGTGTGTGTGTGTGTGTGTGTGTGTGTGTGTGTGTGTGTGTGTGTGTGTTTTGGTTTGTACAAAGCCTAACTTCTCACAAGGAAATTGTTTGTGTGGAGTTGTGTTTTTAAGCTGCTTAGTAAGACTAGGGATATTAAGACATAAAATCAGTGTTTGCTAAGTCCACATCGTCTCCTAGAAAACGGCACGCAACAGTCGAATTTACTTCCTTATTCACAGTTGCACTGCTGTGAGCACAGGACCAATGTGGGGAATTTGCCGTACTATACTCCGGCCACTTTAACTTGGCGCAAAATTGCCATCTCCATCTTGAATGCTACGCTTTCAGTACCGTATGTCTTAGGAGTAGTCTGTGGTCCTTCTCGTGAGAAAGCCTTTTTGACAAGATGTCGAACCATATTATTGTCTTATTCTGCAATTGCTTTACGAGAAATGAGCTTCAAAAGAAAGAAAATCTTGGCCAAGTTAAGGTGGAGGAACTATGCAAAGGTAAAGGTTTCATAAGAGGTGATAAAACTTTATTTCATCATAATTTCTTCAGGCTGGTGTTGTGTATTAAATGTTATTATTGTTGTCATCAGACAAGTGTTTTCAGCTCAGGCAGAGAAATCATCCTGGCAAGAGGAGTGGTTAATCAATGTTGTTTGTCACGCCGTCACTACAAACTATTTCACTGTAGTCAACAAAATCCTCTTGATGTACCGAAAAAAAAAAAAAAAATCCTTCATTGGATTAAAGCCTTCAACCTGATGACGTTTTTTACATTTCACCATACGATACGAAATTTCCACCTGTAATGGTTAGATATGGCCTCATTAACCCCTTTAGTGTAGAACCTATTCCCTGAGCTAAAGGAAATCGTCTATTGCCAGCAATAACAATAAAAAAAAAATACGTCTTAGGAGTGAAGGAGTTAACCCATTCAATGCGCTGACGTATTTCTTAGTTCATTGTTGGTATCTCTGAGTGATTTTATTCAGGTTACCAGAGACTATTTCAACAGAAAGCCTTACATACAGGCATCAACCTTTTCCCTGCCAGGGTCTCTCCCAGTTTGAAAAGACTCGTCGGAAAAAAACAACAGTTAACTAAAATGGACGTGAGAATATTGAAGGTGTTGAGGGAGCGGCAGTGGACTTAGTACGCCCTCTGCCCTGGAGCTGGGGCACCGGGTTCGACTGATCACATCCTTCTCCCTTTTACTTTCTCGTCTTTCACCTTTTTATCGTCTCTGCATAATTAGTCATAGAAGGAATTATTTGGTGTCAGCTGCAGTGACATACAACGTTCCTAACCCTCTGGACCCTGGGACGTATATAGGAGTTTGTTTTGGTAGCTTCAGTCGATTTTATTTTGCCCTTGAGAGACTTTTCTGACAAGAGGGATTAGATACAGCCTTCAGTAACCTCCTTACAAGAGATCGTCCATGAGTTGAATAAAATAAATTGGAGGAAGCAATAAAAATACAATAAAAAGAGATCGCCGTACTGAAGGGGTTAATTTTAGTTAACAACGCTGATAGAGATAGTTTTTAACCCCTTCAGCCTGAGGACGTAATTTTAAACTTATTCTTATCGTGGCCAGATTAATTTCTTCAGGTTTGGAGAGATTTGCCAAACTGGAGGGGTTAGATATAGCCTTCATTAACCCTTCCCTGACATAAATAAAATCGTCTGGAGGTAGCAACAGTCAAACAGTAAAGTAAGTAGCCATAGTGAAGGTGTTAAGGGAGTGTCGGCGGGGTAAGTACATGCTGTCAAATATACAATATAAATACGTCATCGGGTTGAAAGGGTTAATAATATCACCTTTTGGGAATTTAATATTGCTGCCTCCACAGGATTTTGTTGACTCTGAAGAAACCATTTGTAGTGACGGAGTTAAAAACAATATCCATAAACGCTTTGGAAACCTGACCTGCTTCCTATAACCCCTGCCACCTCATCATTATCTCTCTCTGTTTCTTTCTCTGTCTGTCTGTCTGTCTGTCTGTCTGTCTGTATCTCTGTCTCTCTCTCTCTCTCTCTCTGTCTCTCTCTCTTTATCTCTGTTAACCCCATCACTTCTATGGTTTACTCTTTAACTTCATAACCTCGACAGAAACTGATGTATTTACGGCAGACTTTCAGTACTGAAGAGGTGAATGGAGGTTATGCTTAACAACTGTAGTTTTAAGACCCTCACAAGCTGAAAAAAATCGTCTGGTGGTAGCATTAGTAAATTATAGAGCAGTGCTGGCCACCTGCTTCATGTAACTACAACCACATCAGCATTTTGTTTTCTCCGTCATTTTCTTTGCATTAGCGTGCTTCTAGGCATTACACACACACACACACACACACACACACACACACACACACACACACACACACACACACACACACACACACACACACACACACACACACACACACACACACACACACACACACACACATACACATACGTGACACATCTAAACCGCTGTTGTTTTTTCTACTTAGTGCCAAGTATCCGAAAGCGGATTTTTTTGTTTTGTTTAATATATATTTCTCAAAGTAGAAGGATAGATACTGATATTATAAACTAGCACACATTCAAACAAGTCATCTCAATTGTGCATTAAAGTGTGTAGCGGCAAGAATATACTACAAAACGACGTCAGTGTGTTGAAGGTGTTAAGGGAGTGGCAGCGTTGTTGGTACTGGCTTTACCCTCATGCTGGGGCACCGGGTTCCACCCTGAGGTTGGAAGTCCCTTTTTCTTTTTCTTTTTTTTATTCCGGATATATATATATATATATATATATATATATATATATATATATATATATATATATATATATATATATATATATATATATATATATAATTTCTTTTTTTCGCTTCAAAGTATAGTTGTTCATGTTTTTACCTGATATAAAAAGTTAACGCATTCATTGTGGTAACGTTGTTTTTTTTATATATTCATGCTACTTCTAGATGATTTTCTTCAGCTTTAGAGATCCTTCTGGATCTGGAGAGGTAAGGCATAGTCATCATTTACCGCGTCACCAGACGAGACATTCACAAAGCAGAGTAATATTGGCTGATGGTAGGGAGAATAAAGTATGAAAGACGTGCTCTTATTGAAGGGGTTAATTCCTGTTGGCAACGCTGATGGCAGTTGTACTTAACCATGTTGCTGCAGTGGATTTACCAAAGAAGAATGAATTGGTGTGACATCAACAGGAATATAATGCAAAGTTGTTCCATCGCGGCTCAAGGGTTAATGTTCATGAATGTACTTTGAAATTGGCGGAGCTTAATTTCAGGCCCTGGACAATGCTAACTCCTTCCGGTCATGAAGTCTTGCTAAGAGCCAGCGAGTGAAGTTTACCTTCAGTTATGTATGGAAACGAGCGGCCTGGCCCGACCCGGCCCGACCCTTCCAGTCCCAATTCTCAGGCTTTGCAGAAGCTGATAACTTTACTCGTGTGTGAAATACAGTTGAAATGATTTCTGCGTGTGATACATGGATTTAATAAGTTTTGTTATCAACAAAAAACTCACCCGTAAAGGTATTGGAACCGTTTAGAATCTCGAGTTTTCCAAGGGAGTTTTGGGCCTGAATCGGTGAACGCCTCAATTACGAAATCAAATTAAAGAAGATTTTCGTCGTAACACTGTGTTTTTTTGGCATCAAATGTAGCAAATCAATACAAAAGATTCCGCCTGTAATTTTATATCAGCAGGATATTATGATAACATTGTGCTCGCTCGCTCGTCAATCGCTCGAAATTTACACTTTACTGGTATTATTTTGTTCCGATTATTTTCACAGCTTTTTGTTCATTCACTTAGCAGACACCCTTGCTGTGAAGGCGATACTGATGTATACGTCAAACCCTTCGTGTAGGAAAAACTTTCTTGAAAGATGAATGAAATTGTCTGTGCGTCATTGGGTTCAGTCTTCAGTAAGCCTTCCAGGATGCTGTGATGGTTCATGTTGCCGCGGGGATGGTTTTATTTATGTTAGGAGCAGACCATTATCATCTAAGGGTTAAAAATAGTCCCCAGTAACCCTTCCAGGACGTGGTAGATTTTGGCTATTATATTTGTGTTACCGCCAGGTGATTTTATTCCACTCAGGAGTGACCGATCGTCGTGTGAAGGTCATCATTCATCCTGTAGTAGAAGTAGAGAGTGAGGACAGGCAGGTTACACGCATAAGGATACGGGTAGATTTATACATAGTCACCATGGGACATTTTGTGATACGTCCTATAAAATGGATTTATTATGTTTATTAACCCTTCTTATTGGTAGTGAACGGCATTTTTATGATTTCTTTTTATTTTTTTTTAAAATTCAAATGGCATTAGTAACAAACAGGAAGAAACTTCAGAGAAATGTCTGGAATAGGTTGCTAAGGATGAGGTGTTACGATATTTTCCAAGCTTATACTAAACAGAGAAACAGTAGTAACCAATCTCATTTTATCCCATTCAAGGTGTAGGATCCCGAGGCTGGGCTAGCGCAGAGCACTACGAGTACCTTTAAGGACAATTGACCAGACTATTTCCCTTGGTGGCATTACACGATGGAAAAGCTCTTGGGGATGGAACCCGTGCAAGGCCGTCACTCCGACTAGGGCATATTAGTGTGTGAGACACAATAACTCCCTCACTTTGAGCACCTCATATTTACTATATTTTTGCACACTTCACACGATGTTGTTCAGGTTGAAGAGGATTTTCCAACTAGAAGGTTTACCCATAGTATTCATAAACACTTTCATTACAAGAGCTTTTCCCTAAACTGACTAAAAATAATTTAGAGCAGATAGAATAGAATATAACTGTCGACCTTGTATTCAAGGTGTTAAGGCTTCCCTATTCTGCTACATCTCAGAGGCGTGGCGGTGTGCCTTGATACTGGCTCTGCCCTACTGTGCCAGGACACGGATCAGTGCTACTGCCTGCTGTGGCCTCTTTCTTCTTTTTGTTGATGTTTCTCTCTTCATATTATTTCCTTTACATTTTCCATCTCTTCCTCCTCTTCAGTCGTCTTTTTTTTTTCTTCTCCTTCTTCTAGCTTCTACTTCTTCTTCTTTCTTATTCTTCATCTTCTTTCTTCTTTATTCTTTTTCCCCTCTTCCTCCTCCTCTTCTTTCTTTTCGTCCTCCTCTTCCCTCTCCTCCTCCTCCTCCCTCTCCTCCTCCTCCTCCTCCTCCTCCTCCTCCTCCTCATGCCGTAATTATTATTTCATTTGATTACTTTCTATTTCGGGTTACTCAGTCGGGTAGCTTATAGACAAAGTATTATAGAATGTGACTTTTCCTTTCCAGTTTTTTCTATGATATTTCCATGTCAGTTTTTCCATGCTGCATGGTGGTTTTTCTCACTTTTTCCTGGAGGGTTTGGTGATGGAGGGAGCCTTCTTGCTTTACTATCCTTATCTTTCAGCATGTAGAGTTAGATCTTGTAGTCATAGTTCTCTCTGTAACAAGCATCTTCGAAAGGACCATAAGATCTGTTGCTGTTTGCTTTCCTATGTAATCCTATGTAATCCTCCTCCTCCTTTTTTTTTCTTCTTCTCAACATCATCATCATCAACAGGAGCACTATCATGACCATCATAATCATCGCCATCCACTGCCTATTCTTCTTCCTCTTGCCCTCCACCTGTTAACGATGATGTTGATGATCATTATCATCGTCATGCTGCTCCTCCTCCTCCTCCTCCTCCTCCTCCTCCTCCTCCTCCTCCACTCTTCTTCTTCTATCATTATTCTTATTCACTTGATATTTCTAACTGTACTGTATATCATACATACACTACATTAATCCCTTCTCCATCAGTCCTGTGTTTTAATGTTATTCTTTACGACTTCGTTATCATCTGTGTGTTTGTTTATTTGTGTGTTTGTTTGCTGGTTGTCATGTTGGTCACCCCTACAAAGTGCCATGGCATTTTTTGTAATACGTATTTTTTGCACTGATGTTGTGTGTGTGTGTGTGTGTGTGTGTGTGTGTGTGTGTGTGTGTGTGTGTGTGTGTGTGTGTGTGTGTGTGTGTGTGTGTGTGTGTGTGTGTGTGTGTGTGTGTGTGTGTGTGTGTGTCTGTATGTGTGTGTGTGTGTGTGTGTGTGTGTGTGTGTGTGTGTGTGTGTGTGTGTGTGTGTGTGTGTGTAATCATCTATCTATATCTGTGTGTGTGTGTGTGTGTGTGTGTGTGTGTGTGTGTGTGTGTAATCATCTATTTATATGTGTCTGTGTGTCTGTGTGTCTGTCTGTCTGTCTGTCTCTGTCTCTGTCTGTCTGTCTGTCTGTCTGTCTGTCTGTCTCTCTCTCTCTCTCTCTCTCTCTCTCTCTTTATGTGTGTGTGTGTGTGTGTGTGGTTTGGTTCATACATACCTTCTCAAGAGGAAGTTGTCTGTGTGCAGTTGTGTTTTTATGCTGCTTAGTAAGACTAGGAACATAAATACATAAAATCAGTGTTTGCTAAGTCCACATCGTCTCCTAGAATACTACACGCAACAGTCGAGTTTACTTCCTTATTCACAGTTGCACTTCTGTGTGAACAGGACCAAAGTGGGGCATTTGCCTTACTATACTCTGGCCACTTTAACTTGGGGAAAAATTGCCATCTCCATCCTGAATGCTGCGCTTTATGTATGTCGTAGGATTTGGCTACGGTCCATGTCGTGAAAAAGCGTTATTGACCAGATGTAGAGCCATAGTATTGCCTTATTCTGCTATCGGTGTACGACATATGAGCCTCAGCAGAAGAATCTGGGCCCAGTTGAGGTGAAGGAACTGTCCTAAGGTAAAGGTTTCATAAGAGGTAATAAAACATTATTTTATCGTAATTTCTTTAGGCTAGTGTTGTTTATTAAATGTTGTTATTGTTGCCATCAGCCGCTGTGTATTCAGCTCAGGCAGAGAAAACTTCCTGGCAAGTGGTTAATCAGTGTTCTTTTTTACCCCGGCACTACAAACAATATCATTGTAGTCAACAAAATCCTCTCGACGTACCAGATGAAAAATACGTTATAGAATTAAAGCCTTCAATCTGATGACGTTTTTATATTTCATTGTCACCGTCTACACACAACTATATTCGTCATAGGATAGGAAATTTCCACCTGAAAGTTATATATAGCCTCATTAACCTTATCAATGGAAAACCTGCCCCCCAAAGCAAAAGGAAATCGTCTATTGCCAACAAGAACAATAGAAAAAATCTGTCTTGCTATTGAAGGAGTTAACCCATTGAACGCGATGACGTATTTCGTATTACATTGTTGGTATCTCCGAACGATTTTGCTCAGGATACTACAGAATTTTTGAACTGAAAGGATTGCATACAGGCTTCATTAAACTTTTGACGACCAGGGCCTCTCCCAATTTGAAGAGAATCGTCGGGAAAAACCAACAGTTAACTAAAATGGACGTCAGAGTATTAAATGTATTAAGGGAGTGACAGAGGAGTTGGTACCCGCTTTGCCCTGAAGCTGGGAAACCGGGTTCCATTGATCATCGTACTCTCCCTTTTTCTTTCTCGTCTCTCACCGTTTTTCCTCTCTACACATTTAGTCATGGAAGGAATTATCTGGTGTCAGCTGCAGTGACATAGAACGTTCTTAACCCTTTGGATCCCGGGACATATATACTGTAGGAGTTTGTTTTTGCTACCTTCAGTCGATTATATTTTGCCTCTGAGAGACTTTTCTGTTAAGAGGGATTAGATACAGCCATCAGTAACCTCCTTACAAGAGATGGTCCTTGATATGAATAAGATAAATGGAAGAAGGCAAGAGAAATACAATAAAAAGAGATCACGGTACTGAAGGGGTTTATTTGAGTTAACAACGCTGATAGAGATCATTTTAACCCCTTCAGCCTGAGGACGTATATTTTAAACTTATTCTTATCGTGCCCAGATTAATTTCTTCAGGTTTGGAGAGACTTGTCAAACTGGAGGGGTTAGATATAGCCTTCATTAACCCTTCCCTGACATGAATAAAATCGTCTGGAGGCAGCAACTGTCAAACAGTAAAGTAAGTAGCAATAGTGAAGGTGTTAAGGGAGTGTCGGCGGGGTAAGTACATGCTGTCAAATATACAATATAAATACGCCATCGGGTTGAAGGGGTTAATAACATCACCTTTTGGGAATTTAATCTTGCTGCCTCCACACGATTTTGTTGACTCTGAAGAAACCATTTGTAGTGACGGAGTTAAAAACAATATCCATAAACGCTTTGGAAACCTGACCTGCTTCCTATAACCCCTGCCACCTCATCATTATCTCTGTCTGTCTGTCTGTCTGTTAATCCCTTCACTCATATGGTTTACTCTTTAACTTCATTCTGGTACCTCCACAAAAACTGTTGTATTTACGGCAGACTTCCAGTAGTAAAGAGGTGAATGGATGTTATGTTTAACAACTGTAGTTTTAAGACCCTCACAAGCTGAAAAAAATCGTCTGGTGGTAGCATTAGTAAAATATAAAGCAGTGTTGGTGGAGCTGGTGCTGGCTCTGCCCTCACGTTGGCCACATGCTTCCTGTGACTACTGCCACATCAGCATTTTTTTTTTTTTTTTGCAAAGGTGATTTTCGTTCTATGAGCATACTTTTAGCCATCACACACACACACACACACACACACACACACACACACACACACACACACGTAACCCCTCTTTTCCACTGGTGTTTTTTATACCTAATGCATCGTATCTTAAAGCAGATTTTTTTTTTTTTAGTTTAATATATATTTTTTCAAAGTAGGAGGATAGGTTGATTTCATAAAGTAATACACTATCAAACAAGTATTTTAAATAGAACATTAAAGTGTGCAGCGGCAAGAATATACTACAAAACGACGTCAGTGAATTGAAGGTGTTAAGGGAGTGGCAGCGGGGTTGGTACTGGCTGTACCCTCATGCTGGGGCACCCAGTTCCACCGTGATGTCGTTACTCCTTTTTTTTTTTTTTTTTTTTTTATCTTTCCTTTAGGATTTTTTTTTTTAATTTGTTTTTAAGTATAGTGTATCAAGTATTATTTGATACAAAAAGTTTACCTATTTATTTGGGTGATGTTTTTTGTTATCTTCTTGCTACCTCCAGACAGGTGTGGTCAGCTTTACAAATTGCTTTGGAACGGGAGAGGTAAGATATAGCCCGAGATTGGCCTTCAGTAAGTTTCTTACACGACGATCACCGTACTTTCCTCAGCGGCATTACATGACCAGGTTTAATGGAATCGAACCTGTGCAACTGCGTCACTCCAATCTATCTATCTATCTGTCTATTGCCAGACGCCATAATCCCGTAAGGGGTGGCCATTTGACTCTGAGTTATTTGTTTTACAGGGAGGGGCACTAACCCTCCACCAACCCACTTGTTGACACGCAGGGAGCACGTATAGTTTGGTTATATGGTTACCACCCAGCGTTGTAAATGGTTTCTTGGCTTACAGGAAACCATTTGGCTTGTAACTCAATGTAAAGCAACAAGAAGTGACAGGAAAGATGGGAGAAATAGGAAGAGAGGAGGGCAGGCACAGAAAAAGAATGATAAAGGCTAAGGAAGAAGTAGGCAGCACTACATCAAGTGAGTGGATGATGGTCGCCACCACCTCATATTAGTGTGAGAGACACATTAAGCCTTCCCCACTCTGCTACAGCTCAGAGGCTCTACCGTCGTGCTGGGGGACAAGGATCCAGGTCCCAACTCTGACTGTCTCTCTGTCTTTCTCTCTCTACTATTATTTTTCCATTACATTGATAATTTCCTTTTCTCATTAGTTCTGTTGTTGTTGTTGTTGTTGTTGTTGTTGTTCAACTTCTTCTTCAAGTCTTCATCTTTTCGATTTCTCCTCCTCTTCCTCCTCCTCCTCCTCCTCCTCCTCCTCCTCCTCCGTTTTCTTACTGGCCTTCTACACAGGAGATACTTTTTGATGTAGGAGGTGTAGACACAAGTTGCATTAAACCCAACACAACAAAAATCTTGCCGTAACACGACTAAAATCACAGGAATGTTAGCAATATTAATAACAGGTCAGGTGATTGCTAAGGTGAAACGTGTCTCCCACACTGCTACATCTCAGAGGCTTGGTGCTGTGGCTACCAGCCTGCTGACTCTGTTCTCCTTCACTCCACGCCCCATCAACTCTATTCCCGGCATCTTTATATTTAGCATTTTCTCCTTTCCATTCTTTACCTTGTCGTTATCATCATCATCATCATCGTCATCGTCGTCGTAGTCGTCGTCATTTTGTTGTTTGTTTTCTACTTTCAGCGTCCTGTGCTTTTCCTCTCATCATTGTTTTATCCGACATAGTTGCAGAGAAACTTTTTTAAGTAGCGGTGTTAGATATTGCTTTCACTGAGCCTTTCACTACAGAATGTCTATTAAGATACAATTGTGTGAAGGCAGCAAGAATAAACCACTGGAGTACGTCAGCTGATCTGAGCAGTGACCTTAGAAAACCATTATTCGTGTGTCATTTTAGTCTTGCTTCTTTCTGACCATTTCTCACTGCACTCGAGTGTTTCTCTATCCGCAGGGTTAGTTGTCGACTCCAATTACCCCAGTTTAGAGAGTAATCATTGCTAAGTTTCATAAAATCGCTTGGATATAGCCAGATTTAACAATGAAGTACGTCATGTAATCAACCGCTTCAATTCTTTGAGGTATTTCTTTTTTTTTTTTTCCTGCTATCCCCAAGCGAATTCCTTCACCTTAGGACAGACTTTTCCAACGTTATAGATTTGACACAACCATCGTTAACACGGTCACGACAAGACATCTGCCCTAAGCTAAACAAAATCTTTATTGGCAGGAAGAATAATAGAAAACATAGATCCTGGGAGTGAAGGTGTTAATCCAATGAATACGATGACGTAAGAGTATTCCTTAGTGTATTCTTGATATCTCCGGGTGATTTTATTCTAGTCAGGAGGGACTTCTTCATCAGGTAAAATTGCATATAGACATCACTGACCCTTGCTCTACCAAGTTGCGCTTCTAGGTTGAATGGAGTGGTCTGGTAATGATAAGAATATACTACTCCGTAATGAAGGTGTTAAAGGAGTGGCAGGGCAGTTGGTACACGCTGTGCCCACATGCCGGCACAACACGGTCTAAATCTCTCTCTCTCTCTCTCTCTCTTCTTTTAACCCCGCCCGTCAGGCGATGCTCCAACAGTGATCATGAGTCTAATACATTCTGTATTCAGTGGTATGACTGGCCATTTGTTTATCTAGATAACAACACTGTGGTGGGCAAACCAATCCCTAAATATTTGGCTAAACTAAAGCAACTTTTTCAGCGCCTCCAAATGAAAGGTATAAAAGTTAAGCTCAGTAAATGCAGCGTCCTCTGCAAGAAAATTATATTTCTTGGACATGTGGATGCTGCTGAGGGAATTCATACATCAGATGAGAAGAGAAGGCAGTTTCTAACATCCCAGAACCTACCAGTACTGATGACGTAAGGAGTTTCCTTGGACTGAGTGGCTACTATCGGCGGTTTATTCAAGGTTTTCCACAGATCGCCACCCCTCATACTAAACTGCTTAAGAGAAATGAGCCTTTTGTTTGGACTAATGACCACTCTCATGCCTTTGAAAGGCTGAAGGCAGAGCATATCATTGCCCCTGCTGGTATTCCCTGATAATAAGAAACATTGTCTTCTTTGTACAGACGCATCTGGGGTAGGCCTAGGCACAGTCTTGATGCAAGTTGATCATGCAAAGAGTAAACGTGTAATCGTGTAAACGTGTAGTCGTGCCCTCACTGCCGCTGAACAGAGCTACAGTGTTACTGATTGGAAGGCTTTAGCAGTTGTTTGGTCTCTTAAAGATTTCAGAGATATAATCTATAGATATCCAGTGCCTATCCAAACAAACCATTTCTCAATTTGAAATATAATCAAAGGAAGAAAATCTTACTGGACGTCTAGCACGAGGGTCAGTTATTAGCCCAGACTTCATCCCAGCCTTTGAGTATGTGCTTGGTAAATCTAATGTAGTTGCAGATGCTCTTTTACGTAATGTAATCGGTGCAGTCTCAGCACATCAACGATGTGAAGTTCCGCACACCACTCTAACCTCAAATTTTGCTTGCAGATGTGAATGCACAGACCCTCTGTGGTCTAAGGCTGTTTACGTCCAAGAGTTCAGAGACGCTTCGACCTTACCGACTTTGCCAGTGACACTAAATGACCATGTTAGACAATGATATGTTGTATAGGAAGACATCCTTTCTCGGTAGGGACATACCCAAGAAAGAGGTACGTCAATTCGTCCCCACTGATTTAATACCTGCAGTACTCCACGTCATCCGTAACATACCTCATGCATCCCGTCCAGGAAAAGATCAGTGTGTGGGACAAGCATGTCTTCCATTTTACTGACCTGCTATGCCTAAGGATATCAGTGCTCACTGTGATTCCTGTATTCCCTGAAACCGCCACAAAGGGACAGCTGGATTACCTGCTCCACTCTTACCATGTCCAGTTTCATCACGTCCATGGAAAACTGTTCCTATTGACCTCCTTAAATTGCCTCTTGTGAAGTCTGGTGCAAAGTACTTTGTCTGTAGCAGCAGATAATTTCTAACGTTACTGTGTTCTTATAGCTTTCCAAGACAAGACTGCTAAGAATGTTGCACATGCCTTCATTCTTCACTTTACTTGCTCATTCACTACGCCATCCGCTATTATTACCTGTACTGGCATGGAGTTCAACAGTTTTCTTATTGAAATTTGTAAGCAGTGCAGCATCAATAAATGTAATGTCATACCCAACCACTCAGCTTCCAATGGCCTTGTCGAAAGGCAAAATCGTAAAGTGTTGGAGTGCTTGAGGTACTTACTGTAGGTTCTCAAAGTACTTGTTGAGATGAGTGGATACCCCCAAGTTGCTGCTTCAGTCAATAGCTCAATTAATAAATCCACTGGCGAAAGTCCATTCCTTGTCTTATATGGACTCGTTAAAAATTTCCCTAATCAATGCTGTAATCAAAACCTAGTCCACTCTTTAACTTGGATGATTACGTGAAGGTGAACCTGAAAGACTTCCAGAAAATACACCAGAATATAAAGGCTAATCTGGCCTTATCTAAAGACGATTTTTTTTTTTTTATGCGAAGAAGAAGGAACCAAAGGCCACGAGCCCACAATAACTGTTCCCTCCAAAAGAAAAACAAAATACAAGAGAGAGCCAAATTCAAGATCTGATCATTTCGAGATGCCTGGACACACTGCATTTGCAAGACTGGAGATCATAGGATGCAGAAACACAGACAAAGGGAGACGGTTTCAGACTTGACCTGTTGCAGAAATGAAGGACTGGGAGTAACGATTTAACTCTTGCATTAGAAAGCTGGACAGAAAAGGGATGAGAGTTTACTGCCAGACGGGTGCTACGCGCCCGTCGAAGAGGTGGAGGAATGCATGCAGACAGTTCCGAGGAACAGTGACCATTGAAGTAGCGATAGAAAAGAGATAAAAATGCAGCAGTGAGGCGAAGAGACAGAGGTTGTAGGAAGTCAGTAAGAGGAGGAGAGTTAATGAGATGAAAAGCCTTTGTCTCCACCCTATTGAGAAGAGCTGTATGTGGGGAACCTCCCCACACATGAGAGTTGTACTCCACACAGGGGTGGAAAAAACCCGTGTATAGAGTCAACAATTATGCAGGGGTAAAGAAGGAACAGAGTCGGCTTAGCATTCCTAATCTCTTGGAAGCAGATTTTACAAGAGATGTAATATGATCTTTCCAAGATAAGTCCCGAGTAAATGAAACCCCAAGCATGTTCAAGGATGATGCAGGATTAAGCTGAATATTATTAAACATTAGTGGGTAGGCCTGTGGAAGATTTTGTTGGGTTGATAGGTGTAAGAACTGAGTCTTTGATACATTAAAAACAACAAGATTATTTTTACCCCAGTCAGAGATACGAGCCAAGTCAGACATTAGTGTGCCGTAGCCTCATCCCTTGTTTGTTGAAGTAACTGTTGAGATGGGCGTTGCGGGAACCGAATGGAAAGGTGAAGGGTGGAGTCATCATCGTATGAGTGGATAGGGTTAGATGTACAGCTTAGAAGGTCATTGATGAATATGGGAACAGAGTTGGTAACAGGACAGAGCCCTGAGGAACACCACTGTTGATAGATCTAGGAGAAGAACTATGACCGTCTACAACAGCGGCTACAGAACGACCAGAAAGAAAGCTAGAGATGAAGACACAGATAGAAGGTAGAAACCGTAAGAGGGCAGCTTGGAAATTAAAGATTTATGCCAGAGTCTATCGAAAGCCTTTGAGATGTCAAGTGCAATGACAATGCGTTCGCCAAAGTCCCGAAAGGAGGATGACCAGGAGTCTGAAAGGTAGGTGAGAAGATCGCCAGTGGAGCGTCCCTGACAGAACCCATACTGACGATCAGAAAGAAGGTTGTGATAGGTAAGGTGCTTTAAAATTTTTCTATTAAGAATTGACTCGAAAACTTTTGAGACACAGGATGTTAGAGCAATTGGACGATAGTTAGAGGGTTAGTTAGTCCCTTCTTTGGGACTGGCTGAATGAGAGCAAACTTCCAGCAAGAAGGAAAGGTAAAAGTTGATAGACAAAGACGAAACAGTTTGCCTAGGCAGGGTGTAAGCACAGAAGCACAGTTTTTGAGAACAACAGGAGGGACTCCATCAGGCTCATATGCCTTGTTAGTACTGAGGCCTGTGATGGCAGAAAATACATCAGCTGAAGAAATATTAATGTCAGCCATGAGGAAGTCAGAGGGGGGAAGTGATGGAGGAACAGCACCGGAATCATTTAAGCAATGTTTTAAACTCACTAGCAACTCACTTAGGTTTTGACAGAAGTGAGTCCTGCTCGTATAATTCCCTTTTTCCCGGCACCTGGAAAATTTCCAAACACGATAGTCTGAAACTATGCTGAGTTGTGCAAAAATATCTAATGGGTAAAAATGTGTCATACCATTTCCAAGACAATGATGTACAGTCACGCGTACTAATTTCTGCTCAGGGGTCACCCCTTCCTTTCCCCCTCTACCCTGGACAGAGGGAAGGGGGGAATCGTGAACAAGTCTACCCCGCCTTCTGCCCCCAACTCCCCCACCCTCCACCTCCAGCTGCCAGTTACTGATTAGACGCAAAGTTTCTCATGTCCTGTAAACATGACTAAACTGTCATCGCACACGCTTTCAACGGCCAAGATTTGGACTATATTTTTAGAATAAATTATTACCGTATTGAATGAGGAGTTTGACTGGGACAGGGAAGGTTTGGAGCCAGCAGATCCAGTTGTTAGAATGACTCTAGTTGTAGTCGCCACGCTGTCTGTGCAAAATTTAAGTCGTGTGTGTGTGTGTGTGTGTGTGTGTGTGTGTGTGTGTGTGTGTGTGTGTGCAGTTTATAAGCCCAACTACCCAGCTATGTGAAGTGGAACTGTCACTCTAATAAAAATTACGAATATTGGTCTGGTGTTCTTTATTTGAACCTGGCACATAATGAGAAATACAATTATATATATAAAAAACAAAAATTAGCTTTCCATACATCTGACCTAAGTGTGTGTGATAAATGTTGCCTGCACACGATATACGAAGGAGCGGTGACGGTATAACTGACTGCTGATCAGGCCTAAGGTGGGGGAAGGGGAGGGGTGAGAGGCGGGGAACACTTAAGACAAAGAACGAGAGAGAAGGAGGAGAGGGGGAGAGAAGCAAAGAGAAAGTTATATAAATTTAAAAAGAAAGAGTGAGTGGGAAAAGTAAATTCAGAGAGAGAGAGAGAGAGAGAGAGAGAGCTGGGGGAAGTGAAAAGGTAAGCACTGGAACCCAGAATTGTGCAGCGGACGACACTGGATTACAATGATGGTGAATATTTTCAATTTGAGAATGCAGTTCAATACGGTAATAATTTATTAAAAAAATATAGTCCAAATCTTGGTCGTTGAAAGTGTGTGCGACGACAGTTTAGTCATGTTTACAGGACATGAGAAAATTTGCGTCTAATCAGTAACTGGCGGCTGGAGGTGGAGGGTGGGGGAGTCGGGGGCAGAAGGCGGGGTAGACTTGTTCGCGATTCCCCCCTTCCCTTTGTCCAGGGTAGAGGGGGAAAGGAAGGGGTGACCCCTGAGCAGAAATTAGTACACGTGACTGTACATTTTGAAGTTTTTGTGTAATGGTCACTAAATTGGCCAAATTGCTGCACCACTTACCTTTAAATCCACCCTGCCGTATTTCGGAGCTTAAGCAACTGCCAAAAATCCCAGTTATAAACATGATTACAGAATCCTGGTAAACAAAGGTAAAAAACACCTCATAACGTAAGTCTACCTATCTATCTATATACCTAGGCTGCTTCCTCCAAGGAAAGGGAGGTAGCCGAGACAGGACGACACACTCCCCATTTACTCATCCATTCAAACACATTCATTCGCATCTTAGCCCCAAAGGGGAGAACGGACAGGGTCAACTGCGCAATGCAATCAGTGACATCCGCAGCAGGGCCCGACAGCAGAACTGGTTTACCCCTGCCACATCATAACAAACCCATCCCCTTACCCGCACCTGACCTGACTAGCTGATCAGACCAAATGCGGGAGAATATCCCCTCAGGGCTGCGTCATCACTTATTCATTCACAATTTCTCTCCATATATTTCTGTCATGCACAGGCACTCTTCCTTGCTCAACAGACATCCCTCTCGCATCCAACGCTCTCTTCACACTGTCCATCCATCCTATTCCTCTCAGCCTTACACCTCTCACATCAGATCTAGTTATCTTTTGCACCGATAACGTAAGTACTGGTACATAATTTAAAAATTGCTGAAATATCTCCACACCATAAAGCCAAAGAGGAGGTTGTAATATATGTTAAAAATCAAATAAATTAATTTCAAGTCAATAAACTGGATATGGAACTTCACAATATCTTGTCCATTAAAATTTTCGTGAAGAGTAATAGATCTGTTCTCTTTGGTGCAATATATACACTATTCAGATCATCCAAGACAGATTCTTAAAAATAATAGAACAGAGGAAGGAAAAACCAATGATTAAAAAAAATAGTCCATTCACCAGATTACTCGTGTCCTCCATTCATTAAAAAAAAAAAAAATCTGTAATAGTTGGACTTGAACGGCCGTAGGTTGAAGTTAGGGTGGAAACCACTCTGAGGAAGTGAGTTCCAAAGAGATGCAGTTCAGGGAAAAAAAAAAAAAAAAAAAAAAGAGAATTCTGATGGGCAGAGGTTCTGTGATATGACTGTGACAGTCCAGTCATGAGCGCTACCAGATGTCTGTGTAGCGCTGGGGAAGGCATGGAGAGGTGGCACAGCAGATATATCTGTAAAATAATGCAAGGGAGGCAACATTCCTTCTTACTTGTAGGGAAGGTAGTTCATTTGTAATACTAGAGTTGTTAATAATTCTAACAGCTTTGTTCTGAATTTTGTCCAGTTGTTTTAGTGCAACCTCTCCACATCCATTTCACAAGGGTGAGCAATATTCCAGCTGCGAGTGCATATGACTTATAAATTATAGCTAATTGCTCGTCAGTGAAGAAGTTACAGACTCTGTGCAATAATCCAAGTTTCTTTGAGGTGGTTTTAGCAAGTTATCTGACATGAGAGGTCCAGCAGAGAGCATTGTTAAGTGAAACACTGAGATTTTCAGTACTTTTAGAGATAGGAATAATTGTAGCATTGAAGGTAATAATTATAAGAATCTGGCAATTCCTGTCTATCAGAATATTGTATATATTTGGTTTTACTAGCATTAAATGAGACAAGATTATTTTGTCTCCATTCAGTGATCTTGGATAAGTCTTGATTTATGGAGATGGCTGTATTGAGTAGTGAGTTAGAGATATTAAATGTTATGAATGGGTGTTTCAGTGTGAATGAACTGTGAGGTGTTGAGTCATCTACATATAAATGAATGGGATTGTCGGTGACAGATGAAATATCATTAATATGACTTAGGAACAGGGTTGGAGCCAGAGCTGATCCTTGTGACACGGCATTAACTGATTGGAGATTGGAATATATATCATCTACTTTTATATTTCTGTCACTGAGATATGAGGAAATCAGAGAATCAATAGATGTTAGGCCATAGCAAGAGACGGATAACAGGGACGGTGCCACAATCTGCCAAAAGCTTTAGAAATATCAAAGGCTACTGCATGAGTTTCTCCACACTGGTCAATTGATTGATGGATGGTATGAGTCAGGAGACTGAGTACACCAATGGTGGATACTTCGTGACAAAAACCATACTGTCAGTCACTAATTAAGTTATTGGAGTGAAGATATATAACTATGTGCTTATTAATTAGTCTCAAATACTTTACCACAAGAAGACGTGATAGCTATTGGTCTGTAATCAGAGGGGACAGAGGAACTTCCATTCTTCGGAACTGGGTGTATATTAGCTTCTTTCCAAAAATTAGGGAATGAAGAAGTATGCATACATAGTCTGAATAATTTAATTAGAACCGAGGCAAGTTCTGGGGAGCACCTTTTCAAAACAATTGGGGGAATTCCATCTGGGCCTGGAGGTTTTTTGGTTGGTAAGTTGTCTAGGATGGATTTTATGCATCTAGTTTGTGTTTTAATTGGAGCAATTTGGGGGGAGTCAAGTTCTAGTACAGGGACGTTCTGGCTGATTTTGTCTAAGGTAAAATTTCTGGCAAATGTGCTGGCAAGGATATTAGCTTTACCACATGGGTCATTTTTAATGTTACCATCTGAAGATTTTAGTGGGGGAATGGGTGATGACTTGTTAAAGTTTTTATTGAAAGAATTGACAGTTGACTAGAATATTCTACTGTCATTAGGACTGTTTAGTAGTCTGGATGCTAAGTTGTGAAGAAAGTTTGATTTAGAAGAATTATCACTGCTTTTGCATGGTTTCTAAGAATCTTAACCTGCCATGTCCCGGCAGATTTTTCACCAGTGACCCCCACCAATCCGTCAGATTTTCGATTTTTTTTTTTTTTTCGCTTAAAACCGCCATTTTTTTTTTTTTTTTAATGAGAAACATCGAAAATTCAGAGAGAAAGTGCTCACCTGAACTTAGAAATGCCCTGTACAGGTTACCTTCCTCTCACCTGGTACCATCTTCTCTTGAGCCTCACTCCAGAGAAGATGCTTTCTATTAGAGGGATAACTGTTACAAACCACTGAGAATAGGTAGATATTTATTTATTTGGTACAAATTTATATGTAGTACAAGAGTATATTGGTGTTCATACAGTAATATAGGCGATATCAGTGTTGTTTCACTCAACAAATACATGAACATACTGCACCTTCCTTGGCGACATTACCTCCTCATCACTTCTGCTCATTTCAGCCTCTGGTGCCACGTAAACTTTGTCTTCCACATTGTCATCAAATGGGAAATCACTCTTGCCTTGAATTTCGTACCGAGGCGCGACATGTCTTTACTGGCCAGGTCACTGGTAACAGGTGAGTTGCCGAGACAATAGCGTGTGGGGAGGGGGGAAGGTCACGTGGGGTAAGGCATTGTCTCCGCCTGGCGGCGGGTAGAGGAAGGTGCGCCACGTATACGTACCAAAAATCACGCCCGAATTTTGAAAAATGTGCAAATAATAGATCTCGCAATTGCAAAATGTATGGATTCGTCAACGGGTGTCGCCATGACAAAACGTGGTGATGTATACACATGTCAACAGGACGTGGCAGGTTAAATTGCCTGAGCAATTCAGATATATTTAATTTTAAGTAAGAGTTCTATGCTAATGATTTTTGGGTCATTGCTCTGGCACAACTGCTATCAAACCATTGAGGGTGTCGAATCTTCTAGTGAACTGTTGACTTGGTATGAACAGTTCCATACCAGCTTGTATTAAGTCTTTAAGGTGGGACTGGGTAGAACTGATGTCACTAGAGAAGAAAGACTGCCATTGAATATCAGCAAGATAATTCTAAATCCATTCCAATCTGCCCTACCAGAATGCCATCAGGTCACCCTTACAGGTTCGGAATGGGGAGGTTTCGGGGAACCAACTAACGGCTTTGATGAGATTGTGGTTGGAGGAAAACTAATACATTCCTGTACAACAAGATTAAATATTCACACACAACGAAGATGCTGTCATTACAGGTGATTTAACCCGCCAAGTGCCAGCTATTTTTAGCCATGTGGGTCGCCCCAGTGCTGGCCATTTTTTGACTTTTTTTCTTTTTTTTTTTTTTTGCTAAAATCATAGATTTTGATGTGGAAACAACGAATTTTGCTATTAAAATGCTCAACGAGGCTCGGAAATGAGTTTGAGTCCTGCATACTCGTGTACAGGTATAGCCGCTCTCTCACGCTCACCATGTATGTGAGAGAAAGCTGTTTTCTATGTAAGGTATACTGAGGTATTTATGCTGGGAAGGTATAACAATGTTCAGTACACTTTTCTGATTACTTATTACTTCAGCATCTATCACAATTTGCATATCTTTCTCACTGTGAATGCATTATCTTTCATTTACTTGAAGATATGTAAACCTGACTTCATTATTTACAGTCCTGGCACTTACAAGAAGGTATTTACAACTTGACTTCACTATATAGTCCTTACACTTACAAGAAAATATTTACAACTTACACTTACTTGAAAATATTTACAAAATTCCTTCACTATGTACAGCACTGGGTGAGGAACACAGGCAGAGTGAGGCAGAGCGAGCGTGAGGGGGGGAGTGAGTCAGTGTATGACCTTGACAGCCTGGGGTATGATATAGGAACAGTCACCTTACATGCCTGACAATTTTTACCCGCGAATCTTGAAAAATGCGGTCACAGTGAAGTTTTTTATTTTAAACCATTTTATAACAGCACTGGCACTGGCTGCGGCATTATATCAGACTGTTTTAAAACGGCACTGGCATGCGGCAGGTTAATTACTCCTAACGTTGACTGGAATCATTCATGCAGAGACAATGATGAAAAGAGGCTGCTAAAATGTATAAATAATGAATTTTTGATTCAAACAGAGAATACTTCAACTAGTGGTAATAATTTAATCAATTTTGTCTTACCAACAGACAGTGACTTTTTTGTGTGATGTAGATTAAAAAAAAGAAGAAAATTTGTAATGGCAACCATAACATCATCAAACTTGAGATTAAGGTAGACTGTCAGACTAATATAAATAACATTTCATCTCTTAACTTCAAAGGAACTAACTTCAGTAACATGAAAGACGAAATTCCAAAAACTAAGTGAATATGTTACGATAGGTTCAATCGAATGAAAAAAAAAGTTCTTAGAAATATCCAGAAAATTATTTGCAGCAATAAGGAAGAGCAAATAACCAAGATTTTTTTTTTTTTTTTTATACCAGAACAGAGGAAGGAATAACAAATGAGTAAAAATAATAATCCATACACCAGATTACTGGTGTCCTCCATTCATAAAATATCTGTAACAGTTGGACTTGAACTGCTGTAGGTTGAAGTTTGGAGGGATGCTACTCTGAGGAAGCGAGTTTCAGAGAGAGTTCGGGGAATGAAAGAATTCTGATAGACAAAAGTTCTGCAATATGACTGAGTGACGTTCCCGTCATGAGCGCTGCCAGATGCCCGTGTAGCACGAGGGAAGGCATGGTGAAGTGGGACAATGGATGTAACTTTGTTTGAGCATTTGCCATAAAAATACCTGTAAAATAATGAAAGGGAGGCAACATTCCTTCTTACTTGTAGAGGAGGTAGTTTGTTAATAATAGTAGGGTTATTAATAATTTAAAAGCTTTATATTTGTCTAAACATAAAACCACACAAAAACATAAACTGCTAGGAGGTACCACAGACACTAACAAGCATTTTAAATAACACTGATATTGTATGAAAATTATTGAAAAGAAAAAAAGAAACGAAGATTCACGGTAAATATTGCTCACAAAGCTTCATCATACACTGATCAATTATTTCCTTATGTAAGAACTAATTGAAAATAAGGACTTTTATTAAATTAAGATTGCAATTTCGCTCACAATAATATGAAAGAAGCAACAACACTAATTGGACCCTTTAACAGCGTTTTCGCAAGACTAAATACCGTAAATATATCCATTCTAGAATCCAACTATTTATGATCAGGGGACGATAAATTATCAGTCAACTGACAGGACAAGAATTACAAAAATGTCATGAGAAAATCGACCCTAATAAATCAGCTGGACCTGACCAATTCTTCCCCCAAGTGCTTTGAGAATGCTGTTGCCAATGTGCCTTTGTTATGTGTAAATTCTTTAATGAAATATTGATTTATTATCATACCTAATCAATAGAAAAGTGCTAATACATCACCAATCTTCAAAAAGGAGAAAGGAAACGCACTACAAATGAATGCCCAATTACCTGAACTTCAGTACTTTATCAAGATAACTAAAAAAGTGGAGATTAAATTACTCCTACCTTTGCATACCCATATAACAGATAATCAGCACAGATTCTGCAACAACAAATTTTATTTTACAAATATAATGGAATGAAAAAAAGTATATACGATAATTGAGACCCCAAAATACTGTCGATCATCATCTATCTAGGTTTACAAAAAGCAGCTGATAAAATCTTCCATTTAAGCCTACTTGGAAAACTGAAAGCCCATGGTCTTGGATAAAATATATTGGTGGATCAGCGACTGGATAATGATCAATGGTGAATCAAGAAACAGGTTAGAAGCAACTAGTGGACTTCCTGAAAGTTCAGTTCTTGGACCAATTCGTTTCACTCTACATTATATGTCAGTGATCTGTAAATGGACTCATATTTTAGGTAGCAAAATCTGCAGACGATACGAAAAATGGAGGCAGCGTGATTATGAAAACAGACTGTAAATATATGCAAAACGACCTGGTTAAGTTAATAAGTTGGAGTGAAAAGGGGCAGATGAAATTTAATGCAGAGTGATGCATTTTGGTGACAATTTAAATATGCTGAATCGGTAGAGAGACGGCCTGCAGTCCTAATGGACCCAGGTTCGAATCCCGGCTGGGGCAGGGAACAGTTTAAGGATTTCAGTTTCATAAAAAGCAGATTTTTCTGATCTACCAGATGACCCGCCGACATGTCATAAAAGTACCCCCGCTAATACCAGTACACCAATCCCGTATGAGACAGCCCTAGCATGTATTTAATATGGATGGTGGGTGTTAGCACCGAAGTGGTGACATGTGGAGATGTAGGAGGACTACTGGGCCCCAAGGAGGACTGCTGGGACTTGGGAATAGGCCCTGAATCCTTTGCCCAGAGTCGGACACGTAAAAAAAAAAAAAAAAAAAAAAAAAGTCTAGAGCAGGGGTTCTTAACCTGGGGTCCATGGACCCCTTGGGGGTCCATGGATGGGCTTCAGGGGGTCCGTGAAGGGCAGAATAATTGAGAACAATTTAGTGATATTGCGTGATGCCATTTGGCATCATTAGCTGAAAAAAAAAAAAAAAACGAAGTCTTGAATTCTGGTGTTCGTTGACACAAGCCTACCCTCGTCTGGCAACGAGAGCCATGGGTGCTCTGATTCAGTTTGCTACTACATACCTTTGTGAGTCAGGGTTTTCAGCGCTAGTTGCTATCAAAACGAATAGTCGAAATCAACTGGATGTCAACAATGACATAAGTGTTTCCTTGTCAAAGACCACTCCACAGTTTCATCTTCTTGTTCAAGCCAAACAACAACAACGCTGTCATTGAAATAAACTTTTGAGCAGAATTAAAGTTTTATATTGTTTAATTTGCATATGTTGGATGTATTTAATTTTTTCGTTGAGTGGCCATTAGTTTTTGCATGAAAAAGAGTAAAAAAATAATTCTTTGTAAAGACTGTTTTATACTTTGTGTATGTCATATACTGCATGAGGTAGTTTTCAATAAAATAAAGTATATTCATTGCATGCAAAATGCTGTGTTTATTTGCTTATTTGCATTTCTGTAGGGAAGGGGTTCATAGCTTTCACCAGATTCTCAAAGGGGTCCGTGACTCAAAAAAGGTTAAGAACCATTGGTCTAGAGCAGTGGTTCCCAAACTGGGGGCCATGGCCCCCTTGGGGGCCATATATCAGAATGTAGGGGGCCATAACCTGAACCGAAGGAGTTTAGCGAGTAGATAGTCAGTGGAGAGAACTTACACTGAGTGGAATGGGGATTCAAATGAAGGAAAAATGAACCTGGCATGAATGTTCAGAAGCAAATTGTCTGGGAGGAGGTGGGTGTGTCGCAGTTGAAGGCCATGGTTGTGGCAGATAATAATGACTCACTATGATAGCATATCATTTCAGAATTATAAAGTTATCAGATTCGTAAGATTCAAAGATCAGATCAAATTGCGTGGGATTAATACACTTTTTCAATCCAGTGAATTTTTTTTTATTGCTGAATCAGCTTTTCGCAATAATGCAATTTTTAATTACTCTAAGTATGGATTTTTTTAATGTGCATTTTATTATTCCTTTAGTACCATTTCAATAATTATATATATATAAGATTCAGCTAAGGCAAAATACACATTTCTTTATAAATACTTAACAAAAGAGAAAATAACAAATGGAATCAATAAAATTACAGGATTTACTAGAGTGATTTTTATATGGACATGATGAGTGTAGGACTGTAGTGTAGACAGTCACTGTAGTCATGGGTTATGGTTGGGGAAGGGGGGCCATGGACAAGGATCATGTATGAAAAGTGGGTAACGACCAGAAAAAGTTTGGGAACCACTGGTCTAGAGGATATGTTTAGCCTTGGGAAGGTGGACGCCCATTACCTGCAATAGTCCTGGTTTACCCCTGGGCAATGTGCAGCATCCGGTAGCCTGCCAAAGAGTAGCAGGTAGAAAGATAGCATCATTCTGGGAAGTATTACCATGAGAGTGACACTAGGCCATAACCTGGTAGTTAACCTTGGACTACACTTCGAGGCAGGGAACTCAAACACATTTACCACATAGTCAAAGTCTGTGCTAAAACAACTACTCATACATATATCCTATACACAGCTCATACTCTTGGGACTATGCCTTCTCTATTTTCCCTATATCTCGCCATGTGTTAGGCCTCTGCTCCAATCCTGCCGAGGTGCTGTCTGTCGTAGAAAGGCAGTTGCTCTCTTGAGGTTGATAGGTCTGCTCGACCAGACACACTGCGGTTAAGGAACAACAACAACAACTAGAACCATTAAATATAGAAATTTGGATGTTTCACTAATAGAAGTAAATGATGGAAAAGATCTAGAAGTTATTATCAGCAACGACTGATAAACTTTATACAGTGTATAGCAGTGCATAGCAAGACAAACACAATGCTCAACTTCATTGCCAGAATGCTCAGTTACAAAACAGCCACAATAGTCTATAACCTTTTTATGTCACTAGTTTAACCATACTTAGAATACTATGTACAGTACTGGTCTACGAGCCTTATATACCCATGGATTGCGAACCACAGCTCAGGCTGGGTAGCGTCATGTTGCGAGCCACAGCTCAGGCTGTGCTGGCCGTTCATGACCGCTAACTACTCCACCCCTACGCAAACTTACGAATGGCACTAAGTAGTAACGGAGAGAGAAAGATTTTTTTTCCCCACTAGATGATGCCCTGGATGTTTATCTTCAAGTTTATAATAAACAGAAACTAAAAAAAAAAATCTTCTTATTTTGCACATCATGGGGTGGGATAAAAAAGGTAATTGCGCAATCCACGGGTTAAAGACGAAGACATACTTGAGAGAGTGTAGCATTTAACCACTAAAATGATCCTGCCACAACGAAACATGCCCTACAAAGAACGACTAAAGAGAGACAGCATGTTTTCACTGAAAAAGTGTCAATTTTTAGAGGTGAATTAATTTAAATAACTAAAATACTCAACAGATTCGACAACATCGGTTAGATTTTTTTTTTTTTTTTTCAAAAAAGAAATGGAAACCATGACGAGAAATATCGGGATGAAATTCAAAAGGTAATGAATACAACAGTTATATAGGAAGAGTTACTTTATTATGCACATAATGGAACAAAGCAACAAACTGCTAGCAACAGTCATTAGTGTTGCAGCTATGAATACTTTTATATGAAACAATCAATCACGAATGGGCAAATGCTGCAGGGACTCATTCACCCTCCGACTACACCCATGCGGGTCCCTTTTCTGTAACCCTCCAGGCAGCACCTCCGACTGCACCCACGCAGGTCCCTTTGTGCAACCCTCCAGGCAGCATCCCCTTCCCCTCTAAAAATCTCCCAACATAAGTGATCGACCTGCTCCAGCCGTGAGTTTTGTGGGCTTCCCCTTGACTTCCTCCACCCTGGGTTAACTCGTTCAGAGATCACCCTGTGAGCAGGATCAGCCTCAGGAAAGCAGGCCACATGCCCACATAGCTGGAGTTGGTGTTGATGTATTACGTGGGAAATAGGCCTTGATTCAGTCTCACGGAGTAGTCACTCATTATGTACCAACTTGTACCAGTTATATCCCATGATATAGCACCAAAGGGGTCAATTTGACAAATCAAGTTACTGTTTAGTGTGCATATCTCACAGCCATAAAGTAAGACAGGGAGCACCAGCGCCCTGAAGATCTGAACTTTCGCCCTTCTGCACAGTTAACAACAGCACCAAATACCCGAGTGAATCCATAAAACCAAAGGTCAGACCAATTCAATAAGAGATCTCACTGTCTGATCTACCGTTGTTATAAACCAAATTACCAAGATAAGTGAATCTTTCCACGACTTCAATGTCCTCATGACATGCATGGAGAGACTGAACTGCTTTTTCCAACGAGCCACCAAATGCCTGGACCTTGGTCTTGGCCTGAGAGACCTTTAATCCCAAATGGCTTTGCATTCTCGTTAAATTTCTCTAGGACACTCTTTAGTGTCTCCAGCAACTCCACTAGGATAACTTAATCATCAACAAAGTCAAGGTCGGTAACCCTGAAGTTGCCAATTGATACCCCACAGTGACTTTGACTCACAGCCCTGTCCAATACCCAATCCATGCATATGTTGAAAAGTGAGGGGGAAAGGACACATCCCTGTTTAACACCAGGACTTACAGGGAAGAAGTTTGACCCCCCCCCCCCCGACACTTAACAGCACTCTGTGTCTGAGTACAAGCCAGCAAACAGGCGGACTATCCCTGTGAGGATCCCGCAGAGTATCTCCCGATTTACTGAGTCAAACGCCTTCTTGAGATCCATATAGGCTGCTTGCAGACCTTGTTGAAACTCAAGATGGCATTCCACAAGAACTTGAAGAGCTAGGATACGGTCAGCAGTAGATTTCTTGAGCTCTAATCCAGATTGCTCTGGCCTCTGAAAATTTAGCAAATAGTCCCGGATATGTATCAGGAGAATGTGGGCAAGAACTTTGCCTGGCACACTGAGCACTGTAATGCAAAGGTAGTCACACCGGTCACACTGGTATTCTTTTCCCTTCCAGATAGGGATGACCAAACCCTTTGTCCAGTCAAAAGGAATGATACCACTCTGCCAAACGGCTTTTGTGATTGCATGTAACCCTCTGATCATGGCTTCGTCCCCAGCATTGATCAGCTCTCCCGGAATGTCAAAAACACCAGCTGCTTTGCCACTTTTCAACCTAGCCACTGTCTTCTTCATTTCACCTAGAGAAGGAACGGCTTTGTCAGTTGGTGGGACAGCAATCAGTGGTTATACACCAGCCAAGGGAAACTCTGCACTCGGAGGTTCAGCCACATACAGCTGCTCAAAGTACTCAGCCCAATGATCTCTACACCTACTTGCCCCATCTGCTGTCTGAATAGAGTTTACCTGAGACGTGGGTCTGGAGTGGAACTTCTTTAGGGTTTGGTTGGCGGGTCGAAGGTCATTTGCATGAAAACGGCCTTCCACCTCCTCAGCGATTTCCCTGACATTCAGTACCTCTCCTTGTCCTTTCTCAGTGGAACTCATGCCCATCAAGACAGAAGTCTGTGCTGTTCCCAGTCTCCAGCCAGTTTGGTGACACAACTCTCTTCAACTGTGGTCAGTGTCCCCCACGAGATGAATCCCCTTCTTGATCTAGAGCGGTCTCCAATACACTCATCAGCTGTTGCCAGGGTAGCACACTTAACCCCTAGGGTACGCAATTCTCCAGCCTCGACTACCCCAAAGGACGCAAAAACCGACCTATTTTTCGACATTTTCGAAGGTTAAAAGTTTTATGCCTGATCTGTAGAGCTTCAATTTACACACCTGAAAACACAAACCCCACCCTCCTAGACCCAATAGTTACTGAGCTATGGCCCGTTAAGTTGATGATAGTTACCCATCATGGCCCCGGCGAGAAAGAAAATACGCCACTTGCACCTGTTTTCTTCACAAAAATACGTACAAAAATCACCAAAGTAAATTTTGTTGGTGTGTAATATATGTTATAAGCCATTGTAATGTGCTTAGAAAAAAATAAAATGGTGACAACCCCCCCCAATAAATATGATAAATAGTAAAACTTATCCTCCCCTCCCCATACCTCCAATCCCCTCCTTCCCCTTCCCTTCCCTCCCCTCCTCTTTCCTCCCCTCCCCTCGACTAACTTCCCCTCCCCCCTCCCCTCCCAGCCGAACTGTCAAATCTAGATAGGGAAAATGGTCATGAACCCCCTAATAAAAATATGAAAAATAGCAAAAATTATCCTCTCCTCCTCTCCCCTCCCCATACCTCCATCCCCTCCCTCCCCTTCCCTTCCCTCCCCTCCTCTTTCCTTCCTTCCCTTCCCTCTCCCCGCCTAATCCCCCTCCCCCCTTTCCCCTCCCTCCTCCCCTCCCCTCCGAACTGCCAAATCTAGCTAGTTTTCGTTTCATTTCTTTTCATTTTTGAAGGCTCCAACATGTTTGCATGCGTCGGCAATAAATTAAATCTCATTTTCGAGTGGGTTTCGAATAAAGACAGCTAAAATAATTGTGGTGTGCATTTTTGTATGCAAAGACACGAATTGAGTACACCGCTTCCCGTCCGATCAGCGAAGTTAAGCAACGTTGGGTCTGGTTAGTACTTGGATGGGTGACCGCCTGGGAACACCAGATGCTGTTGGCATAACGTTCTCCCTATGTGTTAAGTGGGGTTGGTGGAGGATTAATGCCCCTCCCTGTAAAACAATTAACTCTAAGCCCTTGGCTATCCCGTTTGGGATACATGGCTTCTGGCAATGAATGAATGATTCAAGGACACGCACCATAAAGCGTAAAAAATACGCAATATTCGAAGCTGGGGAGGTAAAGATACTGTGCGCTAGGGGTTGGGGGTGAGGGTAGGGGGTGGGGTGGGAGGTTGGGGATGGTGGTGGGAGGTGGTAAGGCCAGGAGTGGGCGTATGGGGATGGGGGGATGAGAGGAGAACCACAAGACGCAAAGGAAGGGCCCCGGTGGAGTACAGGGAAATGGAGGGAGAGTAGGGGGGAAATACCCTCCCCCAGTCGTGGAGGGATTCACATGGGAGAGAGGGGGGGGCTGCATGAGGAAGGTGTGGGAGAGGTAGTGGTGGTGGTAAGAGCGGTCGGAAGTAGGGTAGCAACAAGGTAGTGGGGTATAGGGACGTGACGAGAGAGAGGTGGGGGATACACCCCCCACCGCCTGGGTACGAGCCTGGGTCCCCTCCGGTGTGTGTCCAACACTTAGTTCTGATTGGTTAGAAGCCATCTGCGTCACAATTAGGCTGGAGCCAGCTACCGCCGGTTTTTTGTGGATGTTGCATGATCAGTGTTGCTCGTCCTTTTAAGAAATCTGCACAAAAAGCCTTTAGGCATTAATGGTATCTCATCATTCAACAGGATCCTCAACGGTACTGAGCACTTCAAACTGATTTTAGACTGCCACTGCATACTCATATGCACAGTCCTCATCTCTCAGTTTCTCAAGATGAAACCTTTTTTTGATGGCATTTTGTGACTATCTCAGTTTTTTTTTGCAGCCTTAGGGTAGCAACAACAAGTCTGTGATCAGTAGCAAAGACATCTGCACTCCTGAAAAACCTGCAGTTCTGAAGGATCCTCCTGTGATTACTAACAACAATGTGATCAAACTCCTTAGCAGCCCCTCCAGTATTGGGATACACTGTACAGTGGTGAAGATTTGACCAATCGAACCAGGATCCAGCAAGTCTTAACTTACAGGATAAAGCGAAATCCAGAGGGTAAAAACTATTGGAATTCTTGGTTCCAGGGCAAAAGGGGACCTACACAGTCCCTGAAGCCCTCCCTGGCAGTGTCGGTAACTGCATTAAAGTTGTCCAAGACCAGGAGTGTATCCTGCAAGGGGCACCATTCCACAACAGAGTCAAGTTTGGTGTAGAATAGCTCTTTCTCTTCAAGATCACTGATCTCAGTTGGAGCGTACATTGCAGTAAGAGTGATGAAGCCCAAGTAGTGCTTCAGTCTCACCAGCATTTCACTCTCACCAACCAGAGTAACCCTGTTGACACAAGAAAGAAAGTGAGTAGCAGTTGTCACAGTGACATCCCTGCGATGGGCACCATCATCATAGCCAGACCAGTAGTATGTGTAACCAACGCTACTGATCTCACCATGCCCGGGATGCATCACTTCAGAGAGTGCAGCTATTCCGACCCCAAATCGCCCCAACTCCCGTGACAATAGAAGCAGTCAATCATCCTTTGAAGGGTTTAGAACATTCCATGCCCCCACCCACAGTGCTTTCAGGAGGTTTAACCCGCGCTTGGAGCCTCGTTAGTGTAGCAATTACAAGTACATTCATAAATCAGCAAAATAACTATTTCCAGACTACAGGCAGAAAGTAAATGAGTTTGCTTATTTCCAGGTGAACGTGTATCCTAAAGTCAGTGAAACGAGTACTTCATTATAAAGACATTCGATGATTATATATTATGTCCCTTATTTTCAGAACTGTTGATTACAGATTGCATGGTGCATAGTATATCCTTTGCTGTTTTTCCTACCAAATTTCCCAGCTTGTTTTTTCCAACAATCAAGGTGTTTATTCTGCCTTCTCCACACTCATGTACCAAAGGTTGTGGTGGATGGGGGAGAGGCTCGCTCTTTCTATCCTTTCCTCACGGAGTTTGGTTATATCTTTAACCCGTGGAGAGCGTCGACCGTTCCGTAGGTACCTGCTGGGAAGCGACGGTTTGGTCGAAATTTCGAGTCTTACAGAACTGAATGAAACACACATCATCGTCTTGGAAATGTTAAGCGCGCATCCGGCAATATATATATATATATATATATATATATATATATATATATATATATATATATATATATATATATATATATATATATATATAGATAGATAGATAGATAGATAGATAGATAGACAGATAGATAGATAGATAGATAGATATAGGCTTTTAAGGTATGAAAATCTTCTTGTGGGGAAATATATGTATAATTATGTATGCACACTGAAGTCTTTTATTAGAAAAGGCATCAGTGTGGATATATATATATATATATATATATATATATATGACCACATAAAGTCACGTGGTGGTGAGATATAATGGCCAGAAGATGAACAGCAGGTGGCATGAGCAACCCACCGCCCGCGGTGATCGAGGTTCACGAAGGTCATTGTCCGGGAAGAACATTCTATATTTACCATGGCTTTGGGCAAGGATCACGTGATTACTGTATTATCAACCCTCTCTCTCTCTCTCTCTCTCTCTCTCTCTCTCTCGTGTGTGTGTGTGTGTGTGTGTGTGTGTGTGTGTGTGTGTGTGTGTGTGCGCGCGCGCGCAGATCCCCTTTATCTGTCTGTCTGTCTGTCTGTCTGTCTGTCTGTCTCTCTCTCTCTCTCTCTCTCTCTCTCTCTCTCTCTCTCTCGTGTGTGTGTGTTCTTACCTACCTTACCTAATTGTTCTTACCTAATTGTATCTTTACAGGAATGAGTCAAGGTCGTACTGTCCCGTGTCTTAAACCATATTTATCGTACATATCCTTAAATTTGTGAATTGTTTTGGCACACACTATTTCATTCGGTAGTGCATTCCATTGATCAATTGCTCTGTTTGGGAAACTGAATTTCCTTACGTCTTTATCACCTCTCTTCTTATGCAGTTTTTTTGCAGTGTCCTCTTGCTGATGCTTCTCCATATGTTAAGTAATCATTTATGTCTATTTTCTCCTTCCCTGTTATGCACTTATATAGCATTATCATGTCACCTCTTTTCCTTCTCTCCTGTAGTGTTGGTAGATTCAGTTTATTTAGTCTTTCTTCGTAGCTTAGATCCCTTAAGCTTGGTATTCATCTTGTAGCGGCCCTTTGAACTTTTTCAATCTTGTCTATGTGTTTTTTGAGATGAGGACTCCAGACTACTGATGCATACTCCAGGGTTGGTCTGATGAATGATGTTATTATCCTTCTTAGCATGTCTTTATTTGTGTATGTGAATGCTATTCTCATATTTGCAAGCAGCGAAGGGGAAGACAAGAGGAAGCAGCTCCTGTGAGAAGAGTGGAGAAATTGCAAGATAGTGAGAAGAGGACAGAGTATAAGAGCATAGTGGAAGAAAGATTGGGAAGGTATGAGCTAGAGCAGATGGAAGGGGTGGAAGACGTATGTAAGATATTCACGGAAGAGATAAGCGCAGCGTGTGAGGCGGTTTGTGGAGCGAGGAGGAGATGCAAGGGTGTGCAAGGGACAGCATGGTGGAATGATGAGGTGAAACGAGCTGTGGAACAAAAGAAGAAGGCATATGGTGAATGGTTGGCGAGTAGAGGTAGGGGAGAAGATGAGAGAGAGAAGAGAGAGGTATATGTGAGCAGGAGAAGGGAGGTTAAGAGACTGGTGAAGGAGAGTAAGAAGAAAGTGGATGAAGAGTTTGGGAGGAATCTGAGTGTGAAATGGAGGGAGAGTAAGAAATTGTTTTGGAAGGAGGTAAAGAAAGTAAGGCAGTGTGAAAGGGGAAATAGTAGGGGAGTGAAAGATAGGAATAATAGATTGTTGGTGGAGAAAAGAGAGAAATTGAGGAGATGGAAGGAGCACTTTGAGGATTTGTTGAATGTAGAGAGTGAGAGCAGTGTGAGTATAAGTGGTTGGGGAATGGCTGGGAGAAGAAGAGATGAGAGGAGGGAGGAAGAGATCAGTAGGTCGGAAGTAGTGGAAGCGATGAAGAAGATTAAGCTGGGAAAGGCCCCAGGAATTGATGGAGTGTGTGGTGAAATGCTTAGGTATGGGGGTGAGATTGTTGTGGAGTGGATATGCAAGTTGTGTAGATTGGCTTGGGAAGAGGGAAGGGTTCCAGAGGACTGGAAATCAGGTATAATTGTTCCTCTGTACAAAGGAAAAGGGGAGAGAGAAGTATGTGGTAACCATAGGGGTATTTGCCTTCTTAGTGTGACTGGTAAAATATATGGTAGAATACTCACTGATAGGGTTAGGCATATGACAGAGGAGCTAGTTGGAGAAGAACAAGGGGGATTTAGGAAGGGAAAAGGGTGTGTAGATCAGATATTTGTTCTAAGATGGTTAGTGGAGAAGTATCTAGAGAAGGGAAGGAAAGTGTACGCTGCCTTCATGGACTTGGAGAAAGCTTATGACAGAATAGATAGGAAAGGTATGTGGAAGGTATTAAGAATATATGGAGTGGAGGGGAAATTGTTGAGTGCTGTGAAGAGTATGTACGAGGGAGCTAGGGCTACGGTGCGAGTGGATGGTGAGCTGAGTGAGTTCTTTGATCTCAATGTGGGACTGAAACAGGGGTGTGTAATGTCTCCATGGCTGTTTAATATATATATGGATGGGGTCGTAAAGGAGGTACAAGGTAGGGCAGTGGATGTGGGGGTGGCCCTAATGAATGAGGGTGAGATTTGGAAGCTTCCGGTGTTGCTGTTTGCTGATGATACAGTATTGTTGAGTGAAGATGAATGGGAGTTGCAAGGTTTGGTGAATGAATTTGGGACAGTGTGTAGGAGGAGGAAGCTGAAAGTTAATGTAAACAAAAGTAAAGTTATGGTGTTTGAGAGGAATGAAGTCACAGAGTGTGATGTGAGGTTGGATGGTGAGGATATGGAGAATGTGAGTGCATTCAAGTACTTGGGTAGTGTGATGAGTAAGGATGGAACTTTGGGGGATGAAGTACGTGAAAGGGTACAGCAGGGAAGGAAGGTTGTTGGCACACTGAAAGCAGTGATGAGAAATAGGGAGGTGAGTATGGAAGTTAAGAAGTCACTGCATGATGGTATTGTGATCCCTACCCTGACGTATGGAAGCGAGGCGTGGACCTTGCAAGAGGGGAACAAGTCAAGAGTGAGAGCAGTGGAAATGAGTTACTTGAGAGGAGCATGTGGAGTGACATGGAGGGACAGGTTGACGAATGAAGAAGTGAAGGAACGTTGTGGGGTAGATGTGGATGTGGTTGAAAAGATTAGGAGAAATACACTGAGGTGGTTTGGACATGTGGAGAGGATGGAGAATGAAAGACTGACTAAGAGGGTGTATGTAGGTGAGGTGGAGGGAGGGAGAGGGAGGGGTAGACCGAGGATGAGGTGGAGGGATGGAGTTGAGAGGTATATGAGGGAGGGGGGGGGTGAGTTGGGGGGAGGGGAGTCAAATGGTGGGTGACAGAGTGACTTGGAGGCGTTTTGTCTGCGGCCACCCTTTGCGGGATTAGGGCGTCGGGCTATAGATAGATAGATAGATAGTATACATGTTTCGTACCTTCTCGCTGATGTGGTCAGCCGGAGATAGTCTGTTATTGATAATCACACCTAGGTCCTTCTCTCTTTCTGATGTGTGTAGGGTTTTATTTCCTAATGTATAATCCCAATCAGGCCTTTTTCCACTTTTACCAAACTTGATTACATGACGCTTGTCCACATTGAATTCCATTTGCCATGTATTACTCCATTCATGAAGTTTATTTAATTCTTCTTGTAGCTCTTTACAAGAGTCTGTGTTAGTAATTCTCCTTTGTATTTTTGCATCATTTGCAAACATATTTAGGTAGCTTTCATTTCCAGTGTTACTGTCTATATCATTTATATACACTAAAAACATGATTGGTGCCAGCACTGAACCCTGTGGCACTCCACTAGTCACCTCTTTCCATGATGAGTAGTTTCCCCTTAGTACTGTTCTCATTTCTCTTTTTATGAGAAAATCTTGCATCCAACAAAACAGTTTGCCTCGAATTCCTCCTTGATGGTATAGTTTCCATAAAAGTCTTTGGTGTGGTACTGTGTCAAATGTTTTCTTGAAATCTAAATAGATACTGTCCACCCATCCTTCTCTTTCCTGTATTGTGTCTGTTAGTCTGTCATAGTAGCTCAACAGATTAGTAACAGATGATTTTCCTTTTCTGAAACCAAACTGTCTTTCTGTTATCATACTGTTCTTCTAGATGATTTACCCAAGCTTTTCTTATAAGCTTTTCTAATACCTTGCTTACAACACTGGTCAGTGATACTGGTCGGTAGTTGAGTGGATTTTGTCTATTCCCTTTCTTGAATAAGGGGACAATATTTGCTTTCTTCCAAATATCAGGTAGTTTACCTTGACTCAAGGATATCTTGAAAATTAAAAATAATGGTTTACTTAATTCCTTTGCACATTCTTGTAGTACCAACATGAAATTTCATCAGGACCACTTGCTTTTCCTCTGTCTAATTTACTTAACTCCTCTTGTATTACTTTTTCTGATATTTGTATATCTGGTAGTATGTGTGGACATGCATGTTCCACATAGTCCCTCTCAAAATTTTTTTCTTCTGTAAAAACTAATTGGAAATTCTTATTTAGCGTTTCACAAATATCTTTCTCTTGTGTATAGATGATTCCTTCGTCCATAATGGATTGTATTATATCTTTTACTTTGGTTTTACTTCTGATATAGCTGTAAAACAGCTTTGGTTGATCACTACTTTTATTTATTATATCCTCCTCAAACTGTTTTTGGGCTTCCCTCCTTATTCTTGTATAATCGTTTCTTGCCTGTGTGTGTGTGTGTGTGTGTGTGTGTGTGTGTGCAGAGTCTCTCTCTCTGTCTCTCTTTCTCTCTCTCGTCTGTGTGTGTGTGTGCGTGTGTGTGTGTGTGTGTGTGTGTGTGTGTGTGTGTGTGTGTGTGTGTGAACAATATTCTGCCTGACATTACACAGCAACAAGCTAATACGGTGATGAGTGCCTATGCTTTCGGTGCCATGTCAAGGAAACTACATGCATGTATCATCTGGAGGCACGATGAATGTAATTTGATGTGAATAAAAGGAAAAATGTAGGTAGTGATACAAGGTTCTCATTCACGAACCTCGGTATTCCATAGTTACTATTTTTCAAAAATCTTTTGTGAGTTTCTTGGTCGTATGAAGATGCATGAATATAATTATTTGTAATGCAAAGTGATCATGATCGACATAAAATCGTATTTCGTTCAGTTTATTATATATATATATATATATATATATATATATATATATATATATATATATATATATATATATATATATATATATATATATATATATATATACTGTATATATATATAATTTTGGTAGGTGGGGGCGCTCACTATCCACTCACTTGATGTAGTGCTGCTCTCGGGTGTCTGCCCTTTCCTCTCCTCCATCCTTCTTTCCATCCATCCTCTTCTGTCTTTCCTTCATTCTCTCCTCTTTCTTCTGCCTGCGTGTGACTTTACACTCCCTCTTTGTCTTTCTTTCCTTCATTCTTTCCTCTTCCTTCTGGCTGTGGGTGACTCTACAATGAGTGACAATCCAAATGATTTCCTGTACACCAGGAAACCATTTACCATGCTGGGTGGTAACCATATAACCAAATTTTGGCTCCTTGTGGTTTAGTGGGTAATAATGGTGCTCCAATTGGATTGAGCCGGTGAAGGTTTATATCCAAGGGTTGGTTGAGGTTTATTGCTCACGTAATGCCACTCAGGGATGAGTGAGGCTGGTCACTCTCATCTTAAATGCCAGGACCAACTTTCCTAGCCCTGGGCTCCTACGCTCCTCGTGGAGCAACGTAGGATTAGATGATGATGATGATGATGATATATATATATATATATATATATATATATATATATATATATATATATATATATATATGTATATAGATAGATAGATAGATAGATAGGTAGTTAGATGATAGATAGATAGATATAGATAGATACAGATATATAGATATAGTTATAGATATAAATATATTTTGTCATACAGGCACGTGCCCGAATGATGGACAGATCATTCACTCGTCTTACAGCGTGAAGCCCCGTGATGTGGTGGTCTGAGTGCTTGACCTAGAAATGACCTTTGGGTCAGAGGTCAGGAGGTATGGGATCGAATCTCCTGATGGGTGTAGGGGACATTTTTGGAGCTGGGAAGAAAATTATTATTTTTAAAACTCATGCCATGTTACTCATAGGAGCAGAACTTCTATGAATAATCTGACATGAGTTTAATTTCTATCTTTATATGAATCGTAGGAGAACAAAACAATTTATTTTTCATACATAGCCTACAAGTAGTGTACATCAGACATAAACATTTCATATAAAATACAGTACACTTGACATTCTACGCCTAACTTTCTACGAAAAACTAAAAGATTCATAAACATAAAATTGTCCATGTCATTTTCCAAGTTAGTTCCGTGTTGTAAGGGATGATATCAGGTGAGGAGGGAGTGGTGAGACGGCACACTGTCAGCACTGCTTGAAGGTGTGGTAATCATGGAAGCAGTCACCCAGGCACAGGACTACATTGCATTCATTGCACAAGACCGAGACCTTAGTGTGCTTGCAGGGTCTGCGGACTGAGTGCATGCAGACCTGGCATTTCTGCTGCATCCTCCTGCCTTTCACGATGTTGCTGGGGACAGGGTAGTGACGCGACACTTGATCCTGAATTCTGCCTGCGTCCTCTGCCTGTCATGGTGGTAGCACCAAAATCCTGCAGGAGCTGGAAGACACAGTTGCAGATGAAGTCCCTGAGCTTCGTTTTTTTGTTGAGGGCGATGTCCTTCTTCACAAGCCACAAATTATACGAATTTGGCATTGTGATATCGACCAAGTGGAGGAACAACTTGTGTTACCACTTCACCGACTTCCGGATATACTCAACACCAGCCAGTTGACAGTCTGACTTGTCAACGATCCTCATGTGCTGAGTGTAGTCCACCACAGGATCGGGTATTTTATGGGTTTCTGGGTGCGGTAGTGAACTTTCCCCATGTCCAGCATGTCGCCCTTATGCACTGTCGTGTGATGAACAGGCTGCTTGTCCTTCCACTTGATGGCTAGAATCTCCCCCAACTTCTTGAGCTGGAGGTAGGGGTTCCTCCTCTTCCTTCTGCGACTGCGATCATAGTGCTCCTAGGCCAGCTGCTAGTCATCAGGAGTGTTGCTCGATGATGGGTCATCGAGGGGGATCCTGTTGCCCAGGAATTTGGCATGCCCTTCCTGGTAGCTCTCACAGTGTCACAGAATCCCGTCCTGTTTTCATGTAGGAATTTGCAAAGGGCAGGACTTGTATACCAATTGTCGGTAAACAAGACATGCTCATTGCCCAGGAACAGCACCATTATTTTCTTTATTAGACTTTTCAGACAACCCCAGGGGGTCATTGGGTGCCGCTTTGGGGATATCTACAGTATGTCCGTGCCTGTGTAGACAATCATCCGGTCTCACACTCACACGGCACGAACAGTTTTATTCTAAAGTGGTGCCTCTTCAGGGGAATGTACTGTTTAAATATGAGCCGTCCTTTGAAGAGCGTATGGGACTCGTCACACACCATGTTACCTAATGAGTAGAAGAACCTCTTGAACCTCGCCAGCAACATGGTGAAGTCTCGGATCTTCCAGATCCTGTCTTCGTGACGTGGATGTTCATTGTCTGCAAATTGTAAAAATTTCAACAGCAACAAAATCCTGTCACGAGACAAGTATTTCCCTAAGATCGGAGTCCTGATGAGTCCATCTTCCCTTCAGTAGTCCTGCAGGACATGCTTCTTGATCAAGGGCATGATCATGAGAAGGGCCAACATCACAAGCAGCTCTGACGGCATCATGTCCACCCACTGGTGCATTTTTGATCGAGGACTTATGAAATCCATTCTTTCCCAGATCCAAAGCTATAGACGTAGGTCTGGTCAGTCATGAAATTCAAAAGCTCCTCGTCAAAAAAATCTGTCTATCTATCTATCTATTGCCAGACGCCTCAATCCCGTTTGGGGTGGCCGCAAACAAATCGCCTCCACGTCGCCCTGTCCCCCACCATTTCACTGCCCTGCTCCCAACTCACACACCCCTCTCTCATATACCCTCTCCACCCCATCCCTCCATCTCATCCTCGGCCTCCCCCTCCCTCTTCCCTCCTCCACCTCACTCGCATATACTTTCTTCGTCAGTCTCTCACCCTCCATCCTCTCCACATGGTCAAACCACCTCAGTGCGTTCCTCATAACGCTTCTTATCACATCCACATCCACACCACAAAGCTCCTTTATATCCTCATTCGTCAGCCTGTTTCTCCCTGTGACTCTTAAATAACTCATTTCCACTGCTCTCACTCTTGACTTGTGTCCCTCCAACAACGTCCAAGCTTCACTTCCATACGTTAGAACTGGTATACAATACTGTCATGTAGTAGCTTTTTCACTTCCATGCTCACTTCCCTGTTTCTTATCACTGCTTTCAAAGAACCAGCAATCTTTCTTCCCTGCTGTACCCTTTCAAGCACTTCACCCTCCAAACCTCCATCCTTACTCATCACACTACCCAAGTACTTAAACGTACTCACATTTTCCCATTCCTCACCATCCAACCTCGTTGTACATTCACGGACTTCACCTCTCTCAAAGACCATCACTTTACTCTTCCCTACATTCACCTTTAGATTCCGTTTCTTACACACTCTCCCAAACTCATCCACCAAGCCTTGCAGCTCCCCTTCGTCTTCACTCAACAACACAGTATCATCTGCAAACAACAGTACAGGGAGTTTCCAAACACTATCCTCTCTCACCAGGGACACTCCAACATCCACTACCCTACCTTGTACCTCTTTTATTACCCCATCCATATACAATTGAACAACCCTGGAGACATGACACATACTTGTTTCAACCCAACCTTCAAAGAGAAAAATTCACTTAGTTCACCATCCACACGCACTGCAGCCTTAGCACCATCATACATACTCTTCACAGCATTCAACAACTTCCCATCTACTCCATATATTCTTAACACTTTTCACAATCCATGTCTATCCACCGTGTCATATGCTTTCTGCAAATCCATGAAAGCCACATACAACTTCTTTCCCTTCTCTAGAAACTTTTTCACTAAAGATCTAAGAATGAATATCTGATCTACACAATCTCTTCCCTTCCTAAAGCCTCCCTGTTCTTCTCCAACTAATTCTTCTGTTCTCTCTCTAACTCTGTCAATAAGTATCCTACCATACACTTTTCCTATTATACTAAGAAGACAAATGCCCCTATGATTACCACACACTTCTTTTTCCCCTTTTCCTTTGTACAAGGGAATAATTATACCTGACTTCCAATGCTCCTGGACTCTACCTTCCTCCCAGGCCAATCTGCACATCTTCCACATTCATTCTACTACTATCTCTCCCCCATACTTCAGCATTTCACCACAACACTCCATCAATTCCTGGGGCTTTCCCCAATTTAAGTTTCTTCATTGCTTCCACAACTTCTATCCTACTGATTTCTTCCTGTCTTCTCACCTCCCTCCTTCTCCCAGCCATTCCCCAGCCACTTATACTCGTATTACTTCCATCCTGTATGTTCAACAATTCCTTAAAGTGTTCCCTCCTTCTGCTCACTTTTTCTCCCTTCTCCACTAGTAATCTACCATTTTTATCTTTCACTCCCCTGCTAACCTCACTTCCACGCTGTTTTACTCTAGTCACCTCTTTCCAGAACATTTTCTTTCAGTCCCTCCACTTTACACTCAAATTCCTTCCAAATTCCTTATCCACTCTCTTCTTACTCTCTCTTACTAATCTTTTCACCTCTCTCTTTCTTTCTGCATATAACTCTCTCTTCCGCCTCTCAACTTCTTCCACGCCCCTATTTCTCATCCATTCATTGTATGCTTTCTTGTTTTGTGTCACAGCCTGTCTAACCTCTTCAGTCCACCACACTGTTCCCTGCACCCCCCTCCGTCTTCTCTTCCTCCCACACACCACATCACATTCTGCACATATTTCTCTTGTAAATATCCTGCACACACCTTCCACGTCCCCCATCTGCTCCAATTCATATTTGCCCAATCGTTTCTCCACTTCTGTCTTATACTCTGCCTTTTTCTAATCCTCTTGTAACCTTTCCACTCTCCTTGCAACTACTCCTTCCTCTCTTCTTTCCCTTCTTCTATTCCTCCATCTTACTAGGATCCTAATTCTGACCATCATCAAGTAGTGGTCAGAAAATCCACTCTCCCAACCTCTATATGCTCTTGCATCCATTACACATCTTCGCATCCTTTCATCCACAACACATAATCAATCACTGCCTTCCTTTCATTCAGTTCACCACCCAGCCTTCTCATCACTCGCCATGTATACCTGTGGATCATTTTATGCCTGAAGAGGGTATTGGCTATCACCAACCCCCTCCCACCACAAATGTCCACTAACGCACTGCCATTCTCATCTATCTCAGCAGGCACACCCCACTCACCAACTATTCCATCCACCTTCACATTCCCTACTTTACCATTCATATCACCGATCAAAAACACTCTCTCATTCCTTCCAAACTTTTCCATGGACACTTCCACATTTGTCCAGAACTCTTCTTTCACTCCGCTAGCACGATCTTGTGTTGGTGCATACACACACACAATCGCCCACATTTGTATTCCAACTTTTAACTTTACCCACACAATCCTTGACCCAACTGGTCCATACTGTCTTATGCTCTTCTTCCATCTTTTACTCACAACTTCCATCTTTTACTCACAACTATACATACTCCTTCCTTTGCCCTCTCATTCTCACCTACTCCTGCACATATACCCCATCCATACTCCCATTCTCTCACACTTTCTCCTCTCCATTTTGTTTCAGTTATTCCACATACATCCACTTTTGCACCCTCAAGCACCTGGACAATCTCTCTCTCTTTCACCTCATCATTCGCTCCTCTTACATTCCATGTAGCCATTACCAAGTCCTTTGTCCGGTCCTGGGTCGTCATCGTTAGGTCAGTCCTTGTCCGAGGCTTCTTGTTTGTTTTTTTAGTTAGTTGTTTTCCGGGGAGGGGCACTAACCCTCCGCCAACCCTTTTAGTCGCCTTTTACGACAAGCAGGGATACTGGGGGAGTATTCTTGAAACCCCCTACCCCCAGGGGGGGTCGACTTGAGAAAAAATGCCAGGAAATAATCACTTTCCTGAGCATTATCGTCATGTGGCCTGCCAAGGGTAGATCCACACTGAGTTGCATCAAATGGATGCAAGTGAGGCTGGAAATTTGCCCCATCAGACCACGTGAAGCGCCGTGCATTGACGGGAGCACTGTCACCATCTCTGTCATTGCCTTCATCGTCACCATTGTCATTGTCACCATCATTGCTGGTATGTTCATGGAAGGCCACCTCGTTCCCTGATTCGTCTTCTCCAAAGACATAATTAAGGTCCCCTTGCAATGATTCACTGTCTGAATCAGCCCCCCAACCCTTTACCACCACGTCAGCATCAAGACCTCTTTCAGCTCCCTCTCCATCCACTTTGCACTGTCATTGCCGAAAAGGATGGCACCGTATTTAGAAGGGGTGAGGGGCTTATGACAGCAAGGTCTCTTGGCAGCAAGGGTGGCAGCAGTAGAGGTGGTGGCTATGGTGGCAAAGGCTGCAGTAGTGGCAGAGGTGGCAGTGGTGGCGTGGGAAGGCGTGGTGGTAGCAAGTGGTGGTGTGGGGGTGGCTGTGGTGAGAGGTATAATTTTCCACTGATAAGGCAACACCTTCCCTTTCCTCCCTGCCTGAATGCCCGTAGACTTTCCCCCCTGCGAAGGGCCTGCTACAATGTCTCCTGCAGCAGTAGTTATTGAAGCAGTGGTGGCAATGGTGGAAGTGGTGGTAGAGGTCTTAAATAATGACCGCTTCGCAGATGGCCTTTTGGTGATTGACACGGCCTTGTTTTTCTTCTGTGGGGCTTCTTGGGCCTGGTACTCTTCATCAGTTGATGAGTCATCTGGAGGGATGTACAAGGGCCTCCTGGTGGGGCGCTTAAGGCATGCTCCATGACCGGAAGGGCGAGCACCTGGTGCGGGGTTAGTGGCATCTCAGGTGGAAAATTTATGTGCACGCTCCATGGTGTCTGTCCGTATTCTGAGTGTATATGGGGCAGTGTGGGGCAGAGCGTGGGTGGTATCCAGAGATGCCACCTGCTCCTATTTCCCATGCAAATTTCAACCACCTACTCCTCGTGGGACGGTTTTAGTATGCCTTCGAAAATCGCGCTCATATCAGGCCTATCTAAGTCCCAAATCTCTCTCTCTCTCGTGTGTGTGTGTGTGTGTGTGTGTGTGTGTGTGCGTGCGTGCACAGATCCCCTAGTGCCTGGTGTGAGGTTGACGCCATCATGGGAGGTAAATGAGGAAAATTTATGTTCACACTCCATGGTGTCTGCACGTGCATATTCTGAGCGTGTATGGGACAGTGTGGAGCAATGCGTGAGTGGTATCAAGAGTTGTCACCTGCGCCTACATCCCATACAAATTTCAGCCACCTACTCCTCGTGGCACGGTTTTGGTACGCCTTTAAAAATTGCGCTCATTTGAGGCCTATCGCTTTTGACTCTGATAAGTCCCAAATGTGGCCTATCACTCTCAGTGGGTTAATAGACACATTTGTTTCCCCAGCAGAAAACCTCGTTATAGGTCAACAGCGTTCCTGTTAACTACACACCGTATGTATTCCTATCTGTTACCAATCACAAAACCACATTTTTCATCATTCACCAGGCCTTCTGATATGTCTCTAACATTCCTTTTAATGATTCTCAAATGTACCGTACTTTTCCAACAAGAGTGAACAGACATGCCATGACAGTTTTTGCACTCATTTCGCCCACCCTCATTCGTGTACAGTGGTACAGTCACAGCCACTCAACCGGTATCCTATAGTTCCACTCATCCATGCTTTCTTACATATCTCTAACAACCACTTCATTCCTCTCTCCCCACTAATTAGTACAAACTATATACTGGATAGTAAGACCATTCATTCGTGAGCTACGAACAAGTAAACCTCTTGAACACGATAACGTCTTTTATATTTCAGTACTTGTATCGTCAGACAATCTGCTTTAGTTTTAGAAAGGCCTCTCGTAGTGAATTTGTGTTTATGATAATCTCTATCTCTGACAGCTTTCCTTTTGAGGTTTCATCAATCCAGCTTTCTCGTCGACTTGAGAAATTTCCGTGCACCGCATTCTCAGTGATTTTATTTATTTCGCATATTGCACCAGAACCACATCAGCCTGGGGACATGATCTTCAAGTTCTAGGATCTTTCCTGTAGCGGTCTATTCAGTCAGCCACACCCTAAGCTGCTTCACACGCAAGGTGCTTCATCCCTGTGGACTCAAACGATTTACTGCGCTATGACCTTCATTATCTTCTATTTAGGACTTGAAAATTTGCTATTTAAGTTCACCTCTTACGATTTCACTCAGCTTAGGGAAAACTTTTGAACTGAGGGGTTAGTCGTTTTCATTAATTCCCTCCGTATCAAAGGGTTTCAGGGCTGAATAAAATTGCCGAGTGGTAAAACTAACGTAATCAAAACATTTCATCGCGGTGCAGGGGTAAACTTTCATTTGTCTGATATGTGTGTGTCGTTCTGCTACTGCCATGTTTGCAGCAATAACTTACAGGAGAATATTAACCCCGTTCAGTTCTTGGCCGTAATTTTTGTAATGTTTTTTCAACCATGACTCCATGAGATCATATCGTTTACATTAAAGAAAGGTCTATAGTACGAGGAAGTTAATGAAAGCTATAGCTAATCCTTCTTCGAAAAAGTATCGCCTGTGTTGAATAAAATCGTATTGAGATAGCAAGCCTGCATGCTAAAGAGGCCATCGTACTGAAAGGGTCATTATTATCTTGTAATTTATGTGTCTGACTTTAGTATCAATTAATTCACATGAATAACATATAGGAGGATGTTGAGAAGAATGTATAACTCTGTAAGGAGAAACTGATACAGAGTCAGCTATACCGACTAGAAGACGGTTAACCATTGGAATCCTGTGACCACTGAGTTCGTTACTTGTAGACGATTTGAGAGAGAGAGAGAGAGAGAGAGAGAGAGAGAGAGAGAGAGAGAGAGAGAGAGAGAGAGAGAGAGAGAGAGAGAGAGAGAGAGAGAGAGAGAGAGAGAGAGAGAGAGAGAGAGAGAGAGAGAGATTGTTATGGGGGTATATATTACGGTTCACTCTTAACCCTTACAGAAATCACCGAAAGGGTTAAGGTAAAGCTCACAAGAAAACTAACTTTACTGTACACTATAACATACACACACCAAAGAAGAAACCAGGATTTGTTTTCAAAAGGGGATTCACATATGCCTCAGAATACAAATGTAAAACGAGTTATTTCTTACCTAACCAGAATACAATCATTGGAGGCTAAGTACTCACAAAGCTCGAGGAAACTTGGAGACTTCTATTATATAATCCAGATATACATCACACATTAGTGTAAATGAATGGAGAAGTGAACCAAAAATGGGAAATGGTGCACAACAGTGTGTTTTGTAATCAAAGTCAAGTATTGAGTAATGTGTGAAAATATGAGGAAAAGTGCAACAAAATATGACAAAAGTGTCACGTGACAGTCAGTGTGAAAATGTGACAAAATGTGTATCCCTTACATTGTCCTTGAGCTTATAAAGCAGACTTACTCTGCGTCTCTCGGCTAACTACCCACTAGGCTGTCTTAAAAATAATCTATAGCCAATTATAAACAATAGAGGCACCTGCTAGGAATGGGAGCCTTACACATATTACACAAAACCAATGGCGTGCCGTCAAGAAAGCAAAGAAAGCATTATTTAGGCATCTATTGGCAAATACCCTCAATTTGCTCCTCCCACACTATAAGTTACACACACTATGTTCAAGGACATAAGGATTATCTGCACAATTTGTGGGAAAAAGAACTAGTGTGTTATCAGCCCAGAAGGCAAAGTTGACCGCTGATTTAACACAGCTGGGGTATAAGGTTATCCTTTACAGGCAGCAAAACTGATAAGAGAAAAGATTTAACGATCTTGGCGGCTCGCCTGTCTCCTTACATTATCACCTCATCTATTTTATCCATTTACTACTGGGGTAACTATGACAGTAACACTTCCCTTCCTGAGAGAAGAAATTTCCCAAGGGGAAATTTCTTGAAATTTCTTGATACTTTACCTTTTAAGTTCTACACAGGTAATCTGCTAAAACACTGGAACCACCACTTATATGTCTCACATCAAGGGAGTATTCTTGCAAAAATAGGGCCCAACAGGTCAATCTAAGGTTTTTGTTCTTAAGTCGGGACAAAAATTTCAGAGGGTGGTGATCAGTGTACTGTACACTACAGCATCACCTGACCCTGAACTAACATACACAGAGACGACGTGTTGAAGGGCAAGTATGAGTGCAAGGAGTTCTTTCTCAATAGCTGAATAACTTCTCTGGGCCTTATTGAACTTTTTGCTAAAATAGCACACAGGCATCTCAAAGCCTTGATCATTATCCTGACGCAAAACTGCACCAGCCCCTAGGCTACTGGCATCAACAGCTAATGTAAAGGGTTTATCAAAATTGGGAGCTTGAAGCACTGGGTAACTTGATAGGATGGCTTTCACTTAAGAATAGGCTTTCTCACATTCTGGCTTCCACCCATACTTGACTCCTTTTCTCAACAAATGAGTGAGGGGAGCTGCAAGATCAGAGAAGCTCAGGACAAAACGTCTGTAGTACCCCACCATACCCAAGAATCGTTGCAACTCTCCTTTATTTTTGGGCTGGGTGGAACTGACTATGGTCTGAACTTTAACATCAGGTGGACTCGCTTGGCCTAAACCAACCACATAACGTAGGTACTGCACTCGTGCCCTTACGAATTCACATTTAGCAAAATTAAGCACTAAATTAGCAGAGGACAGTCTCTCCAGCAAGGCATCTAGTTGGCTCAAGTGTTGTTCCCAGGTGTTGCTAAAAATAACATCATCATCAATGACCTAACACAGCCATCAACATCCTTGTTGAGATCAATCATCAGCCTTTGGAAGGTGGCAGGAGCATTCTTCATACCATAGGGCATGACCTTATATTTATAAGTATTGCCACTGACGAAAAAACAGGAAATTTCTTGGGCCCTTTCTGTGAGTGGGACTTGCCAATATCCTTTCATCAAATCTAATTTTGTGATAAACTTTGCAATGCCTATTGCGTCCACATAATCATCTACTCTAGGAAGTGGGTAGGTATGAGTCTTGGTAAGGGAGTTGACTTTACGATAAGTAATACAAAAGCGATGTGACACATCAGGTTTTGGAACCACTTTGACTGGGGAGCACCACTCACTTTGACAGGACTCGATTAACCCTCGCTGCAACATGTAGTTCAGTTCCTCTTGAATGATGGTCTGCTTCTGAGGATTAGCCCAGTAGGGGGACTGCTTTACAGGGCTGGCATCTCCAATGTCCACGTCGAGCTGTTCCACTTCCGTTCGTCCTGGGGTGTCCCGAAGACATCAGGGAACTTCCTGAGCAAGGCAACAGGCTCGGCACACTGCTCTGCAGTCAAATGGGAGAGTTTATCAGTCAGTGTACTCCAAGCTTTCTGGTTTTCTCTCCAACTGGTTGTCTGGTCCAAAGTCAAAGGGCAGCCCTCGTTCTTCGCCAACTCGACAGTCGACACCACTCATGCAGCACTAGGGGGGTCCACATCTCGCCTGTGTGCTCCTTCAACATATTTACATGGCACAGTCTTTGCTCCTTCCTCCGTTCTAGGGTTAAAATGACATTATTTACTTCACCTACCCTTTTCTTCACTACATAATGGCCTGCAAAACTTGCCTGCAGAGGCTGACCATGAATGGGAAGCAAAACAAGAACTTGATCACCTGGGTGAAACACTCTGTGCCTATTTTTCTTAAAGAGGTCATACCACCTCTCCATCTTCTCCTGAGATTACTCCAAGTGTGCCCTGGCTACTTCCCATACTATAGGCCAGTCTTTCTTTAAATTTTGACACACAGTCTAGCAAGTTAATTTGGTCATCATCCTTGACCCATTGTTCTTTGAGGAGTTTAAGAGGACCTCTTACTTCATGGCCAAAGATTAACTGAAATGAGAAGTAGCCCACGGACTCACTCGGTACCTCTCTGGTTGCAAAAAGTAGGAAAAGGCAAACACTTGTCCCATTCCTTTTCATCAACACATAGTTTTTTGAGCATACTCTTTAAAGATTGGTGATACCTCTCTAATGCACCCTGACTCTGAGGATGATATGCTGAGGAAATGATCTGGGAGATTCCCTAACTCCTTAAGGGTTTGTCTGAACAGTCTGGAATTAAAAGTACTGCCTTGATCTGACTGAACTTCCTTAGAGAGACCAAAACGGGTAAAGGAGGTTAGCAACTCCTTTACAACGATTTTACCTGAAATATTTGTCAAGGGAATGGTTTCGGGATATCTAGTGGCCATGTCTAACATTGTGAGGATGTACTGGTGGCCTGTGGAGGTTTTAGGCAAAGGGCCAACAATGTCCACAAGGACTCTAGTGAATGGGGCCTCATACATAGGTAGAGGAATCAAAGGAGCCTCAGGGATGGGCTGATTGCTCTTACCGACTAGCTGACAGCTGTGACATGACCTACAGAACCGGGAGACATCTCGATGGATTCCAGGCCAGTAAAAATGCTACCACATGCGGGAGAGAGTCTTCCTCACCACAGAGTGACCTGCTAAAGAAGAATCTTGAGCAATGGATATAATTTTTTCCCTGTAGGGTCTTGGAACCACCTCCTGATGAACAGTCTCCCACTCGTTATCATGAGCAACACTAGGAGGTCTCCAACTTCGCATTAACACGTTGCTTGGCTTTAAATAATAACACACTGTCAGTTCAGACTCACATTCATCTTCCCTAACTGCTGAGTCAATTAAAGTGGCAATCTCTGGATCAGATCTTTGCATATCAGCTAACATTGCACTTACATCAGTCTGGGGAGAATCATCAACCTCTGAGTCATTTATTCATTCATTCATTGCCAGACGCCATGTATCCCAAACAGGGTGGTCAAGGGCTTAGAGTTAAATGTTTTACAGGGAGGGGCACCAATCCTCCACCAACCCCACTTGACATGTAGGGAGTTATGCCAACAGCATCTGGTGTTCCCAGGCGGTCACCCATCCAAGTACTAACCAGACCCAACGTTGAGTCATTTAACTGGACGAAAAAGGTATCACCAAGCCCAATATCATCATTGGCATTGCCAGTGCCATTATTCTCAACATTCTTATGGCTGGCTTTCGCCGTCATAGCTCTTGGTACAGCACATGCTGGAAACAATTTAGGATCCAACTCTTTAGTCCTATCCTCCCTCAGGGGAGTTTTTGACATGCAGGGAACAGCACTCACTTGTACCCAAAAGGAAAGTGACCCCTTGTACGGGTAGCTGGTCAACAACACCCACACCCACTGAACCAGCAACTAACTCTGACTGGAGCTTCACCTCAACTAGGGGAAGAGATACAAACTCAGCTATACCCTGCAACAAGACACATTCATTAGAGTCAGCTACATCAACAATCCCCTTCAACATTAGTGACTGTGAAGCTCCTGTGTCTCTAAGTATAGTGACTTCCTTACCACCTTTTCCAACAAGTGAAACTAACCCCATAGATATAAAGTGATCAAATAAATGATCTGAGGAGGTGTCACTTTGTGTACTGCTTGGGGGAGGACACTCTCATGGAGTCTTATTACCACTCTCACCTGAACCTGACTGCTGCATTGCTCCAGTCTCATTAGTGTCTAACAATGGCTTTACAAGAGTATGTCTATCAACCACTGACAGTTCCACTCTGGCCTTATCAACAATATGCACCTGCTGGGGTTGTGTCTGACTACCGCTAACAATATCTGTGGTTAGTTGCTCTCTGTTGGTGTCAAAAGATCTCCAAGAGTTTACCAGAGTATTAGGTTTCACATTGGAACTTTTCCCTCGTTTTTTCTAGCACCAATCCTCCAAGTGCCCTGATTTTTGGCAATACTGGCATATCTGACATCTTTTCTTGACCCTCTGGCAACACTGTCCTCACTTACTTTTGTGGAATTAACATGCTTTGGGGTTGCAGTGTTCCCACTAATGTCATTTGACATTAACTTGCCTTAACCAGAAGAAGGGTTAAAAACTGGTTGGTTCACTCTCCTACCTTTAACAAATGACTGAGGCTTACGTTCATGGTTATGACTTATACTATAATTATCTGCTACAACAGCAGCCTCAGCTAGGGTATCTAAGTCTTTCTGTACTAGGAATGTATCAACATCCCTATCCTTATTACCAGTGAAGTTCTCCAAGATCATTAGTTCCTTAAGTTTAGAGAAATCATCAACACTCTTAGAATGTAACCAATGATCAAATAAGTCTGTGAGTACTCTAGCTTATTCCACATGAGTCTGATCTTTCCGTTTAATGGTAGATCTAAATTTAAGCTTATATGCCTCTGGCACGAGTTCATATGGTTTTAGAATGGCCTTTTTTTAACAATCATAGTTAGCACTTTGATCAACAGATAAAGAAATATAAGCCTCTTGAGCCTTTCCTTTCAAAACACTGTGCAGAAGTACTGCCCAAGAGTCTTTTGGCCACGAGAGACGACCTGCCACCTTTTCAAACATAGTGACGTCTTGCTCATTAAACGGAGGTACTAGCTTAATGTTCCTAGCAACATCAAAAGATTCCCTGGCAGATGAACTACTAGCTCTAGGTAAACTATCAGGGTGCTTCAGTCTGAATTCGTGATCCATTTCCTTTTGTCTCATTTGAGCCTGTAATTCTATTTCCCTCATTTTAGCACTCCATTCTTGTTCTCCCATTTTTGCTTGCACCTCTAGTCCCATCAGCTTAATTCTGGCTAACTCAGGTTGCACACTGTCACCAGTATCATGAGCAGAAAAATCACTAGGGCCAGGTATCTCTGTGTCCAAAGGCTCAGGGTCAACACCTTGTGCAGTATCAGATAACTCAGAACTAACTCTGGAGGACTTACTTTGCTCAAACATGGTATCCAATATTAAATCAAGTACTGTAACTTAGACTTGTGACTGAGGCAGGAAATCTCAACTGTAAGGCCTGGACAAGCAATATGAGCTCATGTTTCGTGAGTGCTTTCACTCTGGTTAGGGAAAGCTTAGAATCCAAAAATGCTTTCACATCACTATCACTGATTAGGGCCATGATTACTGATTATAGTTAAGTAGGTAAGAGTAAGCATTGTGTATGCAGCCAAGGTTGCCAATATTATGTCACAGAGCTATCCTGGCAAGGTCGCCAAATTGTTATGGGGGTATACATTACGGTGCAGTCTTAACCCTTAATTAATCATCAAAAAGGGTAAGGTAAAGTTCACAAGAAAACTAAATTAACTTTATTGTTCGCTATAATATAAACACAGCAAAGATGAAACCAGGATTCGTTTTACAAAAGGAGATTCACATAGGCCTTAGAATACAAATATAAAACGAGTTATTTCTTACTTAATAAGAATACAATCATTGGAGGCTAAGTACTCACAAAGCTCGAGGAAACTTGGAGATTTTCGATGATATAATCCAAATATAAGTCACACACTAGTGTAAATGGAGAAGTGAACCAAAAATGGGAAATGGTGCACAACAGTGTGTTTTGTAATCAAAGTCATGTATTGAGTAATGTGTGAAAATATGAGGAAAAGTGCAACAAAATATGACAAAAGTGTCACGTGACAGTCAGTGTGAAAATGTGACAAAATGTGTATCCCTTACATTGTCCTTGAGCTTATAAAGCAGACTTACTCTGCGTCTCTCGGCTAACTACCCACTAGGCTGTCTTAAAAATAATCTATAGCCAATTATAAACAATAGAGGCACCTCCTACCAATGGGAGCCTTACACATACAGAGAACCAATGCCGTGCCATCAAGAAAGCAAAGAAAGCGTTATATAGGCTTCTATTGGCAAATACCCTCATTTTGCTCCTCCACACTATATGTTCAAAGACATACTGATTTTCTGTGCAATTTGTGGGAAAAACAACTAGTGTAATATCAGCCCAGAATGCAAAGTTGACTGCTGAGTAAATACAGCTGGGGTCTAGGATTACCCTTTACAGGCAGCAAAACTGATAAGAGAAAAGATTTATCAATCTTGGTGGCTCGCCTGTCTTCTTACATTATCACCTCATCTTCTATTTCATCCATTCGCTACACACACACACACACACACACACACATATGCATATATATATATATATATATATATATATATATATGTGTGTGTGTGTGTGTGTGTGTGTGTATGTATGTATGTATATAGATAGATAGATAGATAGATGGATAGATAGATAGAGAGATAGACAGATAGACAGATATATATCCATCCATCATCCAATCCTACGTTGCCCCATGAGGGGTGCGGGAGCCCTGGGCTAGGCAAGTTGGTCCTGACATTTAACATGTGAGTGACAACCCTCACTCATCCCTGAGTGGCATTACGTGAGCAATAAACCCCAACCACCCCTTGGATATAAACCTTCACTGGCTCAATCCAATTGGAGTGCTGTAATTACCCACTAAACCACCAGGCGCCAACATTTGGTTATATGGTTACCACCTAGCATAGTAAATGGTTTCCTGGTGTTGAGGAAACTATTTTGGCTTGTCACTCAGTGTAGGCAGAAGTAAGAGGAAAGAATGAAGGATAGAAAGAAAGAAGAGGGAGTGTAAAGTCACCCGAAGGCAGAAGGACAAGGAAAGAATGAAGGAAAAAGAGAGAGAAGAGAATGGAAGGAAAGAAGGATGAAGGGGAGGAAAGGGCAGACACCCGAGAGCAGCACTACATCGAGTGAGTGGATGGCGACGCCCCCACCTACCACTGTATATATATATATATATATATATATATAAAACCTAAGAATTTAGGTATAGTATTCATTAACCCCGTCAACGAGTGTGCTGCTCATACTAATAGGATCGTTGATTAAAGGTATTTTTCATTCATGATGCAGATGATGTCTGTGTTGTCTTTGCACATCCGGTTATTATTCTTAAGGCTTTACTCTGTGTTTGCTGAAGCTTTCCATGTTTGTGGACTTTAAGGTGAATGACCGGTTTGGACTAACTAATTAAAAGGGTTAATAACATGAGGAATAAATCCCCGAAGAAGATATTTTGTAACATCGATGCAACGACAACATGATACAGTTACAACGATGCAGTTAAAAATGTTCTTTTAGGATGAGGCAAGAGACAATGGTCGTCTATATACCACTAAAGTATATTGTAGTTGCTAGAAACGTTAATAGCTGTAGTGCATGAATCTGACACTATGAAACGATAACCAGTATTTTCTCCCATAACTGCTCTAATCTCGTAGTTTATATAACATTTAAGGAGGATATGGGGTAAAGGATGATGGTAGTTTGTGTTGCTATTAAGCCTAGTGAAGTATGCAAGATATGTAAAAAAAAAAAAAAAATGGTACAGAAGTGAACTTTCTGACAAAGATTATAGGATTATTCTCAACTTGATTTGCGTTACTCTTATGGTATTTTATAAGGTTATAGTTACGAAAGATTTTAGGGTGTAAGGGACTTTGGTGGTCTTTATTCCTTTGCGGCCTCATTAAATTTACCAAAGAATGTGAAGAACAATGTTCTAAGAAGTAAAGTGAGTGATACTCGCTAATAGTGTCAGCTTTTGGTCCACAGAACGGGATGTTTGTCCTGTATATTCTATAGTGTGCTAGGACTACGAAGAATTTCAGTGTAAAATGTGAGGAGGGTAAACGGGTAGATACAGGAGTTAATTCTGGATGCCACTAGAAGATTTTTGTTCAGAGTAGGAGAAGCGGCTTGTAGAGAAGAGTTAATACACGCTAATTCTAACCTCTCTATTCCGACAAGTCTATCCTCTTGTGAATGAAACCCTCTGTGGAACATAAAGAATGTCTTGAATATGCTTAAATCCCATCAGTTCTTACGAAAACACCTTGTAGGTACTGTACAAGCCATTAATGGTATTGTACAGCACCAACAAAGATTTGTCCTTATAAGATATTTTTCATGATAGTACGATACATACAAAAGCTTGTTATCAGTAGAACATCGATGAACTTGAAATCGTGGTTTTTCATTCATGTTTGTATTCCTCATTGATTTCTTAGTTTTCCAGCATTATTAGCAGTCTTGATGTATAAATTGGGCTATTTAGGGAAAGGTAACGTATCACGAATTAGGTCTATAATCATCTCTGTATTCTATTCTTGATCTCTGCCCTAAATGGGAACGATTATGCGTGAGACATCTTGACTTCTCATTAGCGTCTGAGTGAAGTAACAGGACAGAAAAGGGTGGCACACCAGTTTTGTCGTCTGTAGACCCCTAGTTGAGATTTCATGCCGCCACTTCATCAGTGACTGGGAATAAGAAAGAGATAATGCTAGTTTGATTGACGGGTCTTATAATTATGAAGAGTTTATGGTTAGTATCTTCACAATACTGATATCATTCGATTAGTTTATTTTCTTTTCAATACTTCTTGCAGACAGTGAAAAAAAGACACTGATGTTCGGATATTAAAAGGTGTGATATATCATGACACGGGTGAAGAGTATGAAAGATTGTGTTTATCGTGATAAATGACATTTGCGAAGTAAAATATATCTTGTGTTGTAAATTCAAGATAAAAGTGAGAATAAAATATATTGTTAATTGTTAACTTGAAATATAGACATATATGAAGCAATTATGGTAGATTCTGACTACTGTGACATTAAGACATGTGGAAAGTATACTTTACGTTTCCTGTTTGTTCGACCCCTCAGGAAGACGCAGTAGATGATGACATAGATACAACCACAGACCAGGTTAAAGTATGAGAAGATCCTGAACGCTCCAGCGAGGCCCTGGGCCGTGATCAGGTACCCACCAACGAAGCCTCCAGCAGCTCGCCCTGAGGTGACGAAGATATAACCAATTCGTGGAGACAAGTGATATAGTGCCTGGGAAAGATACCACAAGAGACAGCTGAAGGTATTTCTTTCTCTGATGCCTTTGACTTTAAGGAGCCAGTCTACTGTACTGTGTCCGAAAATGGACCAGTTTTTGTTCAAAACATCAAGGAAATAAAGAACTTAAGCTGTGTTTTCCCTCCTTCTCACCTCCTCCCAGTGATGGGGAGACAAAGACCAGAATGGCTATACTACATAAAACCTAGGTATAGCGATGCTGGATAGGTACAGTTATAATTATCCAGTATGTACACGGCACTTGGGAGGATACATGCACTGGAAAGGAGGCTGTCGCATATAGCCTAACCAAAGAAGGTTCTCTCCCTCATCAGACGTGTGTGTTAATAATTATATACAAATGACAAGATAAAATGATGATCGTTTGTACACTGTGGGGAACTATGGGGTGCTGGTGTGTGAAAATTTAACCCCATTAGGTGATTACACATGGTGCAATGTCGTCTCGTATGGCCAACACCTACAAAGCCCAAAACTGATGTGGTTAAACCAAATAACCTGGCCGAACACTAGGAGAAAATTTACATGTACGCACCAAAACGCAAACACAGCTGCACACATCATTCAACCTTACTTCAACACACTGCACGAATGGTTCACCACAAACAGGCTCAAAATAGCCCCAGCTAAATCTACAGTGACCCTTCGCACAAACTGGACAGCAGAACACAGTCACATCCCACACCTCACCATAAACAACACTCCCCTACCACACACACACACACACACACACACACACACACACAAAATCCTTGGTGTAACATACTATACATCAATGTCATTTAAACAACACATCAAAAACATTAAATATAAAATAACACCAAGACTCAATGCCCATACAACATTCGGACACAACAAAGAAACCACCACCACAGTATACAAACAATATATACGTTCAGTGATGAATTATGCAAGCCCTGCCTGGGCTTCTAACCTCACAAAAACACACTACAACACTCTACAGACCATACAAAACAAGGCCCTAAAAATAATCACAGGCTGCACAGCTAGTACACCCACAGACCACCTACATCAAGAAACCAAAGTCCTCAAGGTTAAGGATCACCTACAGAAGACATGAGAGGCACCCAGTTTCTTGCTGCAGCCTCCGCAAACCCACAACATCCACCATATTACATGGCAGCACATCCACTCACACCAAGGAACATCAAAACAACACCCACCACACGATACCATACACAAATACTGTCATCTCTCCCCCCTCGCCCACCTCAGACCAGCTTCCAGAAACATATCCACACTCAGATCACTCACAGCTCTATTCAGTCACTTAAAGACAACACACTGCTGCATGCACGGTCTCCTGACATCCACCCTTCTGAATCCTATCTCCGTGAGGACAGGGTCCACCTGGCCAGGCTGAGATGTGGCACCATCCAGCCCTCTTAAGCTACCAGAAGAAGCTGGATGACTCCGTCGCTGATGCCTGTCCAGGATGCAACAGAGCACCCCATACTATTAAGCACATTATGGAAGACTGCATTGCACACAATCGCCTACGCCAACAACACAGCATACACTCTTTGAGAGCTCTGTGAGAAACCGGTCTCGGCCATTGCCTTCCTAAGGGACTCGGGGCTGTTCGGCCAGACTGCCTAGGGAACAACTACTACTATTACTACACTAGCGGAAAACTTAACAGGGAATATTTTCATTGAACTACAGAGTACTTTTTCTGATCCAGACAAAAGTAAATGCTCGTTTTCCATTACGCATTTTTTGTTTTTATGATGACAGACTTTTCCTTACTATTCACATACCGGATGAGGCACTTATATCCAGTATGGAAGGGTTTCTGTGATCCTGCTTACATGTAATTAGAGAGGTAGATGAGGATTGTGAATTAGTTTAAATCTCGCTAATTAAACTTTAGAGCAGGGGTGTCCAACATTTTAACCTGGACGAGATCCTGCCCTATTCCAGATAATTAAGCGAGCACTGCTTCAGACTTGAAAATATATGGAATAATCAGTCAAATATCGGCAGAATTCATTAACAGAATCTAAGCATTTATATATGTAATGTTTTAATTACATCTCTCATGTCCCTTGTAACATACTGCTTATTGCATAAAAAATTTTGTGAACCACACACACACACACACACACACACACACACACACACACACACACACACACACACACACACACATATTAGGAAACATTATCTTCCATATGTACATAGAAATCTCACACTTTCACTACAATCTGCTTCGCTCTTTTTTTTTTTTTACCTCATGTGTGCAAGTCGTTTTCTTTAGTTTAGCGTTTCAGTGAGAACCTTGATTCTGAACTGTCATGGCAAGCTTTTTCCAAACACCCATCTATACCATCTGTCAAAACAACATTTATACATTGCTCTAACCGATCCTAAGTCAAACCTTCTTTTTTATTCTTCAAAGTATCCATTAAAGAAAAATGCTGCCTCATATATATCAGTGTTCCTACATAAGTTCAGCATGTATACTAGCATGACTGACTGGGAATTTCACTGGATTTGGAGCCTTCCAAAATTATTGTAGCATGAGTTGTGTAAAAACTTTAGGACTATGGATGACTAGATTTCATACACGTTCATTTCAGGAGCAGCTAGTGGGTCATTGTAATTGAGCATATTTTTTTTTCTTTACATCAAAATAAATAAACATTACATAACATCGCAAAATGTCAGTATAAAGTTTCATTTTTTTAACTTCTGAAATTCCTTACTGAGAGTTACAATACTGACCATTATAACATAAAATTGGTATATTAGTTTGGATTCTAAACCAAGCAAGCATTCAGCTAAATGTTCACAGAATAACAGAATACCTTAAAAATATAATATTTTTCAAACAGACAAATCAGTTATTAACTCTTTATCCCATATAATTCCAAATTCAAATGTTTTGTGTGTTGAGCAAGTTTACAGTAAACGAAAAATGGATTTTGAAATAGTTTATATTGCCGGTATTATGAACACGAGACTGTTTCAGTTACTCTTGATTAAGCCGGAAATCTGAAGATGTTTCAATGAATACGTACTAAATTTAGTTTAATGAGGTTCCATAACTACAGTATACAGGTACTCGTATAAATCTGCTGGTGCTCACGGCCAAGATGTTAAGAAATGCAATAGAGCACTAACGCAATCAAAATGCATAGCTGCTCTAGAGCAACAGGACGGAAATCCCTGCTTTCGACCATCATTGTACGATCAAGAATCTAATATTTAAATGTTATGATAAGAATACAAATAATCAAGCATTTTTTTTATTTATATTTTCCAACCGTACCAGGCTCATTTGTGTTTAGCTGCTTCTTTGAACAGCTGCAACAAGAAATGGCTGGGATGTAAAAATTACTTAGAGCAACGATAAAGGGATCCTAAATCTCATTTTTGTAGTAACTGTGTCCTTACAAATAAGACACAACTGAGTCCTTCTTAGGATAAGGTGTGAGCACCTCATTAAGGGCGCCTCTGTGAGTTTTTGTCAACTGAAGCTGACCTCAGGGGCATTCCATTTTCTTTTAGGGGATAACAAGGACCAAGGCAGCCTCTACACTGTTAAACCTAAAGGCTGGATTTCAGAGAAGAAAATGGTTCCCACAAATCGACTGATTTCAAATGATGAAAGGTCATAAGAGGAATGACATTGCCCGATGATACACAAGTAGGACTGGTATGACGGTGACTGTGTGGTCAATCCAGGCTAGAATACAGTATAAGTCCTTCCTAGCAATGTCTAATGGAAAACTCCAAGATGAACCGGGATTCTGAAATAAGACTGAATAATAAGGTGTCTCATGTCTTAAGGTGTGTTGAAATAAACTGACTCTGAGCTAAATCCTATTCTAAGATATGCCTTGGCTTAAAATACCCATGGTTAACGATGCAGGTCTTGTGTGTGTGTGTGTGTGTGTGTGTGTGTGTGTGTGTGTGTGTGTGTGTGTGTGCGTGTGTATACACTTATTTACTCACTCCTCCTGCAATTCATTGCAGAAGGGGTGTAGGTAATATATGTTGGCGTTTATTTTTTTGAGTCTGTGCATCGATTATCTCTTGAACCAATGAAGGAATCATCTTCAAACTTTGCATACGTGTTGGGTATGTGGAACTGAGGAAGTGGTTCAGTTTTGGTGAAAATTCACCAGGGATAAGGATTAGAGTGGGAATCCACCAGGGGTAAAGATGGCAGTGGGGGGTCCTAAATTTGGGGCGTGGGCGGCGTGTTGTGACCTCGGGTCACTGTGCTCTAGTTTATGATTGCTTTGTCTACAAGGTGTATACAATCAAAATTTGTGTCCTGTTTAGGAAATTTGAATAATCCTACCAAAGGCATGATGTACAGGGTCGAGAATGCCTGACAGAGTGGCAAGCAGTCCTTTAGGTGCCAGGACAGGGCACAGTCGTACCATGGTCACCCATGGCAGGTTGTAGGACAACACCTCAAGCATTTCCAAGGGCAATACCAGCCAGGGATCTCTGAAAAAAAAAAAAAATCACCACATTAGCAACGACTTATGCATCCTCTTTGTGAGCCATTCACCAACAAGTTGACTCTTGCAAGGACTACCACCTTGGCCTTTTTTACTGGTAACTCCGACCTACCCTGCCCTAACATAGTCATCATCACCATCATCTAATCCTGTGTTGTCCCATGAGTAACTTAGAAGCCCGGGGTTAGGCAAGCTAGTTTTGACATCCCTGGGTGGCATTAAGTGAGGAATAAACCCCAACCACTCTTTGGATATAGAAACCTACACAGGCTCAATCTGATTGGAGTGCCTTAATTACCCACTAAACCACCAGGTGCCATAATTTGGTTATATGGTTTCAACCCAGCGTAGTAAATAGTTTCCTGATGTACATGAAACCATTTGGCTTGTCATTCAGTGTAGTCACCCGTAGACGTAGGAAGAGGAAAAAATAATGGAAAAAAAGACAGAAGTGGGAGTGTAGAGTCACCCGTAGGCATATAGGAAGAGAGAGTGTGAAGGAAAGAAAGACAGAAGAGGACGGAAGGAAAGAAGGAAGGGAGAGGAAAGGGCAGTCATCCGAGAGCAGCACTAGATCGAATGAGTGGATGGTGAGCGCCCCTACCTACCACTAACACAATGTCCCAAATTAATCATGTCAAATAATATGAAATATCTCTCGTTATAATGCTTAGCATCGTTTGGCGATAGACTGAACAAAATTAAGAAGGCTTCCTCTGACCAAGGTGGGTCTAACACAGGAGTCTACATGAATAAAGTTGCCTGAGGCTAACTGGGATAACAAAAAAAAAAAAAAAAAAAAAAAAAAAAAATGCAGCACCTGGGAGAAGTGGTCAGAGATGACTATATTTTACCATACTGCACTAATATAAGTAACACCTTGTGCAGTGCCATCAGTCCCTTCAGCACGAAGAAATGTATTATACTATACCCTACCGAGAGAGGCAAGTATGCAGAGAAGACATTTCGAAATAGCCTTCAATAACATCCCTCACTTCCAGTGGGCTGGTCTAAGCAAGTTAAGATCACCTGTAAACGGCAAGAGTATAACAAGGGAAAATAGTCGCAGTACTGAGGGATTCAACATCTATGCATATTTCAGTAAAGTAATGTGTTCATTTTATATGTTCTTATCCTATCAATAATAATAATAATAATAATAATAAAAATAATAATAAAAATAATAATAATAATAATAATAATAATAGTAATAACAAAAATAACAATATGCTGCTTTCAGGTGTCTGCCCTTTCCTCCCCTCCATCCTTCTTTCCTTCCATCCTCTTGTCTCTCTTTCCTTCATTCTTTCCTCGTCCTTCTGCTGATGGGTGACTTTGCACTCCCTCTTCTGTCTTTCTTTCCTTCATTCTTTCCACTTCGTTTTGCCTGTGGTGACTCAACACTGAGTGACAAGCCAAATGGTTTCCTGTACACTAGGAAACCATTTACTACGCTGGGTGGTAACCATATAACCAAATTATGGCGCCTGGTGGTTTAGTGGATAATTAAGGCGTTCCAGTCAGATTGAGCCAGTGAAGGTTTATATCCAAGGGGTGGTTTTTTTTTTTTTTGCGCACGTAATGCCACTCAGGGATGAGTGAGGCTGGTCACTCTCATCTTAAATGTCAGGACCAACTTGCCTAGCCCCGGGCTCCTACGCTTCTCATGGGGCAACGTAGGATTGGATGATGGATGGATGGATAATAATAATAATAACAATAATAATAATAATAATAATAATAATAATAACAACAATAATAATAATAACAACAACAACAACAGTAATAATAATAATAATAATAATAATAATAATCTATCTAACTATATACCTAGGCTGCTTCCCCCAAGGAAAGGGAGGTAGCCGAGACAGGACGACACACTCCCCATTTACTCATCCATTCAAACACATTCATTCGCATCTTAGCCCCAAAGGGGAGAACGGACAGATCCTCACCGCACCACACTGCACAAGGGTCAACTGTGCAATGCAATCAGTGACATCCGCAGCAGGGCCCGACGGCAGGACTGGCTTATCCCTGCCACATCATAACAGACCCATCCCCTTACCCGCACCTGACCTGACCAGCTGATCAGACCAAATGCGAGATAATAATAATAATAATAATTAACCTTCTTTCTCACCTAGAGTTGGAGTGTGAAAAGACCAGTAAACAAGGAAAGACAAAATGTGAGAGTAGATCTGTCAAAAACATCTATTTCTCTGTCTATAGCCAGACGTCTTAATCCATTGAGGCGTGACCACAGACAAATTATCTTCACGACGCCTTATCCTCTGATATTTGGCTTCCATCACTCCAGCTCACACCTTCCTCCCTCGTACATCTCTCCACTCAATCTTTTCATCTCATTTTCGGTCTCCCTTTCTCCTTCTCCCCTTCTACTCTCACTCATATACATTCCTAGTCAGTCTTTTATTTTCCATCCTATTCACATGGCCAGAACATCTCAGAGTATTCATCTTAACGCTTTCAATCACATCCACGTCAGTACTACAACACTCATTACTTCATTTGTTTGCCTGTATCTCCACGTAACTTCATGCTCCTCTCAGATAACTCATTTTCACTGCTCTCGACTTGTCTCTTTCCAACAGGGCCTACGTTTCTCTTCCGTACATTGAAGTAGGTGATCACAGTAGTTTCATCCAGCGAATATTTTTCCTTCCATGCTCGCTTCCTGTTCCTTATTACAGTTTTCACTGAACCAGCAACCTTTCTTCCCTGCTGGACACTTTCATGCACTTCATCTTCAAGTTAAACTGTCATCCTTACTCATAACACTATCCAAATACTCTGAATGCACTCACATTCTCAATTTCCTTGACATCCAGCCTCATTGAGCATTCTGTGACTCCGTTTCTCTCAAAGACCATAACTTTACTCCTATGTATAGTGACGTTTATCTCTGGTTTCTTTCATATACTCTCAAACTCATTTTTTTTTATGTGTCCGACTCTGGGCATAGGCCTTGCATTCGTCATCACATGACAATTCATTTGTCGTCAGAAAACAACATTACAGAAATTTTTCCACACTCCAACCCTCTCTTATTAGAGGGACTTGAACATCACTGCCTTATTATACCTCATAACTCCATCCATGTGTACGCGGTACAATCACGGAGACATGACACACCCCAGTTTCAGACGAACATTGAAATCAGGCGAACTGAATTCACTTTGCACACACATTGCAGCCCAAGCGCATTCATACATACACTTCACAACGTTCAACAACTTCCTCTCGACTCGCTATATATATATATATATATATATATATATATATATATATATATATATATATATATATATATATATATATATATATATATATATATATTGCGTACATACATTTCACAACAGCAAACCAGATGTATTTTACCTAAGGAAGGAGAGGGTAAATTCTCTGATGAAGTATATGAAAAACGCGATTCCAAATACTGTGAGGCTGCCCAGTCGATTGATGATCTTATCAGCGAAGAAGATGACTGGGAGACTCGTGACGTAAGATATGGATATGGTCAGACCTGGAAGTTAAAGGAATATTTGTTACTTAGCTGACAGAAAGCATGTATATAAAGTTTTGTCTGCGAATAATAAACGTTTCATTAACTGTGTCAAAACTTTACCCAGAGGACCTATTTTTTAGTGTTAATTTTTGCTACAGTAAGACGAAGTTGTTGACGTTACAGTTTTCGAAACGGCGGGTGTTACATATAGCATGCGTTAATCTCTTCTTTACTAGGATTCTCCTGGAGTTTTAAAAACATTACCAGGACATGGCCAGGACAAAATATGAAAAACCTTTACAGACTGAAGGGAAGAAGTATGTATTCAAAAAGTTTTACATAAAATCGGTTTAAATTATATGGGTGATCAAGAAAAAAATATTTTCCCCAAAGATAATATCTATCTATCCATTGTCAGATGCTTCAATCCCGTAAGGGGTGGCCACAAACAAATCGCCTCCATGTCGCCCTGTCCAATGCCATTTCAATGCCCTGCTCCCAGGTCACAAACCCCTATCTCGTATACCTTTCCACTCCATTCCTTCATCTCATCCTCGGACTCCCCCTTCCTCTCCCCCCCTCCACCTCATTCGCATACAATCTCCTCGTCAGTCTCTTGCTTTCCATCCTCTCCATACAGCCAAACCACTTCAGTGTATTTCTCCTAACGCATTCTAACACATGTACACCACAATGCTCCTTCACTTCCTTATTTGTCAGTCTGTCTTTCCACGGAACTCCACATGCTGCCCTCAGTTAACTCATTTCCACTGCCCTCGCTCTTGACTTGCGTCCTTCCAACAAGGTCCAAGCTTCACTCCCATACTTTATGGTTCGTATCACAATGCTTTCATGCAGTAACTTTTTTACTTCCATGCTCACTTCCCTGTTCCTTATTACTGCTTTCAAAGAACCAGCAACCTTTCTTCCCTGTTGTACCCTTTCAAGCATTTCACCCTCTAAACTTCCATCCTTACTAATCACACAACCCAGGTACTTAAACGCACTAACGTTTTCCATTTCCTCCACATCCAGCCTCATTGTACATTAAGTGGCTTCATTTCTCTCGAAGACCATAACTTTTTTCCTTACATTAACCTTTATTTTTCCTTTCTTATACACTCTTCCAAGCTCATTCACTAACCCTTGCAGTTCCCCTTCGTCCACACTTATCAATGCAGTATCATCTGCAAACAACAGTACAGGGATAACAGTGTGAAATTAATTCCTTCACTCCGATCACGTCTTTTCTTGTGATGATGTAAATCATTTTACAGTAAACTTCCCTAATTGAAAAGAGAGAACTGCTTTTGGTGCTGCAATCCCACGCTCATCTTCATGTTAACCCACCCTGTGAACGGCAGTGAACCAGCAACCTCAGCAGGATGCTGCTAGACGTATATCACTGAGGTTATACTAAAGGCCATTCTGTTGTAGATGAGGTACAAGATAAGTATGTTTTGATGTGGGGCTGCATTGCAGATTTTCAAGATGCCACCTAATACGATTCCAGCTCTCTTAAGAACCCTGTTGAAGGTACGCACAAGAGTGTTACTGTGTCAATAGCCTATGAAAGTGCAGAAGGGAGCTCGAAATCGTGGAGACGGTACAGGTCATCAAAGTCACTGACGACAGTTAATCATTCAAGTTGTATCACTGGCTGGGGATCAAAAGTGACGTAAAGTTCTGTATCGTCAGGCATGAGTTGGATAAAAAGGGACAAGAAGTGGTATGTCAGGCAAATTGATTAGGAGGCTGAGGTTGTCATTTGTGCAAATGGTCTTCGACATGCATATCGAGTCCTGAAGAAAATCCGCTATTAGTCTTTTCCCCAAATAAACACTGCTTACATCCTGCTTTGCTTTATGACTGTGGAACACGGACACCAAGCCGTAACATTGAGCAGCGTATATATGTATGTATGTATTTATATATATATATATATATATATATATATATATATATATATATATTTTTTTATATATATATATATATATATATATATATATTGCTCATTGTTACGGCTTGGTGTCCGTGTTCCACAGTCATAAAGCAAAACAGGACATAAGCAGTGTTTATATATATATATATATATACATATATATATATATATATATATATATATATATATATATATATATATATATATATATATATATATATATATATATATATATATATATATATATATGAACCCTCTGTAGTACAGTGCTAGAGTGTGCGTTTCGTACACGGGTGAACTAGGGTTTGCGCCCCTCCAGGGTAATAAACTTTAGGAGTGTTCACCCTGCCACGTACTGCATTGGCGGACACAAGGTGCGCTGTGGTTGAACCAGTGTTGCTTACTATAATGTATGCTTGCACTCCAGTCGGCTTGCGCGGGCCGATTACACTTGGTTCACAGACTACACACACACATCCAAAGCCACCACAACACTACAACTACACTTACAAGCACTTCTCACCCTACATACAATCTCTACCAGGCAGCCTAAGCCACTTGGTAGAGATATATTAACTGTATCATCCCGACTTCGGTCAGGATAGGCCGGTCCTGCAGTGGATACTCAAACTGCTGCTGCTGATATATATATATATATATATATATATATATATATATATATATATATATATATATATATATATATATATATATATTGTTACGGAACAGAGAAAGATAATGTACACATTAAGTGAGAATACTAAGAGTCACTACTGTCCCGTAAAGTTCCAGGTTCAAAACAAAAGAGTTAGGTAAAATTACAAGTTAAAGTTTAATGCTCAAACTAACAACAAAACATTCAGGACTCATTAGGATAATGTAAGGGCAAAAAACAGGTTAAATATATGGTTAACTGCAATAGCCTCTATTAACACGAAATTAGCAAGAGTAAATTTACCTAAGTCAGCCCTGATAAAATGAAAATACACTGGGTAATGCTCAGTTAATGCAAGATAAATTATTACAGATACAAACTATTATGAACAATGGCTAACAATAAGAACCTTACATGAATTACAAAAACCTCACTAGGCCTACAAATTAACAACTTATGCTATACAGTACAAGCACAAAATGCAATAACACTTATACTCAAATTACACAGCAGCTAGATGGTTGGAGACTTCCTGAGCACTCACAATAATAACTGTACAGGGGAGAACAGAGATGTGAACAAAATGAGGAGTAGATCTAAGTGGCAATTAATGTAGAGACTGAGCTCATTATATAGGGGCCGGCAGAGCTTGATACAACTTGTAAGAAGGACGCGCAAATGAAGCCATGGGGAGAAAGAGCTGACAATCCTACTCTGAACAACAGAAAGGACGACTTACTCTACTATAACGGTAGAAGGGGGGACTGAGGCAGAACACGCTCGTGATCAAACATGCAGCATACTGTGCGTTAAAATTACACAAAGGATGATGAAATCATAGGCTATGTAACGCCTCCCCACAAAGAAAAAAGAAATTTACAAAGGAAATTTCTTATTACTCTAAAACAATCTGTCTAAAGTCCAGATAAGCAATCTGCAATAACATTTTCTTTCCCCTTGACATGTTGTATGTCTAATGAATACTCCTGAAGAAGTAGACTCCATCTTGTCAATCTCTGATTTTTATCTTTAAACTTACTAAGGAATTTCAGTGGGTTATGATCGGTATAAATGACTATGGGGTCAAAACCAGAACACAAATAAAATGAAAAATGCTGTAAACCCAAAATCGAGGCCAAAAGCTCTTTCTCAATGGTTGAGTAGTTCTTTTGAGGTGGAGTGAACTTCTTACTGTAATAAGATACAGGGTGTTCCTCTTGCAGCAAAACAGCCCCAGCTCCTGTATCACTTGCATCAACACCCGTCTTAAAAGGCTTAGCAAAATTTGGAGTAGCGAGCACTGGCTGACTTAATAGGATAGCTTTAAGTTTGCTGAAAGAGGATTCACAGTTATCAGTCCAGACAAATTTAACTCCCTTTTTCAGTAGGTCTGTAAGTGGTGATACAAGAATTGAAAAGTTAAGAACAAATCTCCTGTAATAACCTACCATATCCAAAAATCTTTGTAGCTCTTTCCTACTTTTAGGTCTGGGAAGATCACTTATAACCTGAACCTTAGCTGCTGGTGGTGCAACATGTCCATCATCAATTACGTACCCAAGGTATTGAACTTTAGCTTAACCAAACTCACACTTTGATAAATTAGCTACAACATTAGCATGAACCAAACGCTCAAGAAATTTACTGACATGGCATAGGTGATCTTTCCAATTGTCACTGAAGATTAACACATCATCAATATAAACAACACACCCTGCCAAACCCTCTGTTACAACATTCATGAGCTTCTGAAATGTGGCTGGTGCATTCTTCATACCATATGGCATTACAGAACATGCAAAAGTCTTTCCTAGTGTTACAAAACATGAGATCTCCCTAGCACGTTCAGTCATAGGTACTTGCCAGTATCCCTTTAACAAATCAAACTTACTTATGTACCTAGCCTTTCCGATCTTGTCTATGCAATCTTCCACACGAGGGAGAGGGTAAGTGTCTGTTTTGGTTATCTGATTAACACGTCTGTAGTCGATGCAAAGCCGCTGTGACCCACCCAGCTTAGGGACTAGAGTGACAGGAGAACTCCACTCGCTCTGACAGGGCTCAATCATCTTGTGGTCCAACAGGTAGCCAAGCTCCTTCTCGATGAGAGGAATTTTCACTGGGTTCACACGGTAAGGAGGCAGTTTAATTGGCTTTGCATCTCCAACATCGACATCATGCATCAACACAATGGTTCTTCCTGGAGTGGCACGGAACACTTGCGGGTACTCCTGCAGTAATACCGAAAACTCCTGCCTTTCCTCGGGAGGTAGATGAGAAAGCTTAGTCTGGAGATCATTCATGATATCAGGATTCTTCCCAAAACTATCACTCAGGCTCATACTGCATGGGAGAGCTTCACTTGCAGACTCGGGTGGAACAGCTACAGTGCAGACTGGGTTATTTTCGTCCCGCCTGTGATATAACTTTAGCATGTTAATGTGACATAGTTGCTTGCTCTTTCTACGATCTGGTGTGGCGATGACACAGTTGACATCACTGAGTTTCTTCTCCACGAAATAAGGACCACTAAACTTGGCTTGAAGAGGTTGCCCATGAACTGGTAGCAGAATCAAAACCTGATCTCCTGGCTGAAAGTGGCGTAACCTGGACTTCTTATCATAACAAGTCTTCATCTTCTCCTGAGCAGCTCCTAAATTCTCTCTTGCCAGCTGTAAAGCAGTGGACAGCCGTTCTTTGAACTTCATCACATACTCCAGCAGGTTGACGTCATCTTCCTCCGACAGCCAGCATTCCTTGAGTAACTTAAGGGATCCTCTTACTTCATGGCCAAACAGTAGTTCAAAAGGTGAGAAGCCCAGTGATTCATTTGGAGATTCTCTTGCAGCAAACACAACGAATGGAAGCCTTTATCCCAGTCTTTCTGATGTTCCAAACAGTATTTCTTGAGCATCGATTTGAGTGTTTGATGATATCTCTCCAACGCTCCTTGGGTCTGGGGATGGTAAGCTGAAGACATGATCTGGGTGATGCCCAACTCTTTCAGAGACTGCTTGAAAACATTTGACATGAAATTACTTCCCGCTCTGACTGTACCTCCTTGGGCAGACCAAACTTTGTGAAGAACCCTAGCATTTCCTTAACCACGTTCTTTGCTGAGATATTTCTAAGTGGAATGGCTTCAGGATAACGAGTAGCCATATCAATCAGGGTCAACACATAAGAAAATCCTGAAGAAGTCTTAGGAAGAGGGCCCACAATATCCACCAACACACGGGTGAATGGCGCCTCAAAAGGAGGAATGGGAACTAGAGGTGCAACCTTTTCGGTCTGATTACACTTCCCCACAACTTGACAGGTGTGACAAGACTTACAATACCAGGAAACATCCCTGAAGATACCTGGCCAGTAGAAGTGTTTCAAAATGCGTGCCACAGTCTTCCTCACTCCAAGGTGTCCTGCCAAACTGGAATCATGAGCCACTCTAATGATATCCTGCCTACAAACACGAGGGATGACAACTTGATGTACAACCTCCCATTCACAGTCGGCTGATGCTGTTGGGGGTCTCCACTTCCTCATAAGTACTCCTGACTTTATATAATAACAAGTAGAAGCACCAGTTGACTCTTCCTCACTGCAAGCAGAGTTAGGAAGACCTTTCAACTCAGGGTCAGCAACCTGCAACTCAACCAACTCTTGACGAGACAAATTATCAACACTACGGGGTACTGCCTCATCTGGTGAGTGGTCCAAATTATCAAGAAAAGTGTCAGCTAGGATAACATCATCATCATCATTATCCTCTAAATTACCCAGTAACTTTAAGACTCTAGCCCTGAAGTGAACAGCACATGCAGGGAACACATCAGGGACATCACAATCCTGGGTCGCAGCCACTGGCTCACTAGACAACTTGGAGGAGCTGGACACAACTTGACTTCCACCTAATATCATTTCCAAGTAAGAAAGTTACACCTGACATTGGGGAGTGCTCTCAACCAACCCAACCATAACGGAACCATTAACAAACCAGACTCTAAATTCACTCTGCACAGAGGGACAGAGAAGTAATTATTCCCTACACCTTGTAAGATTACCGTTTCATCAGAGGAAACTTAACATTGAGAGCCTAGAAACATCACTGGTCAGCATAAGGGATTGGCAAGCACCTGTATCACGATATATTTTAACTGGATTTCCTTGTCATTACTGTCCAGAGGACTGACAAAACCATCAGACAGGAAATTAGCACAATGAACTCTTGAGAGTGTCACCCACGTTACTGCTCAAAACAGGAGCTCCATCATGAGAATTTAAGTTACCCCTCAAAGGAGGTTCAGTTAACTCAGTTAAAGAATCTCTGAGAACTCTCAAGGTGGACACCTAGGACTAATTGACTGAATATTCTAAAAGACTCCTTTTTGTTCCACATCATGCTGTCTCCTGAAACATTTCTCCGTAGTATGACCAAGCTTACCACAATAAGTACATTTACTTTTCTGAAATCTAGAGGTGAAGCTGGTATTTACTTCCCTGGAGAAACATCATCTTTATTCTCTTTCCTGTTACCTGTACTCTGAGTAGAGGGAACGTATCTTACTCTCAGCTTTCCCCTTTTCTTTAGAATATCTCTTGTGAGTGAGAACATATTCATCAGCTAAAACTGCAGCATCAGACAAATTATCTATTCTTCTCTCATCTTCAAAATATAGGCTTACATCTTTATTAACACCTCTTGAGATCCTCCAGCAAAATCCTCATCTTGCTTAAATTTACCAAAATCAGAATCCACATTCTTAGAATTTAACCACTGCTCTAACAGATCTTCTTTGATTTTTGCATACTCAACATGGGATTGCTTATCTTGCACTTGTAAGTTGTCCTAAATTTTACCTCTATAGGCTTCGAGGGAACAAGTTGATAGGCCTTAAGAATCAAGCTCTTAACTACATCATAATTATCAGATTGATCCTAGGAGGCAAAGATGCATAAGTTACTTGAGCTTTACCGGTGAGAACAGTTTGAAGGAGTACTAGCTAATACTTTTTGGCCAATTAAAACCTGCAGCTTCACCCTCCTCAAACAACTGAAAATACTTTGTTAAATCAGATTCAATAAAAAGGAGGGACAAGTTTAACATTTTTAGCCACATCAAAATCATCAGAGCTAGATGATCCAGTTCCACCTTGTTTCATGCGATACTCATGGTCTGCCTGAATCCTAGCTGCTAGTTCACTTGTGCTTTTCCTGAGCCTGCATTCAAAGCATCCTGAATCCGATCTGAGATTCAGCCTCCTGAGTACTTGCTTGAAATTCAGCCTCCTTAACACGAGCCTCTCCTGCAGGGCTAGCTGTAATTTAGCTAATTCAATCTGCAAGTTGCTCATTTGGAGGAGTTACATTGTAAATGTTTCCTATTAATCATGCCAACAATTTGATCTTTTAGAATGACAGAGTGAACTGCAATCTCTAATAGTTGAGCAACAAGCTTAAGTTCATTCTTTGTTCTGTTTTCAGTATCACACACTGTTTGAAACATTTGACAAATAATCTTTGGCTTCATCAAGTGTGTAGTAATAGTAGACATCATGAATAAATCACAGTCACAAAATATCAAGCAATATCCTTATGATAATATCCTGAATATCCTGGTAAGAGGTCGCCAAATTTATGTTACGGAACAGAGAAAGATAATGTACACATTAAGCGAGAATACTAAGAGTCACTACTGTCCCGTAAAGTTCTTATAGGTTCTAAAACAAAAGAGTTAGGTAAAATTACAAGCAAAGTTTAATGCTCAAACTAATTACCTGCAAAACATTCAGGACTCATAAGGATACTGTAAGGTAAAAACAGGCTAAATATATGGTTAACTGCAACAGCCTTTGCTATTAACACGAAATTAGCAAGAGTAAATTTACCTAAGTCAGCCCTGATAAAATGAAAATAGCACTGGGTAATGCTCAGTTAATGTAAAGATAAATTATTACAGATACAAACCATTATGAACAATGGCTAACAATAAGAACCTTACATGAATTACAAAAACCTCACTAGGCCTACAGATTAACAACAACTTATGCTATACAGTACAAGAACAAAATGCAATAACACTTTATACTCAAATTACACAGCTGCTAGATGGTTGGAGACTTCCTGAGCACTCTACACAATAATAACTGTACAGGGGAGAACAGAGATGTGGAAGAAACATGAGGAGTAGATGCAAGTGGTAATTAATGTCAGAGACTGAGCTCATTATATAGGGGCCTGCAGAGCTTGATACAACTTGTAAGTATTGGGACGCGCTAAAAACAGAAGCCATGTAGACAAAGAGCTTATCAATCCTACTCAGAACAACAGAAAAGGACGACTTACTCTACTATAACGGTAGAAGGGGGGACTGAGGCAGAACACGCTCGTGCATCAAACAAGGCAGTTATACTGTGCGTTAAACATTACACAAAGGATGATGAAATCATAGGTTATGTACTATGATGAGGATATATATATATATATATATATATATATATGTACAAACTGCTCTCACAGGGTCATGGTATACTGGCTGGCATGATGAGTATGGATGATGAGTCTTCAGATGAGGCTGAATCAAGTCATATCTTGCATACCTGCATGTATGTGAATGCCAACTCCCAACTGAATGGGTGTTTGACATATCTCCCTGAGGCTGATCCTGCCCATAGAGTTATAAATGTACAACAGAGATCCTGGAGTGGAAATGACCAAGAAGAAGCATTACTAAGAATCATAGGGTGGACCAAATCTTAAGTTCCAGTTGGAATTCATTTGGGAGGGGAAGCACTGTTGTCTAGTGGCTGGCAAGGGGGCAACCGCCAGCAAGGCGCAGTCAAAAATTGAGTGAAGGTTTTGTGTCACAGCGCTATCAGCCCTGAATGAATGATGGTGTGTGAGCAGATGGTTGAGTACTTGGGTTGGAGTCTGCATTGTGAGTTAGGGCTTTTTTTTTTTTTTTAATGCAAGGGAGAAGGAACCAAAAGCTTCAAGTTCAGCAAATTGTCTCCTCTCCAAGAAAAAATAAAAGTAACATAATAGAGAGCCAAATTCAAGATCCGTGCTCAATTCGAGATACCTGGACGCTGTGCGCATTAAAAGACTGGAGGTCAGCATGGTTGTAGGAAATAAAGACAGGGAAGACAGTTCCAGATTTGCCCTGATGCATACAAAAGGGACTGGGAGTAACGGTTAACT
>NC_137047.1:34040225-34130544 GCF_032717465.1 Coenobita brevimanus
AATTGTGGGTTAATTTAATATATGTACCTTTTTTTGTAGATGAGATTCTAGGAACTTGAGCCTCCTTCCATCTTCACAGAATGCCTTCACTTTAGTGGCCTTTAGCAGGGGGTTGTGGTCACTTCCAACACAATCCACTGTACTTATTGGAATGCACTAGTTGTCCTTTGTCTGCTGAAAAATAATTATCTGCTAATCTTTCTGCACAACAAAATGAGAGAGGTGTTTATGAGGAATACTTTCCACGTCCTTTAAAGTACTCGTGGGCACTAATGGGTTAATGAGAACCAAGTGTAGGTGAGCTAGACATAGATACACTTCGGCTGTTAGGCCCCAGTCACACTGCAGGTACGACTTATCTCAAATCACCCACGACCTGCAAGTCGTGGGTGGTTTTCGTGAGGTTTACGACCAGTCTTCATATGTCTCGGTCTAGCCGCAGGCCACCATGGCGACCAAAAAAAATCGTCGCGAAGTTTTTCGTGCTGCACAAAAAACCTCCCTGCGACCACCGATGCTGTGGCACGGAAGCCGCCCAGTGGGTGGCTGGACTGCATCTGGCCAGCTTATGGACTGCGACTGGTCGGCAACACCTGATTTTTTAAGTGGTGGTTTCATCCGGTTGCAGCCCGCTCTGTGCGGTGGCCATCCGCACTCCATCAAGGAGATGACTGGACTGTGGCGGCCACCATCCACAAGCCTCCTGTCAGGAGTGGTGTTTGTAGTCCGGCTGCCGTCCAGCCGGCGATTGGTCGAGCGACAGGTGGTGGGCTGAACTGAGACCAGCCACCGGCCAATCCACGGCTGGTGTTGGTTTAGTGGTCGCGGTCTAAACTGCAACAGGACACGGACCGGCTGCTGTTTGTCAGCGGCCTGCTGATGACCAGCTGGCCACCCGTCGGCTTCTTGACCTGTTTGTACCTGGCCATGGTCGCCGTTCGGCCGCCCACTGGACGGACGCTGGACAGACACTGGACGACCACCGGTAGCTGATCGGTGGCATGACTGCTTGGAGACCTCTGTGGTTGGGGACTGGTTTCGCGATTTTCAAGTTTGTGACAAGTCGTACCTGCAGTGTGACTGGGGCTTTACCAAACAAAACTTGTATTTTATCTAAAGCAATTTACTCACATATTACCATATCCAAAGACACTTCACAAGTTGCTCCTACTACTACTTGATATTAGCAAAACCGATTTTAAATGCAAGGATGTGATTCCATAATTAGTGAAGTATATGTCGAGTCCTCAACTGGACATTCCGACCGTTCTATAGGAGTAATTCGGGATGCCAAGAAAGACATATATTATAACAGTGTGCATTACCACTCCACCATGAAAAAAATAGGGATATATCTCTCATTGAAAGCTGGCATCATACTAATACTTTATGTCGACATTTATTGTTGCCACACAGGCTATCTCCCCAACCACCATCAGAATACTGTATGAGATAATCACGCACCTGGTGCTCAGAGACGGCGTAAATTCCCAAGACTGGGGTGCTCCACCAGCAAGTGCCGAACTTTCAGAGGGACCAAGTAATTCTCACAGAGTGGAAGGGAAAGCCCTACATTTAAATCCAAGTGAGAACCGAGTGAGGCCAATTTCCAACTGGAATAATGCAGTCTCCCACCAGCGAGATAAGCCTTGGTAAGTGAAGCATCCCACCTTGCCGCAAATAGCTTGCACCCTGTTAGGTCCCATCGCATCCCAGTGGTCTTGCCAGCATCGCCGAATCAGTTAAGCAATAAAAGGGTAAAAACCATATGCAGGCAGCCGATATAGGAAGGATGGGATCCCACACGAGCAGGAAGATGAGCCACTGCTGCCTTAGTTGGCTGATCACCCCGTTTATTCCCGGACACCCCCACATGGGCATGAACCCACCAAAAACCCACATGACAGCCATGACGGCCAAGGAGAAAAAAACACTAAAATTGATAAAACTTGTGGACTGGATGAGATGAACTGAAATACATCAGCACAGACAGAGCACAGCAAGTCACTAAAAAATCACAAAAAACAGACTGGGGGAGAGTAAAAGTGCTTTGCAGAGCAAATAAAATTGCAGTCAGATCCATTATAAATACTGAAGGAATACCAGGCAGGTTACCACCCTGATTGAATGAAGGGAAGATGACACCAAAACCTACTCCAGTATCAGACTTCGATCCATCGGTATAAATAGGGACAGAGCCCACATGAGCAGGAACATGATCTCAAAATAATGACAGAGGGACACCTGAGAGGGAAGCGATCATTTTTTATATCAACAACAGACCTACAGAATGTCCTGTGAGGGAATATCCAAAAAACAGCCCTCGGGATCCGATGCAGACAAACTGCTAAAAGAGAAGGATGACATAACAGACTGGTCCCCGCAACCAAAGGGATTTGGGAAACCGGGATACGTGTCATAAACAGATAATCAGGAATCCTGGTAGATCATGGCACGAGGCATTCAGACAAAGAGGCAGTGAAGATGATTTCAACATCAATTCATCAACTAATGGGGAGGTAAATCCATAGTGAGGGCATCAACATCCACCCATAAACTCGATATCATGGAGAACCTGAATGCCTCAGTTGCAGATGCACACCAGCAAGATGCACTGAATATGACATCCAGAGACAGGCACCTGTATCAGAGGAATAGACATCACACCCACATTGAGGTTTAGGGAGAATGATGGATCGATGCAAAAGGCGGGAGGTCTGACAGTCAGCACCCCAGGAAATATGAGCCAAAACCCGCAGAAGACTGAAGGCCTTAATACAAGCTGCCTTAACATAAAGAATATGAGGGATCCATGTCAATTGACTCACAAATACGAGACCCTGAAACCATATCTCATTCATGCAGAAGATTCTTCAACCAGTGATATCTAGGTCAGGGTTGGGGTGAATCCCAAGAAGATAACCAAACTGCATAGCCACTGTCTTTGTAGAAGAAAAATTGATGCCACGAAACTCAGCCCATTGGGAAGCACTATTTAGAGCCACCTACAAGTTCCTCTCAACCAGAAACCTTTGAGATGTAGTGTTCAAAATCAAGAGGTAATCAACATATTGTGAGCCATGTATACCATCAGGAAGTACATTGATTGCACTGTTGATGACCACACACGGCAGAATAACACTAATGATACTCCCCTGCAGAACCCCATCTTGAAGTGCACGGGTATTAGAAAGCACCTCCCTTCGACTCGCAGCCCACCTCTCGCCGAGGCAACACCTCCACCGCTGTTCCCGGCGGGACCAGCTCTCCACAGCAGCCGTATCAGCCGAGGGACGGGCCTGTCCTTCCATCATAGGGAGTGCCCTGGTCGCTCCATCAGGAGATCGAGGCTCCTCCGCCCTTTATACCCAGCCGACGACCCTCTCTCTGTCACCACCAGGACCAGGGTTGTGCCCTTTTGACCACCAGGACCGGGCCTACCCTCTACGCTTCCACCTGCTGCTGTGGAGAGCTGGAGCGAGTGAATGGGGGTTGAGGGCAGAGTTTCGGGAAGTTTCGACCTGAGCTTCGGCGCCCTTACCATTGGCGCCGTTTTGTCCATGACGCTCTCGTCCCTCTCTGCCCTATGTTAACATTGGAGCAGCCGGCCGTGAACAACCGCCGAGTCGTTTTTTTTTTTTTTTTTCCACCTGAGCATGCCGGCGCCCTCTCCATCGGCGCCGTGATGTCTACCGCTCACTCCCCCTCGCCTCATCGATCATCGGGTTGTCTCCACCATCGCCTCGTTCCCTTCCTCTGCTGCCCTTGCCCTGTCTGCCAGTCTCCGTCCCTGCTATGCTCCTTTATTGGAGCCATTTCCGCATTTCTCCCTGACGGGCTCTTTTGTTTGCCCGTTCCCTACCATGCTGTGGGGAGAATATTTCAAAAAAGAAAAAAAAACTCCCCTCCCCCAGTCCCAGCCTTTAAAAAACGATTTGGTTAAAACTGCTGAATGAAAATGAGCTAGTGTCAACGAAAACCAAACTCCTAAAGAGAAAGTGAAATGCCATGATGCCATGCACTGCTGTATGACTCTACAGACCGAAGAAGACTAACATGGTGTTGGTTAGTGGAGAAAGTCCCACAGACAGAAGATTCCAAGGACAGTAGGGCATCAGAGGTAAATCTCATTTTACGAACACCGTACTGGATGGGATAAAAAGTTCTCTCAATCCAAAAACCACACAAGCTGACCACTGATCATCTTTTCCAAGACCATACACATACTGTAGAAGTCAGAGGAATGGGCTGATAATTTGTCGCCTGTAGGTGGTCCTTACCTGGTTTTGCGATGAGGATAACTACAGCAACACCCCAACAAGCCGGAAACTCACCAGTATACAAGATCTTTCTAAACAATGACAGTAAAAACGAAAGGCACTCATCAGAAAGATGACGTAAAAAGGCATAAGGAATACCATCACAATCAAGAGAGGAATCATGACAATGTAACAATGCTGCCTGGAGATCAGAAACAGAAAAAAGGATATTATGAGACTCTTCTCCAAAAAAAGAAAAACTGAGACCACGGGATACTAAGTGCCGAAGGTAGCATGCTGAAGGCAAATCTGCATCCTTCTGTGAAACACTAGCAAAATGATCAGCTGCAACAGAAAAAGGATCAGCTACAGTTCCCCCTGCTGCAAATAAAATAAGAGAGGAGGAAACGGTAAATTTTCCTGAAAATATCCTCACACGGTTCCACGCCTCAGTGAGGGAAGTCCTTGAGTTGATGGAGGACACATAATCCTTTTCAAGATGAACATCTGGCCTCCTTTCAAACCCAGGCATATAAGCTCGCGCCCTTCAATATGCCACCAGATACTGAGAGCCCCCACGGTGGTGATGAAGCCCAAAGAAGGCTCTCACTGCGAAACTGAAGTCAGAGTTCAACCAAGGAACTAAACATTTACGAAACCGACCTCTCGTTCTTGGAATAGATAACAGGATTGCTGAGTGCAACACTTCAGTTAAATAAGACACTGCCTCATTCACAGAGCCAAAATCATTCAAAGAACGGTTAATGGAACTTAATTCCATCAACCATGCCCAATCTGCCCTATCCAGGTGCCATGAGGAAGACGAGGTTAATGGTTATCCTCAGCAGCAGTTAAAGGCAATGGTAAATGGTCACTGCCACACAGGTCTGGCAACACACCCCAGTTAAAATAAAGAACAGTATCGGCTAAGCACAGGAATAAATTTCAACAGCAGTTAAAGTCCCAGTCTGGCTACATTATCCCATTGGAATTCAGAACCCATAGTGGACGGAGGCTCAGGATAAGGAGTGGGACTGCACAGCCCCTGACAAGCAACCACTGTCTGACTCTCTTCTTCTTCATTTCTGCAACATTCGCGGCCTTTCCTCTAACTTTCGCTCTGTTGAGCACCACCTCTCCTCCTCTAAACCTCACCTTCTTTTTCTAACGGAGACTCAGCTGTCTGAGGCAACTGACAGCAAACCCTTTTTTGTATCCTCCTACTTTCTCTATACTCATTTCAAAGCCAAAGGTGGCTGTTGTGTATATATACGCAACGACTTATTTTGCTCTCGTGTTCCTGAATTCGATTCTTCTGAATTCTCTACACTCTGGCTTCGGCTTTCCTGTCATTCTCTGACTAAATATATCTGTGCTGTTTACTTATCCCCTAATTCTACTGACTATCAAAAATTCTTCGACTATCTTACTTCTACGATGGAACACATTCTATCCATTTCTCCTTTCTCTGAAATCTCCGTTCTAGGAGATTTCAATGTTCACCACCACCTTTGGCTCTCTCCTTTCACGGATCCACTTGGTGAACAAGCCTACATCTTTTCCATCCTTAATAACCTAGAGCAGCTTGTACAGCACCCTACCCATATCCCTGACCGCCATGGAGAGAGCTCCAACATACTTGACCTCTTCCTCACAACTAATCCTTCTGCTTACTCTGTTAATCTTTTTTTCTGCGTTGGGCTCCTCCGATCACAATCTTATTACCGTAACCTGTCCTATCACTCCGGTACGGCCTGTGGACCCTCCAGGGAAACGTCGTCTGTGGCATTTTGGAGCCGCGGACTGGGAGGCCCTCAGGCAGTACTTCTTTGATTTTCCCTGGAATGATTATTGCTTCTATGGCCGGGAGCCATCTGGGTGTGCCTTGCGCATTACGGAGGTTATTCTCTCGGGCATGGAAGCATACATTCCTTTCTCATATCCTTTGACTAATGCAAGAAAGCCTTGGTTTAATCACACTTGTTCTAATGCTGTCCGCAACAAGGAGAGGGCCTACAAAAGGTACCGGAGCCAACTCACCCCTGAATCACATCATCTTTACGTTTCTGCCCGGAATCGTGCTAAGTCTGTTCTTCGCTCTACTAAAAATAATTTCATCCATACTAAATGCTCTCAACTCTCCAACTCGAATTCTTCCCTCTCCTTTTGGCACCTTGCCAAAAATCTTTCTAACAACTTTACCTCATCATCCTTCCCTCCTCTTTTCTACTCTGATGGTTCTGTAGCTATTTCTTCTACTGATAAAGCAGATCTCTTCACACAGACTTTCTCCTCCAATTCCACCTTAGACGATTCCGGTGCTGTTCCTCCATCACTTCCCCCCTCTGACTTCCTCATGGCTGACATTAAAATTTCTTCAGTTGATGAATTTTCTGCCATCACTGGCCTCAGTACTAACAAGGCATATGGGCCTGATGGGGTCCCTCCTGTTGTTCTCAAGAACTGTGGTTCTGTGCTTACACCCTGCCTAAGCAAACTCTTTCGCCTTTGTCTGTCAACTTGTACCTTTCCTTCTTGCTGGAAGTTTGCTCTCATTCAGCCAGTCCCAAAGAAGGGTGACCACTCCCAACCCTCCAACTATCGTCCAATTGCTTTAACGTCCTGTATTTCAAAAGTTTTCGAGTCAATTCTCAATAGAAAAATTTTAAGGCATCTTTCCTATCACAATCTTCTTTCTGATCGTCAGTACGGGTTCCGTCAGGGACGCTCCACTGGCGATCTTCTCACCTACCTTTCAGACTCCTGGTCATCCTCCTTTCGGGACTTTGGCGAAAGCTTTGCCATTGCACTTGACATCTCAAAGGCTTTCGATCGAGTCTGGCATGAATCTTTAATTTCCAAACTGCCCTCCTACAGTTTCTATCCTTCTATCTGTGCCTTCATCGCTAGCTTCCTTTCGGGTCGTTCTATAGCCGCTGTTGTAGACGGCCATCGTTCTTCTCCTAGATCTATCAACAGTGATGTTCCTCAGGGCTCTGTCCTATCACCAACTCTCTTCCTTTTATTCATCAATGATCTTCTAAGCTGTACATCTAACCCTATCCACTCATACGCTGATGACTCCACCCTTCACCTTTCCATTCGGTTCCCGCAACGCCCATCTCAACAGTTACTTCAACAAACAAGGGATGAGGCTATGGCACACCTAATGTCTGACTTGGCTTGTATCTCTGACAGGGGTAAAAGTAATATGGTTGTGTTTAATTCATCTAAGACTCAGTTCTTACACCTATCAACTCGACAAAATCTTCCACAGGTATACCCACTAATGTTTAATAATATTCAGCTTAATCCTGCATCATCCTTGAACATGCTTGGGGTTTCATTTACTCGGGACTTATCTTGGAAAGATCATATTACATCTCTTGTAAAATCTGCTTCCAAGAGATTGGGTGTGCTAAGCCGACTCTGCTCTTTCTTTACCCCTGCACAATTGTTGACTCTATACAGGGGTTTTATCCGCCCCTGTGTGGAGTACAACTCTCATGTGTGGGGAGGCTCCCCATATACAGCTCTTCTCAATAGGGTGGAGTCAAAGGCTTTTCGTCTCATTAACTCTCCTCCTCTTACTGACTCCCTTCAACCTCTGTCTCTTCGCCGCACTGTTGCATCTTTATCTCTTTTCTATCGCTACTTAATGGTCACTGCTCCTCTGAATTGTCTGCTTGCATTCCTCCACCTCTACAACGGGTGCGTAGCACCCGTCTGGCAGCAAACTCTCATCCCTTTTCTGTCCAACTCTCTAATGCAAGAGTTAACCGTTACTCCCAGTCTTTCATTTATGCAACAGGTCAGCTCTGGAACTGTCTCCCTCTGTCTGTATTTCCTGCTGCCTATGATCTCCAGTCTTTCAAACGCAGTGTGTCCAGGCATCTCAAAATGATCGGATCTTGAATTTGGCTCTCTATTGTATTTTGTTTTTCTCTTGGAGGGAACTGTTACTGCGGGCTCATGGCCTTTGGTTCCTTCTTCCTCGCATAAAAAAAAAAAAAAGCAGGTTTGGAGTAATGCTTAGGAAGGAAGGCCCTTAGAAAAAGACTGCCCAGCACCAGGAACCCACACATTGTGCTGACCATCTGAAAGCAAACGTGAGGACGAGGAAGAAGAATGTTTTACAACACTCTTCTGAGCTGATAGAACAGGTTGCCAGGAAGGTGGCTTGCAGGTCGACCTGGGTGAGGTAGGGTGGTCAGTACCACCACCAGAAGCCTCAGAAGTTAGAACAGACTCCACAGAACCAGAACACTGTTAGGATAATATTCTACATGGGCTGGAATGAAGCACCAACAATCCGTGCTACACCAACCCCAAGTGAGGTCTGGACCACCGGTGAAACACCAACTTCAGTCCACCTGGCTATACACTCCAGGAACTCCAAGGCAGGGGAAGCAGCAGAGAGATCCACACAGATATCACAACAGTGACTTCAGGTGGATGATTTTCAGACTCAGAGGACTGTGAAGAACCATAGTGACATATACCAGGTGCAGATGGAACTTAGGGGAAGGCTGGACAAGACAAGACAAGGAGACACGTCAACGTGGACATCCGTCAACACCACGGAAGTGGGCAAACCCTCAGTCACCAAAGTGGAAGCAGAAACAGTTAGAGAAGAGGGAGGGTGTGTAAAGACCTGAGCTGAAACTTAACAAATTAATCACAGTGGTCTGGCCGTGATTTGAACTCAGGCCCTCGTGCCCCATACATGCACACATTACCACTGAGCCAAAGAGAGGATCCCATCTTTGCCTCCTAGCAAAGCGGGCTTTTATACACTCCATTACATCACTCTTTTCTCCCCCTGGTGATTAATTTGGTCAGTTTCGAAAACACGTTGTAGCATAGTACACAATGGTGGCCACCATCAGGGGGAGCCCACAAACCACACAGACAGCTCGCCCTCTGGGATGTAAGGTTTAAGATAATCTCAACATCATGGCCTTCTAAGCCCTGCCTCACATCCCACACCACTGCCAACCAATGTAAAGACCCAAGCTGAATCTTAACAAATTAATCACAGTGGTCTGGCCGGGATTTGAACTCATGCCCTCGCGTCTCATATGCGCACGTTACCACTGAGCCAAAGAGAGGATCCCCGCTTTGCCTCTAAGCAACGTGGGCTGTTATATACCCCATTACAGGTGAACACCAGTCTCACAAGCGGTACTAATTTCAGGAATGCCGAAGGTAAATCACCAGATGGAGAAGTGAGCAATGGAATAAATCTAAGCAGTTTCTGAGACACAGAATAGAACACAGGCACTCTAAAAAGGACAGAAACATAAGTAACCCTGGGCTGGAAGAAGCAATTCTGGGCTCTCTTCTTTCCTTCAGGAAACGAAACCTTCACATGAGTACAAATGGACAAAATCTCCATCTCTAAGTAGTAGTGAGGAGAGTGTCAAGAAGATACAGCATGGGGACCCCCACAGTCATAGAATTTAAGAGATCCTGGACAGCCACTGGTATGGCTTGGTCCACAACAGGAGATAAAGACACCAGGAAGGCCATCCTGTGCATGGTGGCAGAAGCAGCTAACATGTCCATACCCTTGACAGTGAAAACAATACTTTGGGCTCAGCATGTACGGCATCACAGGAAGTGACAGCCAGGCGATTTTTGCAGATACAGGTAAGGCTAACTTGTCAAATGTCAATAACAAGGTCGGAGTTGGGGTCAGATTACCATCCATTTGTTTCTGCAGGCTCTCATCAGTCACCAGTCCAGAAGATCGCAGTTCCTCCACCTACCATGCCTCTGAGTATTGTAGGAGGTCATGGGAAGAAATGACACCCTTACAGGCATTGAAAGTAGCACGGGGAACACAAGAAATGTCTTTAACAGAAACAGAAGTCAGAGCCTCTAAGTGGCTCAACTCTGGGGAGGACACCTCAACAAGGATGCTTCCATCCCCCCTGGGAAGAAATTTTAGGCTTCCGACCACAAGTAGAAACAATGGCATGATGCAAGTGAAAAATGTCAATATTTAATATTGACATACCCACAAAGGAATTCAGTACCAGATATTCTGCATATGAATCCGATGTTGTTTCATCCAAAACTGACCCCAAAGCTGCACCAGACCAACAGGAATTTCTCCCAATCCCAGCTGGATGCTGGGACAAAGGTGGACAGTCTCCAGGTGCCTGGTAAGGATTCAGAGCTATTGTGAGTGTGGGACAGATACAGGGGAAGCAAGAGAATTATTATTTAATGAAGCTATGCACATTTAAAAACTTCCTTCCCTCACTCAACCACCCTCCGTGGAACCCAACAAAGGGAGGTCATATGCCAGGGATAACACCACTGGCGACCCCAAAGGTAGTGAGAAAGTATACGCAGGTAACCATTGGAGGGCCCAGACAAGGGTGACTCCAGAACAATAGAAGCCACCAGCCACCCCCCCCCCATGTCCACTTGACCCTAGCCAACAAGTGACCAGTTGATTGATCAGATCAGGCCCAACCAGGCCAACTGTCTAGCCAGAACAGGGGATCAAAGAGGTATGTTCCTAGCTGCAGGGTGCATCATGTAGCACTGCTCAACTCTCAGGACTCCTGTTATGAGGCGCCGCTATATACGGCAGATACATGGGGAGGCAAAAGCCTTGCAAAGATCAAGGATGCACAGGGATGAGCAACACTGCCAGCTGGCTTCCTTTACCAGTGATGCCGGGGGGGGGGGGGTGCTTAGTTCACTTGACTGACAGATGCTGAACTCTGCAAAGGTAGGCAGGCCTCCAGTGTACTTGGCATTGCCAGCCACGCCTCGAGCCCTGCCACCACGTCAAGATGACCCCCCGTCAGTGGGGCCGGGGTGCCTTAAACCAATGGGAATGCCACAGAACAAAATAATGTTGAGAGATTTTTAGAGGATTGCCCGAAGGGCCTCCCATCATGTGTGGAGTTGGAGAGTAGGTGAGGCTATATACCCTGTGATATTTGCCCACACATGATGATTATGATGATGATGATGATGATGATGATGATGATGATATATCGATATTTAAACGGTTTTAACAGCAAACAATAAAATGCAAAGGTGTAATAAGCAAAATTAATTGCAGTGGAAGAAATGCTACCAAGCCTACTATGTCAATCGGAATACGAATTTTAGAGAGGCTGATTTTGCATGAGGAAAATGAATAACTAAAAGCAAAAAATACCATAACTTACGGCAAGTAGTGTGAAGTAGTCGAGAGAGTACCATCCACACATATTGAGCCTTTGTATCTGTACCACCCCCGTTATCACCTCACTCACCTGATCATGTAAATAAACAAGTAAATGAATAAATAAACAAATAAATCAACAAACAAAGAAACAAATAAATGCAGTTATAACAAAATTATTAGTCATCTATACTCGGGACTTATCTTGGAAAGATCATATTGCATCTCTTGTAAAATCTGCTTCCAAGAGATTGGGTGTGCTAAGCCGACTCCGCTCTTTCTTTACCCCTGCACAATTGTTGGCTCTATACAGGGGTTTTATCCGCCCCTGTGTGGAGTACAACTCTCATGTGTGGGGAGGCTCCCCACATACAGCTCTTCTCAATAGGGTGGAGTCAAAGGCTTTTCGTCTCATTAACTCTCCTCCTCTTACTGACTCCCTTCAACCTCTGTCTCTTCGCCGCACTGTTGCATCTTTATCTCTTTTCTATCACTACTTTAATGGTCACTGCTCCTCTGAACTGTCTGCTTGCATTCCTCCACCTCTACGACGGGCGCGTAGCACCCGTCTGGCAGCAAACTCTCATCCCTTTTCTGTCCAACTCTCTAATGCAAGAGTTAACCGTTACTCCCAGTCTTTCATTCATGCAACAGGTCAGCTCTGGAACTGTCTCCCTCTGTCTGTATTTCCTCCTGCCTATGATCTCCAGTCTTTCAAACGCAGTGTGTCCAGGCATCTCAAAATGATCGGATCTTGAATTTGGCTCTCTATTGTATTTTGTTTTTCTCTTGGAGGGAACTGTTACTGCGGGCTCATGGCCTTTGGTTCCTTCTTCCTCGCATAAAAAAAAAAAAAAAAAAAAAAAAATACCTGTACATTCAATCCAAAAAATATCTATACTGAGGGGGGTTGATATGCTCCAAGATTATACATTCATCGTGTCTTGTGATATCATGGTAGGGTTGGCATGCCCGTCCTCACCCGCCACCTTTCAATACCCACCACAAGGAGGTGTGGGGAAAGGGTGTTGCCATATAGGAATAGTTAACAGTAATATATATGAACCTCGTATACAGTAAGCTATACGTTAAAAGTTGTTATCACTCCTGGCTTATGTAGTAATGTAGCATAAATGGGCTCTGAATGCACTCGTTGACATTATATCGTCATTCAATAACCGCTTCATGAGAATGAGGCAATTTACAATAAGACTGCATGACAAGACGCTCCACTGTCTGTTATGAGCCCTAAAGGTGCCAACATGTGATGTTTTAACGTATTTCATGCCAATCATCTTGGAAGCCTGAAAGGAAACTCGGGGAGTTGTTGTCCAGAGGGTTGATGTCCACTGGAATATCATCTTTCTCTGGATCAGTCCATACCACGAGGCTGGGGATACAGCTGATCAGCAACGGAGCGCCCGCCCAAGTATCACTACTCTAAAGGAGGACCAGGATGTATGGGTTTATTTGCAATTGTCATAAAGCAGAGATGCATTAAGGATTATAATTATCTATCTATCCATCTATCTATCTATCTATACATACCTATCTATCTATCCATCTATCTATCTATATAACTATATATATATATATAACTATATAATTATATTATAAAACTATATATGACTATATATATATATAACTATATAACTATATAACTATATATATATATATATATATATATATATATATATATATATATATATATATATATATAAGTAATCCCTTCAATATCTGACGTAATAGAGCCATAGGCAGGTCCGGATATTGGTCCTGTCCGGATATTGGGTCCCAGCTTATGGACTTGTACTTATGGACCATAACTCAAAAAAACACCTATACAACTCCCTCTGGACATGCAAAGCACCTATTTAAGACTCAAATCACACCAATAAGGGACATAAAAGACTGAAATAAATGCAAAAGAAGCATAAAATGAGGTTTTTGAGGTAGGTTCATACAATATTCAACATTTTGGGTACTTACAAGTCCCTGGCTCCTGGACTGGTAGTTAAGGACCCTAACCTAGCCTAACTCAGAAAAACACCTTCCTACTGCACATGCATAGCACCTAAGACACAGCATATTCACACCAATAAGGGACATAAAAGAGTGATGTGAGGTGTTTGAGGTAAGTATAGTATGGAAAATACAGTAGAGTACAGTATGAAACATTCTGCCTACTTACAGCAAGTCCATGGCCATCTCGATGAATAACCACCTCCTCTTGGACTCTGACAGTAAGAAGGATTTCCTGAAGCACTTGCAGTACACTGCTCATGAAGTCTTGCACTGAACTTAGTCATTCGCACTCAGAAGTCCATTCTCTTCACAGTGCGCACTCTTGTCTAACTTATGCTCCATTGTAACTTAATAAGTGTTACACTCTGCACTTTAACTCTTTCCACTCTTATAACCATTTTCTAAAGCAAAAACACACAAGCCTATTTACGTTAAATTAGTTCAAAAATTGTCTTTTCACTCACAACTGTAAATCCTTAACAGAATGCACTGTTTTTTTTCACTACACAACACTGTAAATTCCCGTGTGGTCTAGTGGAGAAGTTCTTGGCGTCTATTCACTGTCAGAGTCCAAGAGTATCACTGGCAGGTGACCTAGGGGTGCGTCGCTGGGTCGTGGTGATGGCGTACCCACTGCAGACGACTCTGAAGACAGACGCAAACTCATGTCGAGCAGTGACTCCACCGTGGCTGATGTGCTGGGCTGTGGCTCGGAGCATGAGGGCCTGTCTTGGGGAGGCAACGGAGTGGAGCCAGGGCTGGGCATAGTGGGGGTCACGGGCCTGAAAAAACTGTCAATCGTTGATTGACGCAAGGAACAACGATTCTGATGATTGATGATGCACTGCCTGAAAGCACGCACTTCCTCCACAAATCCCAAGGGCCCCATTTCCCTGTCGCAGTCTGGGTGTTCCAGGTAGTCCAGAACGAACTCTAGGTGTTCCCGTGCGCTCAGCTTGGGGATGGCTGGAGATGTGTCATGCTGAGAGGAGTCCGCATCATCGTCACCGTCCTCGTCGGAATCTTCAAGCTGGGTACTGACACCTGCAACTGAATATGCGATCTCGATATCAGACAAGGTCTGATACCCAGGATTGCCCTCGTCATCATCCAACCACTCACGCACATCGTCCACATCAACATCGTCACCATGCGTACGTAGACGTGCATGGAAGTCATCCACGTCAAAACCTTGGAAATCGTACTCCACATCCGTTCCGAGAAGCAGACGAGACCAACCATTTTCTAGAGTCTTGACAGGTATTTCCTTCCATGCACTGGCCCAGTTGTAGATTGCAGACTTGATGTTGTAGCAGCGAAGGTTTCCCAAAGTCCTCTGGCCTCGCGTGTCCCGTCCCTCCCTGTGCTCGTCTTCGTCCTCGAGAACAACCATCACCTCATCCAGGAACTTCCTGTGGTACAGCCTCTTCGTTGCCACGATCACTCCTTGGTCCATTGGTTGGATGAGAGCAGTCGTATTAGGTGGCAGAAACATGCACCTAATCCGGCCATTCTCAGTCACCAAGTCCTTGTCACACGGGTGGGCAGGTGCATTGTTGAGGAGAAGGAGGGCCTTTACCTGGTCGCGTGGGATTCCCAGTGTCTTCGTCTGGTAATGTATGACCTCCTTGACGAAATGGCGTGGAACCAGTCTTTGAAGATCTGGGCTGTAAACCATGCCTTCAAAGAATGGTACCAGACGACAGGAAGGACATCCAACACCCCACGAAAACACCGAGGCTGTTTTGCACGGCCAACAATAACGGGCTTAAGCCGGTGCATGCCGTTAGCATTGGCACAACACAAAGCAGATATCCATTCCTTGGAGAGCTTGCGGCCAGGTACACGCTTCTCCGTCTCCTCGGCTAGAGTGTTCGTTGGCAAAGAGTGATAGAATAAACCAGTTTCATCAGCGATGTAGACTTGACCGAGAGTGAGCCCTCCCTGTCGATCAAGCCCTTCACCTTGTGCCGAAACTCGTCAGCTCCATCCTCGTTAGTGTCCAAAGCTTCGCCATGAGCTTTACAGTTGGTAAGGCCATGTCGTAACTTAAACGTGAAGAGCCAACCCTCGGATGCCTTGAAGTCTAGGGCGTCGTGAAGCCTGGCGAACTTCTCAGCAGCAGCCTTCAGCTCCGTACCATGTACCATCACACCAGCAGCACGTTGCTGTCGATACCAAATCAACGTGGAGTGGTTGACTTCAGCAAACTTGGGAGTAAACATCACCTTCCTCTCCACGTTGCGTTTGCTTCTCGACGAGAAGTCAGCCGTGTACTGCATGAGTTTGTCTCGGGATCTCTTAATATCAAACAAAGTATAGTCGGTGCAATGGAAGTCTGGACCCTCTAATTCGCACCATATATTTGGTAGGGTCCAAGAAATATTGTAGGAAATTTCCTGTAGTTGGTGGATTTTTTTCTGGTGGTTTCTAGCGACTTTACAGGCTTACCAGCACGTGCTGTGAGTTTATGAGCTCAGTGCCATCCTGACTTTGGATGGGAAAGCACGTCAGATTTTCTTGTCCCGCCTGGCCTTTGTTAATTTCAAAGCTCTCGTTTTCACACCCTCCTCTGCCTTAGTGAATCATTGGAGATGGGTCCCAAGCCACTAACTGATGTAGAAAAAGCCCGAATTTTAACTATGAGAGAGGAAAATGTAAAAATTAAGGATATTTGTATTTGAACTGGGTGAGGAAAATCTACCGTTATGTCACTCCTTGCTGCTGCCCGCCACCTGCTAAAAAACACAATTCCCCAACATAAAGACAGGCTAGGACCTAAAAGGAAGACATCACCAACTACAGACAGGTTACTGAAGCAACCTGTGATAAAAAACCCACGTTTGACTGCTAGACAACTGAAAGATATGTACCCACAATTGCTGAAAGATGTGTCTGAAAGAACCATACAGCATCGACTTCATACAAACTTCAAGATCCCCAGCTGTACTGCTGCACTGAAGCCTCTCCTTAATTTTTACATTTTCCTCTCTCATAGTTAAAATTCGGGCTTTTTCTACATCAGTTAGTGTCTTGGGACCCATCTCCAATGATTCACTAAGGTAGAGGAGGGTGTGAAAACGAAAGCTTTGAAATTAACAAAGGCCAGGCAGGACAAGAAAATCTGACGTGCTTTCCCATCCACAGTCAGGATGGCACTGAGCTCATGAACTCGCAGCACCTGGCGGTAAGCCTGTAAAGTCGCTAGAAACCACCAGAAAAAAATCCACCAACTACAGGAATTTTCCTACAATATTTCTTGGACCCTACCAAATACATGGTGCGAATTAGAGGGTCCAGACTTCCATTGCACCGACTGTAGATCAGGCCAGGTTGAACTCGCAGAGGATGCAGGAAGAAGACCACCCCACATCTACTTTCTCCAATATCTCCTGTTTCTTCTCCAGAGTCAACACCACTCTCTTCTTCTTCTCAGGTGGCAGGGCCATCATCACACACATGAAGGAGAGGCACGAGAGCAGCAGGAGTGCCTGCAGCAGGTAAGGCACCACCACAAAAGCGAGCACATGGGCAGCCATGACAACGAGCGAGCACTTGTGATGAGAGACAGGTGGAAAGTGGGGAGGATGCAGGGGCGCTCTAGCGGATGTTGGAGGAATGATGCGCCACAACAAAGCTGTCCCGTGCCCCGTGCGCCAAGTTCAAGTTACGGGCAGGATTTTTTTTTTTTTTTTCCTATTTTTTTGCTGTTTTCGGACCATTTTGGGAATATTGGATCCAGGGACGATTATGTCCGGTTAGTGGGGATGTTCGGATATTGGGCGTTTGGATATTAGAGGGATTACTTACATATATATACTGTATATAATATATTTACATATATATATAACTATATATATATAACTATATATATATATAACTATATATACATATAACTATATATATATATATTTATAACTATATATATATATATATATATATATATATATATATATATATATATATATATATATATATATATATATATATATATATATATATATATATATATATATATATATATATATATATATATATATATATATATGTATATATATATATATATATATATATATATATATATATATATATATATATATATATATATAACTATATAACTATAACTATATCAATATATAGTTATATATATACATATATAACTATATAACTATATATATTTATAAATAACTATATATAACTATATAGATAGATAGATAGATAGATATGTTTAGAGAGAGAGAGAGAGAGAGAGAGAGAGAGTTATATAGTATTATACATACACATATATAATTTTATATATATTACTATATAACTATAACTATAACTATACATATACATATAGATACATAGATAGATAGATAGATAGATAGATAGATGTACATATATAATTATATATATAACTATAGAACTATATGTATAACTATATATATATATATATATATATATATATATATATATATATATTGTTAAGGGGGTGTATATTACGGTGCACTCTTAGCCCTTAATTAATCACCAAAAGGGTTAAGGTAAAGCTTACAAGAAAACTAACTTTACTGTACACTATAACATACACAACCAAAGAAAAAACCAAAGTTCGTTTTACAAAAGGAGGATTCATATAGGCCTGAGAATACAAATATAAAACAAGTTATTTCTTACCTAACCAGAATACACTCAGTGGAGGCTAAGTATTCACAAAGCTCGAGGAAACGTGGAGACTTCGAAGGTTTAATCCAGATATAAATCACACACTAGTGTAAATGGAGAAGTGAACCAAAATGGGAAATGGTGCACAAAAAGTGTGTTTTGTAATCAAAGTCACGTATTGAGTAGTGTTGGGGAAATGTGCAACACAATGCGACAAAAGTGTAACGTGACAGTAAAGGAGACAAAAATGTGTACAGGGATGTGTGTACAAAATGAGACGAAATGTACAGGACTATGTGTACAAAAAAAATGAGACAAAATGTGTCTCTTGACATTTTCCTCGACCTTAAAAAGCAGACTTACTCCACCTTTCTCAGCTAATTAACCACTAGTCTGTTTTAAAAATAATCTCTGTCCATACAGAAACAATAGAGGCACCTGCTACCAATGAGGGCCTCGAACACTCCACACAGAACCAATAGCGAGCCATCAAGAACGTGATGAAAGCTCCATTTAGGCTTCTAATTGGCAAACATCCCTACTTTGCTCCACCCACATTATGTCACACCCAGTATTTCAAGGACAAAAGGAATTTTCTGCATAATTTGTGAGAAAAACATCTGGTGTGTTATCAGTCCAAAAGGCAAAGTTAACTGTTAGGTAAATACACGTGGGGACTAGGGTTACCCTTTACAGGCAGCAAAACTGATAAGAGAAGAGATTTAATATTCTTAACGGCTAGATTCTCTCTCCTTTCATTATCACTTAATTTCTATTTCATCTATTCGCTACTGGGGTAACTATGCCAGTAACACCTTCCTGAGAGAAGAAATTTCCTAAGGGGTAATTTCTGGATATTGTATAATCTAAGTTCTGGACATGTAATCTACTAAAACATTCCTAACACCTTTTACATGTCTCACATCAAGGGAGTATTCTTGCAAAAAAAGGGCCCAGCGGGTAAATCTAAGATTTCTGTCCTTAAATCGGGACAAAAATTTCAGAGGGTGGTGATCAGTATACACTACAACATCACCTGACCCTGGACCAACATACACAGAGAAGTGTTGAAGGGCAAGTATGAGTGCAAGGAGTTCTTTCTCAATAGTTGAATAACTTCTCTGGGCCTTATTGAATTTTTTTTTGCTAAAATAGCACACAGGCATCTCAAAGCCTTGATCATTATCCTGAAGCAAAACTGTGCCAGCCCCTAGGCCACTGGCATCAACAGCTAATTAAAAGGGTTTATCAAAATTTGGAGCCTGAAACACTGGGTGACTTGACAGGATGGCTTTGTCTTTAGAATAGGCTTCCTTACATTCTGGCTTCCACTCATACTTGACTTCCTTTTCTTAACAAATTAGTGAGGGGAGCTACAAGATCAGAGATGTTCAGGACAAAACGTCTGTAGTATCCTACCAAACCCAAGAATCGTTGCAACTCTTCTTATTTTTGGGTTGAGGGGAATTGACAATGGCCTGAACTTTAACATCAGGTGGACTCACTTGGCCTAAACCGACCACATAACCTAGATACCGCATTCGAGCCCTCATAAACTCACATTTAGTTAAATTAAGCACTAAATTAGCAGTGGACAGTCTCTGCAGCAAGGCACCTAGTTGACTCAAGTGTTGTTCCCAGGTGTCACCAAAAATAACATCATCATCAGTATAAGTAACACAACCTTTGACATCCTTGGTAAGATCATTCATCAGCCTTTGGAAGGTGGTAGGAGCATTCTTCATACCATAGGGCATGACCTTACATTTATAAGTATTGCCACCAACCACAAACAGGAAATTTCTTGGGCCCTTTCTGTGAGTGGGACTTGCCAATATCCCTTCACCAAATCTATTTTTGTGATAAACTTAGCACTGCCTATCGCATCCACACAATCATTTACTCTAGGAAGTGGGTAAGTATCAGTCTTGGTAAGGGAGTTGACTGTACGATAATCAATACAAAAGTGATGTGACTCATTGGGTTTGGGAACCACTATGACTGGGGAGCACCGTTCACTTCGACAAGATTCGATTAACCCCTGCTGCAACATGTAGTTCAGTTCCTCTCGAATGATGGTCTGCTTCTGAGGAACAGCCCGGTTGGGAGACTGCTTTACAGGGCTTGCATCTCCAATTTCCACCTCGTGCTGTGCCACTTCTGTCCATCCTTAGGTGTCCTGGAAGACATCAGGGAACTTCCTGAGAAGGGCAACAAGCTCAGCACACCGCTCTGCAGTCAAGTGGGAGAGTTTATCAGTCAGCGTACTCCAAAGTTCCTGGTTTTCTCTCCAACTGGCCGTCTGGTCCAAAAGTCAAAGGGTAGCCCTCGTTCTCCGCCAAATTGACAGCTGACACCATGCATGCAGCACTAGGGGGGTCTGCAAACTCGACAGCTGATACCTCGTACCACGCATGCAGCACTAGGGGGGTCCATGTCTCGCCTGTGGTACTCCTTCAACATATTTACATGGCACAATCTTCGTTCCTTCCTCCGGTCTGGGGTTAAAATTATATAATTTACTTCACCTACCCTCTTTTCCACTAGATAAGAGCCTGCAAAACTTGCTTGCAGAGGCTGACCATGAATGGGAAGCAAGACAAGAACCTGATCACCTGGGTGAAACACTCCGTGCCTAACTTTCTTAAAGTGGTCATACCACCTCTTCATCTTCTCCTGAGAGGACTCCAAGTGTGCCCTGGCTGCTTCCATACTATAGGCCAGTCTTTCTTTAAATTTTGACACATAGTCTAGCAAGTTAATTTGGTCATCATCCTTGACCCATTGTTCTTTGAGGAGTTTAAGAGGACCTCTTACTTCATGGCCTAAGATTAACTGAAATGGGGAGTAACCCAAGGACTCGCTCGGTGCCTCTCTGGTTGCAAAAAGTAGGAAAGGGAAACACTTGTCCCATTCCTTTTCATCAACACATAGTTTTCTTAGCATACTCTTTAAAATATGGTGATACCTCTCTAATGCACCGTGGGTCTCAGGATATGCTGAGGAAGTGATCTGGGAGATTCCTACTCCTTAAAGGTTTGTCTGAACAGTAACATGTTGTTTGGCATTCAGTAATAACACTCTGTCAGTTCAGACTCACATTCTTCTTCCCTAACTGCTGAGTCAATTAAAGTGGCAATCTCTGGATGAGATCTTTGCATATCAGCTAACTTTGCACTTGCATCAGTCTGGGGAGAATCATCAACCTCTGAGTCATTTAACTGGGCAAAAAAAGTATCACCAAGCACAATATCATCAGTAGTGCCAGTGCCATTACTGTCAACATTCTCATGGCTAGCTTTGGCCATCATAGCTCTAGTTACAGCACATGCAGGAAACAATTTAGCAACCAACTCTTTAGTCCTATCCTCACTCAGGGGAGTTTTTGACACACAAGGAACAGCACTCACCTGTCCTCCCGCCAGGTCATTACCCAAAAGGAAACTGACCCCTTGAACAGAAAGCTGGTCTACAACACCCACACGCACTGAACCAGTAACTAACTCTGATTGGAGCTTCACCTCAACTAGGGGAACAGATGCAAACTCAGCTATACCCTGCAACAAGACACATTCATTAGGGTCAGCTACGTCAACAATCCTCTTCAACATTAGGAACTGTGAAGCTCCTGTGTCTTTAAGTATAGTGACTTCCTTACCACCTTTTCCATCAACTGAAACTAACCCCTTAGATATAAAGTTAGTAAATAAATGACCTGGGGAGGAGTCACTTTGAGTACTGCCTGGGGGACACTCTGATGGAGTCTTATTACCACTCTCATCTGAACCTGATGGCTGCACTACTCCAGTCTTACTAGTGTCTAACAATGGCTCTACAGGAGTCTGTCTATCCACTGCTGACGGCTCCACTCTGGCCTTATGAACAATATTCACCAGCTGGGGTTGTGTCTGACTATCGCTAACAATATCTGTGGGTGGCTGCTTTCTGTTGGTGTCAAAAGATCCCCAAGAGTTTACCAAAGAAACAGGTTTTACGAAGGAACTTTTCCCTCGTTTTTTCCAGCACCAATCCTCCAAGTGCCCCGTTTTCTGGCAACACTGGCAAAACCTAACACTTTTTCTTGATCCTCTGGCAACACTGTCCTCACTTACTTTCGTAGAACTAACATGCTCTGGGGTTGCAGTGTTCCCACTAGTGTCACCCGATATTAACTTGCCTTTACCAGAAGAAGGGTTCACAAAAACTGGTTGATTCACTTTCCTACCCTTAACAAAAAACTGAGGCTTACGTTTGTGCTTATGAATTATACTATAGTTATCTGCTACAACAACAGCCTCAGCTAGGGTATCTAAATCTTTTTCCACTAGGTATGTAGCCACATCCCTATCTAACCAGTGAAGTTCTCCAAGATTATTAATTCTTTACGTTTACAGAAATCATCAACTTTCTTAGAATGCAACCATTGATCAAATAAGTATGTGAGTACTCTAGGATATTCCACATGAGTCTGATCTTTCTGTTTAAAGGTGGATCTAAATTTAAACTTATATGCCTCTGGCATGAGTTCATATGCTTTGAGAATGGCATCTTTTAAACAATCATAGTTACCACTGTGATCAACAGATAAAGAAATATAAGTCTCTTCAGTCTTTCCTTGCAAAACACTCTGCAGCAGTATTGTCCAGGAGTCTTTTGGCCACGAGAGACGACCTGCCACCTTTTCAAACATATGGGAATACTTAGTGACATCTTGCTCATTAAAGGGAGGTACTAGCTTAATGTTCCTAGCAACATCAAAAGATTCCTTGGCAGATGAACTACTAGCTCTAGGTAACTATCAGGGTACTTCAGTCTGAATTCGTGATCCATTTCCTATTGTCTCATTTGAGCCTGCAATTCAATTTCCCGCATTATGGCTTGCACTTCAAGTTCTTTCAGCTTAATTCTGGCTAACTCAGGTTGCACTTTGTCACCAGTATCATGAGCAGAAAAATCACTAGGGCCAGGTATCTCCAATGCCAAAACCTCAGGGTCAACACTTTATGCAGTATCAAATGGCTCAGAACTAGCTATGGAGGACTCACTTTGCTCAAATATGGTGTCCAATATTAAATCAAGTAACTTAGTCTATAAGGCCTGGGCAAGAAATATGAGCTCATGTTTTGTGGGTGTTTTCACTCTGGTTGGGGAAGGCTTAGAATCCAAAATGCTTTCACATCACTATCATTCATTAGGACCATGATTACTGATTATAGTTAAGTAGGTAAGTGTAAGCACTGTGTATGTGGCCAAAGTTGCCAATATTATGTCACAGACCTATCCTGGCGAGGTCGCCAAATTGTTATGGGGGTGTATACTATGGTGAACTCTTAGACCTTAATTAATCACCAAAAGGGTTAAGATAAAGCTTACAAGAAAACTAACTTTACTGTACACTATAACATACACAACCAAAAAAGAAACCAAGGTTCGTTTTACAAAAGGAGGATTCATATAGGCCTCAGAATACAAATATAAAACAAGTTATTTCTTACCTAACCAGAACACACTCATTGGAGGCTAAGTACTCACAAAACTCGAGGAAACGTGGAGACTTGGAAGGTTTAATCCAGATATAATTCACACACTAGTTTAAATGGAGAAGTGAACCAAAAATGGGAAATGGTGCGCAAACAGTGTGTTTTGTAATCAAAGTCACGTACTGAGTAGTGTCGGGGAAATGTGCAACACAATGTGACAAAAGTGTAATATGACAGTAAATGAGACAAAAATGTGTACAGGGATGTGTGTACAAAATGAGACAAAATGTACAGGAATGTGTGTACAAAAAAATGAGACAAAATGTGTCTCTTGACATTTTCCTCGACCTTAAAAAGCAGACTTACTCCACCTTTCTCAGCTAATTAACCACTAGTCTGTTTTAAAAATAATTTCTCTATACAGAAACAATAGAGGCACCTGCTACCAATGAGGGACTCCTATACTCCACACAGAACCAATAGCGAACCATCAAGAACGTGATGAAAGCTCCATTTAGGCTTCTAATTGGCAAACATCCCTACTTTGCTTCTCCCACATTATGTCACACACAGTATTTCAAAGACAAAAAGAATTTTCTGCATAATTTGTGAGAAAGACATCTGGTGTGTTATCAGTCCAGAAGGCAAAGTTGACTGCTGGGTAAATACATGTGGGGACTAGGGTTATCCTTTACAGGTAGCAAAAGTGATAAGAGAAGAGATTTAATGTTCTTAATGGCTAGCTTCTCTCTCCTTTCATTATCACTTAATTTGTATTTCACCCATTCACTTCTGGGGTAATTACGCCAGTAACAATATATATATATATATATATATATATATATATATATATATATATATATATATATATATATATATATTTATATAATTTCCATGACTAAACTCTATTTCTATACTTATTCGTTTAATTTCATTTAACCAGACCATACATGCAGCAATTGATGACGACTGTCCAAAACCGCTGTCAGTGTCTGCTGTGACATGGGCCTGCACTGCTGTGTCCAAACAGTCTGCTACCGGCATAACTCCACTGGGCGTCATGATCATGAAGCAGCACATAAACAAACGCTGAGTGAACACCACATTGAGGCTAAAAAGCAATACGCACTTGAATATGCCGAGAAGGATGACAGATTTAGGGACAAAGTAGTGTTTTGTGACGAGGAAACCCTTTGCACCTATGGTCTCTCATAAGGACAATGTTTGGTGGTTAGGCAATAGCAGGTTTCTAGTGCATTAATGGATTTCCATGAATGTTTGTAGTTTTTTTTTTATTATAATTTATTATCTTTGAATACAGCTCTATATATTAAATGATCGTCTTCATTTATATCACTGATATGTTCTGACATGCTATATTATTATAATCATTTTTGATATTATACTATTATATTCTCATAGGATAAAGGCAAGAGTGTGGTGGTACGCAACAGGAGTGACAGAGTCAGTGCTGATGTGTTCGGATTGTGCATGCAGGTGGTGTTGGTCAGATGGCTGATGTTGGTGAGGGGAAGTTCATCAGCCACAAGTATATTGACATTTTAGAAGGGGCTCTCCTACCATCCATTGAGGTGATGCTTTTTCCTGCTGGGGAACCTTTCTATCTCCTGCAGGATAATAGCCCCATCCAAACGTATTGAGCGGTTAGGGAGTGGTTTGCTTGACATCTCCGTATACTGTAGGCTAACCCTATTTCCACACCCAACCAGATCCCCAGGTCTCATCCCCATCGGGCACGTTTGGGCAAATACATGCTGGATACGGGGTGTCATCTGACCCGAGATGCTGTTATCACCTCAGCATTAGAGGTATGGGAATGTTAAAGAAACCCTTAGGGATGCGCCGGTGGCATCCATGACCAAGGCCCACAGTCTGTGGGTCTTGTCCCTGAATAGCAGGTTTAATGCCGTAATGGAGGCAGGCAGTTACACAAGATACTGAACAGTATAAAAGAGGTAACCAATTCATGAATTGATTTCCTACATATGGATATTCATGCAAAACGCCGCAACATCAGCACACATTTCGGGCTCCACATCAGAATCTTATTAATACAAGGGGAGATATTATACCGTAACATGATGTGGTTTAGAATAGGTGATAAAAGATTGTTAGATGATATAGGCCTGTACCGAAACATAAGGTCAAACTTTCATAAGTCAATTATACAATAGTGAACATAATTAATATATAAATTTATTAAGTGTAATTATAAGATATACAAATAACTTCATGACCCTATTTCCAACATATTGGTTATATATGACGAATGCCTAGAAAGATTCCAATAAATTAACATATGGCATCCGCAGTAATACACGTCTACCAACCTCCGGCCCGAGCGGCCCTCATATGCCAATATTTATCGTTTGTAGTCTCAAATTGCTTTCCACAGTGTTTGCACAGATAGTTGCTGGAGCGAGTGCACATATTTACCAACCATCTTCACTCACTCGTCCTCGATCGCACCTTCATTCCTAGTCCATCACTCGTAATCTTACCTTCACTCTCACACAAGCTTGCTTTCATCTTCACTTTAACTCTCACTTCACACTCATACCCCCCCCCACCCTACCTCTCACCTCAATGCCCAGTCTTATACACACACTTATCCCCACTCTCAGACACTCTTGCTTTCACCTTCACCCCAACTAACACTTTCACACTTTCGCCCATACCCTTACTCTCACACAACCTTGCTTTCACTTTCACCTCACCCCTCACATTCACCCTCTTGCCGTACCCTCACTCTCAGTTATCTTCATTTTCACCCTTACCCTCACCCTCAAATACATTCTTATCCTCACCCTCACCCACAGTGTTATTCCTGCTAAAAATCTCGTTCTCGCTTTCATTCACACTCCGACTAACCCGCACCTTCTCACACACTCCGGCCCCTCATCCTTACACTCAACATCATTCTCACCCTCACCCGCACCCCTCCTCCGCTTCATCCCCACTTCTTTCACACTCTGCCCCTCCCCACACCCTTTCTCTAATTTTCACTCTCATCCTCACACCACACCCGCCTCATCCTCCCTCTCACTCTCCTCATTCCTTCTCAGACTCTCACTTCATCCCAGTCCCATTCCTAACCTGTAACCTAGGTGACATCGGAAGCTTCGACGCGCCAATGCCTATGCGATTTATTTCATATATTACACCGTAAATTCTCTTGTATGATGTTTATGTAGCTTTAATATCGATTTAGACTGCCTCGGTAAAACACAACGAGATATTGTGATGTCATGTACATAATAACTCACAAAGAAAGAGATGTTTCGATATCTACAAAGGCACTCTGACTCACTGCATTCCTCAAACTCTCACCTACTCACACCTAGTTTCACTTTCCAATCTGCCACTCTCAACCCTCAAATTCGCATCCACCCTCATCTCTGAATCTCAGTTACAACCAACTCCGGTCCCAGTCACTCACTCAATCTCACTCTCACTCTGTCCCTACCCCCATCCTGCATTCCCACTCACACCCAGCCTCACTCCCGTTTCACTCTCACACACACTCACCTCACACTCGCTTCATGCTCGCTTTCAATCACCGCACTCTGTCAGACTCCCACCCTCTCTCCACCCCACCTCTCACTACCATCTACACCCACCTCACCCCTTCACCCTCACCCCTACCTTTGACCTGACGTAGGGATTGGCGATGACACACTTGAGATCCTTCAGCGTCCCCACCACGCCACCCACTGCCATGGACATATCAAGGAGGAAATAGGTGCACAAACAGGAAGTCTCAAATTGTCATCATTTTCTTTCTTGCTTCACGTACCTGTGTTAGCGAAAAAAGACAGTGTCACGACTATGCATCCTTTCCATAGCACTTCTTCGTGATTAGCACCATATTCTAGTGTTAACAGTGGTGCATGGATTATTTTAATTCATTTGTTCTTCCTTCCTCAGGTCAGTTATTTAACCCCTAAACCGCGGGGTTGTTTTGGCAGTTAAGGGGTTAAAAAATGTTGCAGTACCTCGCCATTTAATATGAGAAGATATCGATTGTAGGTCGTTAGAGTAAAAAGGAGTTTAATAAGACAGTGTGCACTGGCTTCAAACTCAGTGATGCGATCTTCGGAGCACTGCAATTTTTTTAGCAGTAGTAGTAGTCATAGTAGTAGTAGTAGTAGTAGTAGTAGTAGTAGTAGTAGTTGTTGTTGTTGTTGTTGTTGTTGTTTTATAACTTATGTGAAAAATATCACCTCCGCTGTTTGTGTCTTTGAACTCATGATATAAAGATTATTGTTTGAACATTCTAAAAACTCTTATGTTATATCTGGCCCAGAAGTTATCTTTTATGCTCCTCCTTAAGTATTCTAGTCTGAGTCATGGAATACACATCATCAGAAGAGGGTTTGGTGAAGCTAAATTCTTAGTTAAAAATCTCTTTTGAACTACAGGAATGTAATGTTTAAATAAATGTTATTTACTTTCTTCAGCAACATCATGATTGCTCGTGACTGGAGGCATATTTAAATTCATCTTTAATGCTTTATGGTAAGCAACCTGAAATCTCTTGAAATTATTCATGTTTGTTATTCTGTTAACATCACATAAAACCAGTCCAGAGTCAGGAGGCAATATGCGTTAAAAAGAGAAATAAGAGTATGTACAGACACCCTTGATGTTTCTAATGACAAAATTGAAATTTGCATAAAACTTGTTCAACCCAAAATCAGCATCTCTTTGAGCCATTCCATGACGCTCTATATAATATTGCAGAGAAGCAGGATTGACTGGAAGTTTCACGGTGTTTCTCGTATTTTTACCGTTATGTGTCAGAGTTGCCAGTTAGTCTGCTATTTGTGAGAGGAAGTATTTTGCAAGTTATGCATTAATTTTTGTGCTCTTTTTTTCTCTATAATGTTTTATTAATGTGACTGTTAAATCATGTAATTTTATCTCAATTTGTATGCTTAATAATTTAGAGTATTAAGTAGTGTCAGAAAACTCTGGGATATTTGGGACGTCTCTGAATTGATAACTGTTGTAACTGTTGCTCCCTTGAGAATGTACAAGATCTTTGGAGAAGTAGTAGATCTCTCTACAATCTAGGAAGCTTATATAAGGATGAAGAAGAAACTAGAGCAGTGTCAGTTCAGTGTCATAAGTGAAGATGTAAAGCTCAGGTACTTGTGATAACAGTGAAGTGAAATTGGCAAGGATTAAGTGTAATTGCAGTTCGTGAAGATTGTATAGCTCCAGTACTTGTGAAAACAGTGAAGTAAAGTCGGCAAGGACTGAATCAGTTAGTGAAGATTGTATAGCTCCAGTACCTGTGAAGACAGTATAGTCCTTCCAAAATATCGAGATCATTTGGGCGTTGCCCCTCGCAAGAATACCCCTCCACGCAACGCTGCCAAATCTGTACCACAACACACACCATTGTCTCATGTCACCTATTCACTACTTCTAAATGAAGGTTATTTACAGTATATATATATATATATATAAGGCTATATAGTGTAAGAAAATGCCTATTGTTTTTAATAATAACAATGACTTTTTATAAATACCTCAACACTTGGCAGTGTTGCTTTCCAACTCTGTCACGCTTGTACGTGAGTCAGTGAGGGTAGGTCAGGTGTCAATCCGCTGGTCACTTCCTCTCTGACAGCCATTAAAGATGGAAGCTCCTACCCTTACTACTCGCCGTCGTCTGCTCCACAGTCGAGAGCAAGAACTTATTTACAGCGTAAATAAGTGTTTTTTAGAAGCGAATGCAAACAGAGAACCTATAACTGATCCCTCAAAAGCTGTTGCTTGAACAGCAAAGGCCACCAACGTGAGCGAAGTAACAGTCAGACGAATTTGCTCTTCTAATGATGCATAAAACTGTTTAGACTTTTTATAGAAAAAAAATCTCCATACAATGTTGATTTTATATGCAGAGAGAGAGAGAGAGAGAGGTAGTGAGCTAGGAGTGAGAGTTGTCCCTTGAGGTTTGTCACTACGATACTTGGCCCGGTAGAAACTGTTGCAACGTCGCACGTAGGGGAATTCCCGTGAGGGACAATGCCTAAACGATCTCGATATTTTGGAAGGACTATAGTGTAGTTGGCAAGCATTATGTGTGATTATTTGGAAAATAAAGACAGTAAACTTAAGAAGCCAGTGTTTATTTACAGTGCCTCAGCTGCTCTTGTTGCACACCAAAAGGCTGACCATAGGAAGGACAACTCACTGGTCAACGTCCTTCCTATACTAAACTACCGTTGTTGGAATCTGTGGCAGTGTGGGACGGGGAAGTAACAATATCGTATATATTTGTAACAGTCAACGACCTGAAGTTCATCTCCTGCAGTTCTCAGCTTTTGTAATACTTCATCATACCCTCCTCTACCAAATATCATGCATTTAGACGTAGATTACTTAATTCAAAGCTTTGCATTTCCCTTTGATTCTCTAAGTTTTCTGTACAGAATCTCCATGTTTCTTAGCTTTAGTAGTAGTAGTAGTAGTGGTAGTATCAGTAGTAATACAGTAGTAGTAGTAGTAGTAGTGGTAGTCGTTGTATTTCTTCTGTCTTTCTTTCCTTCATTATTTCCTCTTTGTTCTGCCTGTGGGTGACTCTGCACTGAGTGACAACTCAAATGGTTTCCTTTACGCCAGGAAATCATTTACTATGCTCAGTGGTAACCATTTAACTAAGTTATGGCACCTGGTGGTTTAGTGGGTAACTAAGGCGCTCCAATTGGATTGAACCGGTGATGGTTTATATCCAAGGGGTGGTTGGGGTTTATTGCCCACGTAATACCACTCAGGAATGAGTGAGGCTGGTCACTCTCATCTTAAATGTAAGGAGCAACTTGCCTAGCCCCAAGCTCCTACGCTCCTCATGGGGCAGCGTAGGATTGGATGATAGATAGATATATAGAATTATTATTATTATTATCATCATCATCATCATCATTACTATCAGCTGGACCTCCTTTCTCACCCTGAGGCAGGGTGAGGGGTAGCAATGTCCAGACAGCCCAAATTTGCCCAGTCCATGGGCCACGCTTCCATTCACTCATCATTCAAGTCCCCGGTATCCTGGGTGTATCGGATACGCCAAGAACATTCACCACTGTCTGTAGCTTCACATAAACGTATCCGATCGGGTCAATCCAGACGCTGCCACGTTAAAAAGGGGTGCCAAATCGCTGACCATGCACTTCTCACAATATTCATCCAGCCAGCTCGATCTCTTTCAATTCACTAGCCTCACCAACTTCCAAACCTCTCTTCTTCACACACTCATCCGGGGAGGCGGTGGCTGAATCGGTAGAGGGGCAGCCTGCAGTCCTAATGGACCATGGATCGGATCCCGGCTGGGGCAGGGAACAGTTTAAGGATTTGAATTTCCTAAAAGTAGACTTTCCTGATCTACCAGATGACCCACCGACATGTAAAACTACCCCCGCTAATACCAATACGCCAGTCCTGTAGGAGACAGCCCTAGCATGTATTCAATATGGATGGTGGGTGTTAGCGCCGAAGTGGTGACATGAGGAGGTGTAGGAGGACTACTGGGCCTTGGGATAGGCCACTGCCCCCCAAAAAATAGGCCCTGAAGCCTTTGCCCAGAGTCGGACATGTAAAAAAAAAAAAAAAAAATTCTCCTTGGCCTACCTCGCCTCATCCCTCCAAATTCGCTCAGATATACCTTTTTCACCACTCTACTGTTATCCATTCTCTCCACATGACCATACCATCTCAGTACACTTTCTTTAATTCTGGCTTCCTCCGACTTCCTCACTCCACATCTTTCACGAATCATATTATTTCGCATCCTATCCACCCTCTGTACTCCACATACATTCCTCAGCAGTCCCATCCCCACCGCTCTTATTCTTGGCTTTTCATTTTCATGCCACACCATAGTCTCATATCCATCTGTTAAAGTTGGCACTAACACTCCTTCATGTATGCCTCGTGCAACAGCAACACTCAAGCCTCTGTTTCTTATCAAGGCCTTCATTGCACCAGGTACTTTTCTCATATCGTAAATACTTGAATTTTTTTACCCACACATTAGAAACCAAAAGCGTTTAGCTATCTCCCTCTTTCGTCTTCGTGTCTTATTACTGGTGGCCTAAAGGCTTTACAACACGTCTTCCTTAGCTATTCAGTCTGCGTATTTAATAGTAGCATTGTACTGTATGCTATTAGTATCGACAGCCTTACATCGGTACCATACAAGGGGTATGCAAGGGTATATTTTGTGCAGAGATAATCACCAAGGGAGAGGCGTTACGTAATTAACCACTTAATATAACGGACATTGTTTTCACAGTTCCATTTCTTTCTGACGTAACAGGTATATGCTTTTAATATTATTTCCATATGTGAATACAATCTTCCCATCTCTGGCGTTTTGTTTATCACTGCCTGTCTGAAGAATATGTAAAAGGTTAAGCATCTCTCTCTCTCTCTCTCTCTCTCTCTCTCTCTCTCTCTGATCACTACCTGCCTGAAGAAGGTGTTGCCCAACCTACACAGCCTTATGATGACTGCGTAGCTGATGAAGACTACGCCGAGAGTGCCTGGCTGGATTTTGCCGCCTTTCAGGATGGCGTAGGAGGAGCCCACAGCCTGGGCCGTGATCACCAGCAGGTACAGGCTGATGAGGGGGAATTGGTAGTCCAGGGCAGCGTCTAGCCGCTTCTCAGTGTGTGAAGAATGGAGATTTTGTTTTTCTTCAATGCACCCAAGATTGGGCAATGGCGTAACATACCAATCCTTAAGGCCAATTAGTCTACCTACGAACTATACGCCGCCACATGCCCCCACTTTATCGCCAACACCCACCGTCCGTATTCAGTACTTGTTAGGCCTGCCTCATTGCTATACCGTCTTTAACCTCGGTCTAAAACTGCAGTCTCTCCATCTTGAATACTGACCTGTAATATGCGATTAACACTAAAATATGATACTAGTCACGAAGAAGCACTATGCAAAAAATGTTGAGTCGTAGCACTCTCTTTTTCTACCACTGACCTGCATGGATTAAATTGTAAAAGGACGAAGATCTAGGCAGAGTTAGAGTAAAAGCATAATAGTCTAGGGCTGATGATGGGCGGTTCCCAGTTTTGCAGAAGAATAGAAAATTGTTTAAATTACTTGTCTACGGCAAAGTCTAGGACTCTAGGTGTTTCTTACCCTGGGAAAAAAAAAAAAAAAAAAAAAAAAAAAAAAAAGGATAATTGGTGTTTACCTGGTAGTTTGCGGCAAAGTTTAGATGTGTCGACTTTGGTCAAAAACAGAATATTATTGTTTACATTGCTAGCCGAGCGCAAGATCTAGCGCTTCTCATTCAGAAAAAGAGTAGAGAATTGCTGTTTACAACGATCGTCTACGGCAAAGTCTAGGCTTTTCTTAATCTAGAGAAAAATTGAGATTTTTTTTTTATACTGCTAGTTTACGGTCAGGTTTGGAAGTTTCTGTCTGGATAAGAAATAAAGTATTGTTGTTTACACTGGCACTCTACGGCAAGAGCTAGGCGTTTCTTACTTTGGTGAAAAACAGAGAATTTTATCAAACACTTCTCGTTGATGGCAAAGTTTAATCATTTCTCAGCCAGAAAAGAATAGAGAATTATTGTTTACATTACTAGTCGGGGCAAAGCTTGGGCGTTTCTTTCTCAGTTTGGTGAAGATGAGACATTTCTTGAACACGTCAGTTAACAACAACGCCTAGGCGTTTCTCAGTCAATGGACGATTAGAGAGTTATTGCAAGGCAAAGTCTATACTCTTCTCTACTTATGGGGGAAATACCAGGTATCTGTCCAGTGGAGAAGTGGGTTTGGGGTCATAGATGTATGCATGAATTGCATGACGGATTTTAACGTAATTTCTAGGTACAGATTGATGGGAGGGAAAGGGTAATATAGGGCAACGTCTCGACGGATATAATTCTGAAGGAAAATTGGGAGCTGTTATTTATAGTGGTAATCTAGGCAACGGGTATGCCTTTTCAATCGTGAGAAGGAAGAAACCAGTTCTCAGGACTGATGCTTGTGTAACTTTCAAACTGCCAAAAAAAAAAAAAAATGTGGGGTCTTTCCTAACTGTTGGAAACTATATCGTTACGATGTAGACGTGCTTTTTACTTATGACTGGGAACTAGCAGTCCATGACAAGGTGTAACCACCTGCCTAAAAGCGGAAAAATAATTAGAAAAATTGGTTGATTACTTAATGTGTCTTTGTTAAACTCTGGGAGTGAGGCATTGTTAAGCGATTTATACTTTGCTGTTGATTCTGTGTTTCCTAGCCTGCGGAATATTAGAGAACTGTTCTTTATTGCTCGTGTAGAAAACTGATCGAGTTACTGTTTATGACCAGTGGTCTTTCGGGTTAAGGCACTCAGGTGAATGTGGCAAATAAGGGTTTAAGGCCAACGAATGGTTGGGGTTTGTTGCTCACATAATGCCGCTCAGGGACAGGCGCTTGACTACGTACTTTAAATACTGTGATCAGCCTAACCCCTGGCCCCTACGCCCTTACTCAGCCAATAAAGAACAAAGCATTTAAGTAAAAATAGAGGTCTGCTGATGATTTCATGGCTGTCAGCCTGGAAAAATTACTAAGACATTATTTAGTTCGTTGTGGGGACGGTATTAAACAAGCCTAAGAAACCTATATTCAGTTCACCATGTTCGGCGTCTCTGTAAAGCCGGAGACAGCAAGAAGAAAAAGAAAAACACGTCCTGGTGGTGAATGGGTTAAGAAGGCTGCATATGACCCTAAAAGATTGAATTGTCACTCTAAATCTTAAAAACATCGCTTGGGGATGCTAAAAATAGAACCAAAAGACATCAGCGCAGTAAAAGAATTAAACTATTAAGGGATTACACTACGGCATGGTTTAGCAGTGTCTGAAGTCTTCATCTTCTAAAAAAAAAAAAAAATGAAATTATGAGAATCAAAGAAAATACGATGTCAACATAATTAATTTATGGGTGGTATTATTAGCAATCTGGCAGTCTAGCAAAAAATTATAATGAAAACGCGTAGAGAGGGCAAAACCATAACGAGAAGGACGTCATCGTAATGAAGGGCTTAACTCACCTTTTGGATACTGTTCTCGAGAGCGTGGAGAACAGAGATGAGCTTCGTCGAATCCTCCTCTTCGGTGTTAGGGGGAGGACAGGCCAACGTGGTTCTGAGGGTTAAATCAGCAGCAGAAATCAGTTGTCCCGAGAGCGTTTCAAAGGTTTTCTCCGTTAACTCAAGTGGCATAGATATGAACATAAATGAGAAGGGAAGTAGTGCAATTAAGAAGATTTTTCCACAGGCTTGTTAAGGCCAGACCTATTTATCGTATCCGGCAAGCATAAACATCCAGCTGCGAATAGCGTTGATAAGATTATTATCCCCCTTTTATTACTCTTCGATGTTCGTTCTGCCTGAGTGACAGACTTCTCGTCTAAATACAGATCTGCCAGAAAAGTGGCCAGTTTTTTGCTTTGAAACATGAGAATTGAAGGAATGAAAACAAATATGATGACGAAAACGAAGGCAGTATACTTGAAGACAATGTCTCCTATATTTGACAGCACGCTTAGTAAGTAATACCAACCCATGAGAAATATCCCGTTCAATACAGTGACCTGGATGAAGATGAACCATAAACACAGAAGGCAGCTAAACTTGGGCTTTTGGTCGTTCTTAGGTATGGTGTAAGGGAAGGCCCCTATAACCTGCAGTGATCGAATCAAGAGAGACCAAGACAGACTTCGTGAGCTGAAATCCCGTGGCAGACGCATCGTGAAGGGGAAACACGGGGCTCAGGAAACGTTCAGATTCCTTATATCAACATATGACGTTAAAAACAGTATCGGGCACCTTTGACTCGCTGTCAGCTACAAGAATCTTCTGACGTTATCTGGACCAGACTATGATATCCCAACAATGAAAGGTTAATGGTATCAATATTACCACTCTCTGGCTCGTATGATTCGATCTCAGCCGAAAAAGAAAAAATCCATCTTGCGTTAGATGGAAAGGAATCCAGGTGTTTTCCTGATCACCAAAGAGTTTAGAATGTAGTAAAACCGCCAAAGCACAAAACACTTAACAATTTTGTAGTGCTGTTGCTTCCCGCCTTGCCTTAGCTGGAATGGTGACTTAACCGATATGGTTGGTGAAGGGAGGCTGCTGTGTACGTTCCACTTACACCCGATTACGGTCGATTCAACATAATAAGTCATGGCTTGTTATGTATGAGAGGACAGTATTGATCGCTGGTCATAATCTTCGTTCATCGCATTTGTCCTTGTTTATCTCGAGTGGAGTTATGGACGCTCCTATCCTGAAAGAAAATTAATCCTGTAAATAGCTCTCAGTGTCGATCTTTCTGTGAGGAAATATAAACTGTTGTATACAGTCTACAATTGAGGTTGAAATTGGCCTCATAAATAATAGTGCATTGTCGTCATTTATAGATTATCCGTTTGGATGGAAAAGAAACATTCTATCTATCTATCTATCTATAGCCCGACTCCCTAATCCCGCAAACGGTGGCCGCAGACAAAACGCCTCCAAGTCGCTCTGCCACCCACCATTTGACTACCCTCCCCCCAGCTCACTTCCCCCTCCCTCATATACCTCTCAACTCCATCCCTCCACCTCATCCTCGGTCTACTCCTCCCTCTCCCTCCCTCCACCTCACCTACATACACCCTCTTAGTCAGTCTTTCATTCTCCATTCTCTCCACATGTCCAGACCACCTCAGTGCATTTCTCCTAATCTTCTCAGTCACATCCACATCCACCCCACAACGTTCCTTCACTTCTTCATTCGTCAACCTGTCCCACCATGTCACTCCACATGCTCCTCTCAAATAACTCATTTCCACTGCTCTCACTCTTGACTTGTTCCCCTCCTGCAAGGTCCACGCCTCCCCTCCATACGTCAGGGTAGGGATCACAATACTATCATGCAGTGACTTCTTAACTTCCATACTCACCTCCCTATTTCTAATCACTGCTTTCAGTGAACCAACAACCTTCCTTTCCTGCTGTACCCTTTCACGCACCTCATCCCCCAACGTTCCATCCTTACTCATCACACTACCCAAGTACTTGAATGCACTCACATTCTCCATATCCTCACCATCCAGAATAACTGTACACTCTGTGACTTCATTCCTCTCAAACACCATAACTTTACTCTTGTTTACTTTAACTTTCCGATTCCTCTTCCTACACACTGTCCCAAATTCATTCACCAAAACTTGCAACTCCCATTCATCTTCACTCAACAATACTGTATCATCAGCAAACAGCAACAACGGAATCTTCCAAATCTCACCCTCATTCATTAGAGCCACCCCCACATCCACTGCCCTACCTTGCACCCCCTTTACAACGCCATCCATGTATATATTAAGCAGCCATGGAGACATCACACAACCCTGTTTCAGTCCCACATTGAGATCAAAGAACTCAGCTCACCATCCACTCGCACCGTAGCCCTAGGTCCTTCGTACTGTACATACTCTTCACAGCACTCAACAATTTCCCCTCCACTCCATATATTCTTAATACCTTCCACATACCTTGCCAGGTAAAAAAAAAAAAAAAAAAAATCTGTAGTAGAATGACCTTCTCAAAGTACTGACCTTCCCAAATAATTATTAAACATTCTTTGGTAGCTGTGGCTTACTTTGAGCTAAACAGAATTATTTAGCGTTAGTGGGAATAGAATTTTATAATTGTCTCCACAATAAGAGAGACACCTGTATACTCTGAATTCTGTGACCGACTTTCATCTAAATAAAACCACAGCGAGAATATCTAAATAAATACTAGAGTTGCTCCAACTAAAAGAAAATGGATATACTGAATATCCATCCATGGCCTAATGCCCATTCCATATTCACTTTAGAGACCGAATCCTCCTCATTTTAGAAGGACTGCCAGTACTTCTTCCTCAGCGTCTTTGTTTTAATCTAATACACGTCGTTGTTGTCATGCTACTTATTTCTCTGAAATAGGTACATTGATTGCATGAATAGCATACAAGAAAGTATTAACCAGTCAAATGCAGAAAGATACTGGCAAGGAAGCGGTATTATGAGCGTCCATAGCCTGTAGGACTATGGGCCGAGGACACGCCATCACATATGGGATTAGCCTCCTTTTATTTGTTTATGAGGTGAGCAGGTCACTGGTGCTTTTGTCTTGAAAAAAATTTTATACATTTTTTGTGAAAACTCGAGAATCATACAGGGAATTTGTTGGATTGGCATGCAGAAATAAGCTAAGTTTCTATACAGAAACAATCCGAACAAGCAAATATTTACAGCAAATATTGTAATTAATAGCTATGGGCAATGTTACGCTACCTACACACATGTGCTTATCATGTAACGCCTCAGTCCAGAATAAATATCCATATCATGTCGCTGTCTGAGCCAGTATATCTAGAGTGGTTTAGCTTTTGACCACGCTCCTCCCCTTTTTCGACCTTCACTACCTCACAACTCCTTTTAATGAAGCAACGGTTCACGTATTCATCTGAGGGTTCGGAAGAGTTAAAGTTTAGTATTTAGCACTTCAACATTTGGTCAAGTAATATCTCAAATCAATACTTTAGTGTTAGGCAAATACATCATGATCATCATACTTCTGCAACTTTTTTCCCAGCTGTAGGTGAGGTTCGGTAGGGCTCAGAAATCATGGAAAATGAAGAATATGATAGTGAGAGAACTGATCAACAGCATGCCGAGTGAAACAGACCACACATCCCTTTGTTTACCATTAGATTCCATGGAATCCTGTCTCCACCCCATAGGTACACCTCCGGATAGAAGTTCGTAATACAGGGTAATTTGCCACTAGAGGACCGAGGTCAAGTTAATCGCACACGTCTACCCCCCCACTCCCCCTCCTTACCCCCACCAAAAAACTGATTCGTTAGGCTGATGGATCGGAGATATGAAGCTTCGCTAACTCTCACGTCTTGCCACATGTAATGTTACTTTCATTTATCTTACTATTAGGTGTATTATCAAGTGCATAGATCCATCATCAGTTCCATGAGAAGTGATTATATCGAAGTTTTAGCAGATTTCAATACAATGACCTTAATGTATAGAGTTTGGCTTCCAAATGTTTATCCAACGTTTTCTAAGCGATAGACTAAAATCCAAGTAACAGTTAAAAGATATTTGGCCACATAAGTCCCTCTCTTGCCTTGTCATTAGGACAGCCACATATGCACCCACCTCCTTATCCACCTATCCACTCTACCCATCCAACACAACCCACCGACCTCATCCCGGCCACCCACCCAGCCCACCGATCCCTGCTATTCACCCTGCTAACCCACGAATGCCATACACGAAGCTCACCCGACAATGCCACTCAACACATTCACTCATTCACTTCTCTACCCTGAACCCATCCAGCCATCCAACCCAACTACCCACTTAGATCATCCCGAACACGCAATCGTCTCAGCCTCCCTGACAACTAACGGTGGCCACTCACCCTGACGAATCTATCCACACATCCCAACAACCAAACTTCACCAAACTACATGCACAGTTCACACTACACTTCCTATTCAAAATTTACCAAAAATGGCGTCGTCTTATCAAGCCTCGGAGTCCCCAGGGGGGGGGGACCATAAATGCCCCCACCATCTGCCCGTCTCCCGGTGACGACTCAAGGTGCCTGGAACCACGGTCTGACTCTCTTCTTCTTCATTTCTGCAACATTCGCGGCCTTTCATCTAACTTTCGCTCTGTTGAGCACCACCTCTCCTCCTCTAAACCTCACCTTCTTTTTCTAACGGAGACTCAGCTGTCTGAGGCAACTGACAGCAAACCCTTTTCTGTATCCCCCTACTTTCTCTATACTCATTTCAAAGCCAAAGGTGGCTGTTGTGTATATATACACAACGACTTATCTTGCTCTCGTGTTCCTGAACTTGATTCTTCTGAATTCTCCACACTCTGGCTTCGGCTTTCCTGTCATTCTCTGACTAAATATATCTGTGCTGTTTACTTATCCCCTAATTCTACTGACTATCAAAAATTCTTCGACTATCTTACATCTACGATGGAACACATTCTATCCATTTCTCCTTTCTCTGAAATCTCCATTCTTGGAGATTTCAATGTTCACCACCACCTTTGGCTCTCCTCTCCTTTCACGGATCCACCTGGTGAACAAGCCTACATCTTTTCTATCCTTAATGACTTAGAGCAGCTTGTACAGCACCCTACCCGTATCCCTGACCGCCTTGGAGAGAGCTCCAACATACTTGACCTCTTCCTCACAACTAATCCTTCTGCTTACTCTGTTAATCTTTTCTCTCCGTTGGGCTCCTCCGATCACAACCTTATTACCTTAACCTGTCCTATCACTCCGGTACGGCCTGTGGACCCTCCAGGGAAACGTCGTCTGTGGCATTTTGGAGCCGCAGACTGGGAGGCCCTCAGGCAGTACTTCTTTGATTTTCCCTGGAATGATTATTGTTTCCATGGCCGTGAGCCATCTGAGTGTGCCTTGCGCATTACGGAGGTTATTCTCTCGGGCATGGAAGCATACATTCCTTTCTCATATCCTTTGACTAATGCAAGAAAGCCTTGGTTTAATCACGCTTGTTCTAATGCTGTCTGCAACCAGGAGAGGGCCTACAAAAGGTACCGGAGCCAACCCACCCCTGAATCACATCATCTTTACGTTTCTGCCCGGAATCGTGATAAGTCTGTTCTTTGCACTACTAAAAATAATTTCATCCATACTAAATGCTCTCAACTCTCCAACTCGAATTCTTCCCGCTCCTTCTGGCATCTTGCCAAAAATCTTTCTAACAACTTTACCTCATCATCCTTCCCTCCTCTTTTCTACTCTGATGGTTCTGTAGCTATTTCTTCTACTGATAAAGCAGATCTCTTCGCACAGACTTTCTCCTCCAATTCTACCTTAGACGATTCCGGTGATGTTCCTCCATCACTTCCCCCCTCTGACTTCCTCATGGCTGACAATAAAATTTCTTCAGTTGATGTATTTTCTGCCATCATTGGCCTCAGTACTAACAAGGCATATGGGCCTGATGGGGTCCCTCCTGTTGTTCTCAAGAACTGTGCTTCTGTGCTTACACCCTGCCTAGGCAAACTCTTTCGCCTTTGTCTGTCAACTTGTACTTTTCCTTCTTGCTGGAAGTTTGCTCTCATTCAGCCTGTCCCAAAGAAGGGTGACCACTCCCAACCCTCCAACTATCGTCCAATTGCTTTAACGTCCTTTATTTCAAAAGTTTTCGAGTCAATTCTTAATAGAAAAATTTTAAGGCATCTTTCCTATCACAACCTTCTTTCCGATCGTCAACATGGGTTCCGTCAGGGACGCTACACTGGCGATCTTCTCACCTACCTTTCAGACTCCTGGTCATCCTCCTTTCGGGACTTTGGCGAAAGCTTTGCCATTGCACTTGACATCTCAAAGGCTTTCGATCGAGTCTGGCATAAATCTTTAATTTCCAAACTGCCCTCCTACGGTTTCTATCCTTCTATCTGTGCCTTCATTGCTAGCTTCCTTTCTGGTCGTTCTATAGCCGCTGTTGTAGACGGCCATCGTTCTTCTCCTAGATCTATCAACAGTGGTGTTCCTCAGGGCTCTGTCCTATCACCAACTCTCTTCCTTTTATTCGTCAATGATCTTCTAAGCCGTACATCTAACCCTATCCACTCATACGCTGATGACTCCACCCTTCACCTTTCCATTCGGTTCCCGCAACGCCCATCTCAACAGTTACTTCAACAAGCAAGGGATGAGGCTGTGGCACACCTAATGTCTGACTTGGCTCGTATCTCTGACTGGGGTAAAAATAATATGGTTGTCTTTAATGCATCTAAGACTCAGTTCTTACACCTTTCAACCCGACAAAATATTCCACAGGTGTACCCACTAATGTTTAATAGTATTCAGCTTAATCCTGCATCATCCCTGAACATGCCTGGGGTTTCATTTACTCGGGACTTATCTTGGAAAGATCATATTACATCTCTTGTAAAATCTGCTTCCAAGAGATTGGGTGTGCTAAGCCAACTCCGCTCTTTCTTTACCCCTGCGCAATTGTTGACTCTATACAGGGGTTTTATCCGCCCCTGTGTGGAGTACAACTCTCATGTGTGGGGAGGCTTCCCACATACAGCTCTTCTCAATAGGGTGGAGTCAAAGGCTTTTCGTCTCATTAACTCTCGTCCTCTTACTGACTCCCTTCAACCTCTGTCTCTTCGCCGCACTGTTGCATCTTTATCCCTTTTCTATCGCTACTTTAATGGTCACTGCTCCTCTGAACTGTCTGCTTGCATTCCTCCACCTCTACGACGGGCGCGTAGCACCCGTCTGGCAGCAAACTCTCATCCTTTTTCTGTCCAACTCTCTAATGCAAGAGTTAACCGTTACTCCCAGTCTTTCATTTATGCAACAGGTCAGCTCTGGAACTGTCTCCCTCTGTCTGTATTTCCTGCTGCCTATGATCTCCAGTCTTTCAAACGCAGTGTGTCCAGGCATCTCAAAATGATCGGATCTTGAATTTGGCTCTCTATTGTATTTTGTTTTTCTCTTGGAGGGAACTGTTACTGCGGGCTCATGGCCTTTGGTTCCTTCTTCCTCGCATTAAAAAAAAAAAAAAAAAAAAAACTATCGTGCCCACCAACCCCTACCACCCACCCTCTCCACTCACGAATTCCACCCACCCTGCTCACCCAACAATGCCATCCATCTCATCCATCCACACAACCCTCCCACCTCTCCCTGAACACTCCCCACCCACCTCACCCTGCCCATCCACCTATCCTGTCTACCCACTCCTCCTACCGACCCACCCGCCCAGCCACATGCTCAACCACTCTTCTTACCCAACCCCATTCACTCCGCCACCCCATTCACCAATTTGAACCCGACTTATCCATCAAACTCATCTTATCCAAACCTAACTTACCGACCCCTCCCCGACCACCCACATATCCAGCCACCTACCCACCCAGCCCAACAAACGCATCCACTCGCTAACCATTTACCCCTACAACCCACCCAAAACCACTCCACACACGACACCCAACAATTGTCCCCCTCCCCCCCACTCCACCATTATCACTGTCCACCCACCCTGGCGATGCACCGAACTACCACACCCACCAACTCAACCTCATCAACTCCACCCACCCAACCAACTTAGTCACACACACACACACACACACACACACACACACACACACACATTGGCGCATACAGAGAGAGAGAGAGAGAGAGAGAAACGAAACGCATAAACAGAGACAGACACACACACACACACACACACACACACACACACACACACACACACACACACACACACACACACACACACACACACACACACACACACACACACACACACACACACACACACACACACAAGGAGAGAGTAGTTCACAATAACTTCACTCACTAATCATCCTCAGTGGTTGTTTATCCACGAAGAAGATTGGCCCCACGTCTTACGGATTACTGTTTGATGGTTGACTGTATAATCATTGAACAGTATGAACAGCATGTAATACTGAAACTAACATAGTTATGATATTTAATATTTTACCAAAGTATTCGCTCATTAAAACTATTGCCAATTGGATGGCATATCATGGAATCCTAATGGAAATACATCCATAATATAGCTGAATTAAAGGGTTTATGTTGGAGATACGAGTCAATGTACTGTGCAAGCTGCTACTAGAACAATACTAGACACTTCCACATCTCATCCGACCCCATCACCGTCCCCACTCCTTCCTCCCTCCTTTCCCACCCTGTCGCATCTGTGTGTGTGTGTGTGTGTGTGTGTGTGTGTGTGTGTGTGTGTGTGTGTGTGTGTGTGTGTGTGCGCGCGCGTGCATATATCTGTTCTTACCTAATTGTATCTTCACAGGAATGAGCCAAGCTCGTACTGTCCCGTGTATTAAATCATTTTTATCATACATATCCTTAAATTTATGAATAGTTGTGGCACGCATTTTTCATTCGGTAGCGCATTCCACTGATCAATTGTCCTATTTGGGAAACTGAATTTCCTTACGTCTTTCTCACCTCTCTTTTTATGCATTTTTTACTTTCACTGTCCTCCTACTGATGCTTCCCCATAGGTTATATCTCAATGATGTTTTTCTTTCCCCGAGATGTATTTATATAGTGTCATCATGTTTCCTCTTCCTTCTCGCTTGTAGTATTGGTAGGTTCAGTTTTTCTAGTCTTTCTTCATAGTTTAGATCCTTTAAGCTTGGTACCCATTTTGTAGCAGCCCATTGTACTTTTTCAGTCTTACCTATGTGTTTTTTGAGATAAGGATTCCAGACCAGTGATGCAAATTCGATGGTTGATCTGATGAATGAGGTAATTATCTTTCTCGGCATGCCTTCATTTATATATGTGAATGCTATTCTCATATTAGCAAGCAATGTGTGCATGTTTCATACCTTCTCATATATGTGGTCTGCTGGAGAAAAAGTCTATCTATCTATCTATTGCCAGACGCCTCAATCCCGTTTGGGGTGGCCACAAACAAATCGCCTCCAAGTCGCCCTGTCCCCCGCCATTTCACTCCCCTGCTCCCAGCTCACCCCCCCCTCTCTCATATACCTCTCCACCTCATCCCTCCATCTCATCCTCGGCCTCCCCCTCCCTCTTTCCCCCTCCACCTCACTCACATACACTCTCTTCGTCAGTCTTTCACCCTCCATCCTCTCCACATGGCCAAACCACCTCAGTGTGTTCCTCATAACGCTTCCTATCACATCCACATCAACACCACAACGCTCCTTTATATTATCTATAATCACTCTTAGGTCCCTCTCCTTTTCTGATATGTTTAGGGTTGAACTTCCTATCTTATATTCCCGATCTGGTCCTTTTCCACTTTTACCGAACTTAATTACATGGCATTTGCCCACATTGACTTCCATATTTTGCCATCTATTGCTCCATTTATGAAGTCTGTTTGTAATTCTCCTTTGTATTTTTGCATCATCAGCAAACATATTTAGATAACATCCCATTCAAATATTCCTGTCTAGCCTATATCATTAATATATACTAAAAACATTATTGGTGCCATCACTGAGCCCTGTGAAACTCTGCTAGTCACTTCCCTCCAAGATGAGTAATTACTCCTAAGTGCTGTTCTCATTTCCCTTTTCTGGGAAAATCCTGCATCCAACAGAACACATTACCTTGGAGTCCTCCTTGAAGGTACAGCTTCCATAAAAGTCTTTGGTGCGGTATTCGGTTAAATGCTGCCTTAATATCAAAATAGACACCGTTCACCCATCCTTCTGAACCTATATCATAGTAGCTTAATAGATTTGTAACACATGATTCTCCTATTCTAAAACCGAACTGTCTTTCTGTTATCATATTGTATTATTGCAGTTGGTTTACCTAAATTTTTCTCACTTTTTCTAGTACCTTGCATACAACACTGGTCAGAGATACTGGTCTATAGTTGATTGGATTCTGTTTATTTCCTTTTTCAAATAAGGGAACAATGTTTCTGTGTCCATGTATCTGTGTGTGTGTGTGTGTGTGTGTGTGTGTGTGTGTGTGTGTGTGTGTGTGTTTTGTCTATCTGTCTGTCTGTCTGTTTATGCGTGCTTTGTTTCTGTGTGTGTGTGTGTGTGTGTGTGTGTGTGTGTGTGTGTGTGTGTGTGTGTGTGTGTGTTTTTCTGTCTGTCTGTTTATGCGTGTTTTGTTTCTCTCTCTCTCTCTCTCTCTCTCTGTATGCACCAGTGTGTGTGTGTGTGTGTGTGTGTGTGTGTGTGTGTGTGTGTGTGTGTGTGTGTGTGTGTGTGTGTGTGAGTGTCTATGTGTATGTGTGTGTGTGTGTGTGTGTGTGTGTGTGTGTGTGTGTGTGTGTGTGTGTCTGTTTGTCTGTCTTTGTTTATGCGTGTTTTGTTTCTCTCTCTCTCTCTCTCTCTCTCTCTCTCTCTCTCTGTATGCACCAGTGTGTGTGTGTGTGTGTGTGTGTGTGTGTGTGTGTGTGTGTGTGTGTGTGTGTGTGTGTGTGTGTGAGTCAGTTGGTTGGGTGGGTGGAGTTGATGAGGTTGAGTTGGTGGGTGTGGTAGTTCGGTGCATCGCCAGCGTGGGTGGACAGTGGTAATGGTGGAGAGGGGGGGGCAGGGACAGTTGTTGGATGTGGTGTGTGGAGTGATTTGGGTGGGTTGTCGTGGTTAAATGGGTTAGTGAGTGGATGCAGTTGGTGGGCTGGGTGGGTAGGTGGCTGGATATGTGGGTGGTCGGGGAGTGTTCGGGAAGTTAGGTTTGGATAAGATGAGTTTGATGGATAAGTCGGGTTCAAATTGGTGAATGGGATGGCGGAGTGAATGGGGTTGGGTAAGAAGGGTGGTTGGGCATGTGGTTGGGCGGATAGGTCGGTGGGAGGAGTGAGTGGACAGGATAGGTGGATGGGCAGGGTGAGGTGGGTGGGGAGTGTTCAAGGAGAAGTGGGAGGGTTGTGTGGATGGATGATGTGAGAAATATTTTCCCCCAGAGCAGTTGCGCTCTCTAAATTTATCATAGTTATCCCTGGTTAAAGGCAGAGGAAATATAGAGACTGTTGTTAATTGTTCAAGCGGTTTTAATAACCCAGAAATTACGTTCTCTTTAATAATTCTTGTTATTGATAAATTAAATGCTACTGCATTTAACCCTCGTGGACAACTATGCATTGTAAATACATGTAATTATGTGGTATTTTCCACTGACCTAAATTGCGTCTGCACGATAGGTGACGTGGCAAGCAGGGAAAGATTCCCCTGTTAAGGCAGATGTGGAATTAAGATATTTACATAGTTAAAGGGAATATTTGGTCTAACTTTAGTTTAAGTGGAACTAAGATTAATTTGTTAGATATGCCCTGTACATATCATGATGTAATATAACTGTATTTAGTACTGTAATTAAATAAGAGTTGGCAACCCACAATTCGATGAAGAGTTGGGGCTTGCCGCGTTCACTCACTCTGCTCCTAGCTCTCGTGGAGTTAGCACGGTTGTATATACACACCATAAGGACGCTTGCTTGCTCAAGCAACTATACCAGGCAGCCTCATCGTCATCGGTTAACGATCACTCCCTCTTCATATAGCTAAGTAACCTTTACGAATTGGCCAATTAAAGGGGGGATTAGCTATAGGATAGAAGATAGTATTGTAGGTGAGTTAAATTTAATTTACGTTTCACCTAACTCTATGAGACTTGTTTGATTTACTTAGACAACTTTAGGGAAGAGTAATGACCTACGAGTTGTGTACCGAGAAAATTCTTGAATAGCGGTGTCCCGGTAGGGATACCGACTTGGATACATTAAACATTTCTCACATTTTGGTGCCCAGAAAGAGGGCCCCAATTTGTTTACCAGAACTATTCAATATTTTTCACATTTTTGGTGCCCCGACCGAGTGAGAAAAACCGATGTGTGCCGAGGCGCTGAATGTGTTTAAAGTTGCTTTTATTGGGCATATCTACTACTACGTTCGGTTGCAATGAAGTAGTGGAGAATATTATAACAGTGGTAGGAGCCATAGAGGGCTCTTGTAAATCCTCAGTTGCCATAACCCTCCTCGAGCCAAGGAACCTGCCATATGGCTCTCCAGTTTGTTATGGAACATATAAATTAATTAGCAGAGCTGTAAACCGAAAGTTGCAACGGATCAGGAAGGGAAGGGATTTCATACATTTTAATGCCAAGCCCTTCCAAGCAATGTTGAAAGCTGATGGTATTCATTGGAACCGTCCTGGTAAGGAAGCGGTTCTGCAGAAATTTATAAACTATGTAGAACATAAGAAAGGAGAATTCTATGCTGTACAAGCTATGGGTGGGCCTATGGAGTATTGAGGTAATTAATTCTGAGCTCGGGGAATATGGGTGTTTTGGCAACTGAGTGTGGGGATGAAATAAAATCCTAAAGGTTTAATAACCCTGGGGGATAGGTTGAAATTATAGACCTAATCCCTACACTCCTCAAAATTAAATGAATAATTAGCTGAGCTGTAATAAATATTACGAAATTGGGAGAGGGGATAATTTGCACAATTAGGACTTAATCCCTACCCTCTTCAAAATTTAAAATAATCAAATCATTACTAAGTTGAGGTAAATTTGTGGTTGGAATTCACAGTTAAATTATTAAATTACAACTCCGTCAACATGTCTGTTTCTTTATTGCAAAGATCTTCTAGTAGTAAGGCAGGATGGGTAACTAGAGCCAAAAATGATTGTAACCAGTCGTTGGACCAAATACCTCTGTCCAAGGAGAGAATAAATAGTCTCCTAAATATCCTGAAAGATCGATGGAGTAAGTACGAAGAGAGTTACTTAACTTTAGAAGCGGCTATAGTAAAGGCTGAGAATAAGGAACTCTTAGAGTCAAAAACTACGAAGTTTGAAGACAAATTAGAAGAATACTTAACTGTAGTACAGACTCTAGAGTTAAAATTAGCTGACACTGCCGCGGAAACACAAGTTGTGGCACAGCAGAGTAGAGCTGTGTTACCACAAATAACGCTTCCGGAATTTGATGAAGAGCAGAACTGGAAGTCTTTCTGGGATCAGTTCAAATATTTGGTACACGATAGAACAGATCTTCCTAATGTCACCAAACTTACTTATTTGTTACGACAGGTCAAAGGAACACCACATCAACTGATAAAAGAATTACCAGTAGAAGAAAATAACTATGAGGTGGCTTTGACCATCCTTAGACAAAATTACGAAGACAGGGAGCAAGTTATAAATCATTTATTAAAGGCTCTAATAGAATTACCCACGCCTAGGCACGATTTTGATTCCTTACAAAAATTTAGAATTGCAATAAGTTGTAAATTAAGGGCCTTAGGTACTTACGACGATATTAAGACATCAGATTGGGTGCTTTCAGGAATTGTGTCCTTAAAGCTACCACCGAAAACCAAGGATGCTTTGTATGGTAGGTACCAGAAGGATAATTTCTCCTGTGAAGAGATTGAGGAAGGCTTGATGCAACTCTGTAAACATTTGCAAGGAACATTAAACACTACTGAGGTCAAACAGAAGACTGAAGTAAAGAAAAAACCCACTAACCAAATGATTGGGAAAGTTAAGTCAGAGAAGACTAAGTATGTGCCTAAAGAAGAGATAGGTACTTTCCTTAGCTTCACAAAGGCCGAGGATAAAGTATTAAAGATAAGGAATAGACATGCTGAGGATATTAAGGAAATAAAACCTTCCATGGTAAAAGACAGGAAAGTTTGTGTCTTTTGTGGTGAGCAACATTCCAGTGTATTTTGTCAACACTACCCTGATTATGCTTCTAGAGTAGGGAAGCTTCAGGAACTGGGGTGTTGTATAATCTGTACGAACTCCGAACATGCTGCCGCGGACTGTAAGACAAAATTAAATCTTTGCTTTAAATGCCAAAAAGATCATCATCATAGTGCTTTATGCCCTAGGATGAAAACTGAGGTTCCTAAACCTGCAAGCGTCAATATGACAATTGCAAAAGGGAATGCTTCATTAGTAATGCCAGCTGCAGTACCAATAGCAGATGTGAAAGTATTTTCTGAGAATAGAAACCAATTGGTATGTACCCTGTTTCATACGGGTGCTCAGAAAACCTTCATTTCTGCAGACATTATGGAGAAATTAAAGTTACCAGTTATCGGCAAGGTAAATCTAGCCATTACAGGATTCTTGACAACTAGGAAGGCTCAGTCTTTTGATTTAGTTAGACCTGTAATACAATTAGGCAGATATAAATGCCGTATAACAGCAGCTGTGCTTGATACTATGGAGACAAGTATATACATAAAGGGATTGAAGGAAACCTCTGATCATCTGCAAAGCTCAGGGATAAAGTTGGCTAAACAGAATGTGGAATCAGATACTGTGGGTCCCATAAAAATGATATTGGTTCTGATTATTGTGGAAGATTCCTACACAGGACTTTCAAAAGGAATAAGGTACCGTACAGTTGTTCAAGAGTCCAGGAGGTAGCCTTATTATGGGTCAGTTGCCTTTTCCAAAACAAGTTAAAGGAGAGGCCAAACTAGTAGACTCAGTCTTTGTTACCCCCACACAGTCATTGATGGTAGCTAGAATAAGTGCAGAATTAGAACCTACTCAGATAAATGACTTGTTGGATGAAAATATTGAACCTGTACACAAACTGTGGGACCTAGACAGTGTAGGTATACACTCTGAGGAACCAACCCCTGAAGATAAAATAACATTGGACTTGTATAATCAGTCTGTGGAATTTAAGGATGGACAGTATGAGTAGGATTACCATGGAAACTAAACCATTCAGAGTTACCAACAAATTACCAAGCAGCTAAAGCTCAGTTAAATTCTCTTCTAAGAAAGTTGAGAGATAAACCAGAACATCTGATCCTATATGATAATATTATAAGGGATCAATTGAAAAATAAATTTATAGAAGAGGTAGAATACCCTGTTAACCACAAAGAAGGACACTACTTACCACATCATGCTGTAAGCAATGATTCAGTAACTACTCCCATAAGGATAGTATTCAACTGTAGTAGTAAAGCGTCCAAGGGATCAGCTAGCTTGAACGATTGCCTATACTCTGGACCTACACTAACAGAGAAGTTAGGGAATGTGTTACTAAGATTTAGAGAGAAACCTTACGCTTACACAGCAGACATTAGTAAGGCTTTTCTCAGAATAGGACTGAGAGATGAAGATAGGAAATTTACAAAATTCCTCTGGCCTCATGATCCTCAAAATGAGGATAGTCCACTGAAAACTTACTGTTTCCGATCGGTGCTCTTTGGCTCTTGTGCTAGTCCTTTCCTACTTTGCAACACTTTAAAGCATCATTTTGAAAATGCCAAATGTCCAGAAATAGGGCAGGCTTTTTATATGGATAATTTGCAAGGTGTTGCTGATTCAGAATCGGAAGCCTTGAAGGCTTATGAAGTAGCCAATTCCGAATGTGGGAAGGCAAATTTGCCGTTACAGAGCTGGAATACCAATTCACCGCTTTTGAGGAATAAAATACAAGAGGACTATCCAGATTCTGACATTCCCAAAATTCAAAATGTGTTAGGTCTTAACTGGGATACAACAGCTGATGTAATAAGTTTGAAACCAATTAAGTTCTCTGATGTCACTCTCACCAAGAGGTCCTTGTTAAGTCAGGTTTCCAAGCTATTTGACCCATTAGGATTTGTCAGTCCTATAGTTATTAGGGGCAAATGTTTAGTACAGGAGGCTTGGCGAGAAAAGTTAGACTGGGACACTGAATTAGGTGAGACATATGTGGAACAATGGGAACAGATTAGAAAGGAGTTTGAAACTACATCAAGCATACAGTATGTATTTCCAGGAAAATAAACAGTAATGAGAAGTCGCACTTACACATATTTTGTGATGCTTCTCAAAGGGCCTATGGAGCAGTAGCTTATTGCGCAACAGGAGAGGATAGTAAGATTATAATGTCCAAAGCCAGAGTTGCGCCAATTAAAGAAAGAACCCTACCTCAAATGGAATTGGCTTTCATAGAAGTAGGAACTAAATTGGCCAGGTATATAACCACAACTCTTGATACTCAGTTTGAGGATATCTACATAATGGACTGACAGTGAGATTTGTCTTTACTGGATAGGGAAGGAAGATAGTAAAATTCCTTTCGTCCGTAATAGAGTGAAGACTATTAAAGAGCTGTCTTCCAAATTTAAATTCATGCATGTGTCCTCCAAACAGAATCCAGCTGATCTCTCGAGAGGTTCGACCGTAAGGAGACTGATCAAAGCTAACTTGTGGTTTAAAGGTCCTAAATGGTTACTCACTAAGGATTGGCCTGAACAGAAACAGTACAGTATTGCTGAGATTAGTGCAGTGAACTTGGATCCTATAGTACCTGAGCCAGAAGTAATTGACGTCAGCCGATTCTCATCAATAAGACAACTTCTAAATACTACTAAATTGGTTGTTGTATTTTTGAATAAGAAGGTGGGGTTTCAGAAATTAGATCCCCTAGAATACTGGCTGAAAAGAGTACAAAGAAATTCTTACGGGGAAATATATAAACTTTTAGGCCAAGACACTGGAAAAGGGAATAAGCTGATGAAGAATTTAGGCTTGTTCTTAGACGGAAAAGGTCTGATAAGATGTCGAGGCCGATTGGTAAAGGCTGACTTGCCCATCCAAACCAAACATCCCATTTTATTACCTAAGAGTGGATGCTTTGTACAAATTATTATAAAGGAAGCCCATGATTCCACTCTCCATGGAGGTGTACTGCAGACCTTAGCCCAAATTCGGGAAAGGTACTGGAATCCTAAGGGTAGACAGGTTATTAAAAAATATCTCAAAAACTGCATCATTTGTAGGAGGTATGAGCAGCGACCTTATATCTACCCAGGACCACCAGCCCTACCGAAGGATAGGGTGAACATAAGTCGGCCCTTCCATATAACAGGAGTGGACTACACAGGGGCTATAACTGTTACGGGTGAGGAAACTCCCCATAAAGTTTACATTTGTTTATTTACTTGTGCCTACACAAGGGCAGTCCATCTAGAATCAGCGGAAGACCTAAGCTCTGAGACATTCCTCAATGTCTTTCGCAGATTTGCTGCTAGAAGGTCTTGTCCTGGGAAGTTAATAAGCGACAACGGAACTAATTTCGTTGGAGCAGCTCTCTTACTGTTGAACCTAATGAACGACCCAAAGGTTAAGTCGGCGCTGGGAATCCGAAATTGTATTTGGCAGTTCACAGCTCCAAGAGCTCCATGGCAAAATGGATTTACCGAAAGAATGATTGGTATTGTCAAGAACTGCCTGATGAAAACATTACATAGAACTAAGATCACGAGAGAAGATTTAAGAACAGTAATAACTGAAATTGAAGCCAGGATTAATAACAGACCTCTGACTTATCAAGATGACACTAGCGACTCGCTATAGGCCTTAACACCGGCTCACATGATATATGGCAGGAAGCTCCATCCGATGCCTTGTGTGGATATCCAGGAAGAAGTTGATGATCCTAACATAGAAAATAATGATTTAGGACAACACCTTCGGGAGGGATATCAAAGTCTGAAAAGGGTGCTGGATACTTGGAATAGACATTGGAGCGAAGAGCATCTTTTGAGCCTACGCGAGAGGTTTTATGGAGCTCAAGCTGCCAGCAACAAATCAGTTATTAACATAGGAGACGTGGTCTTAGTGAAGACTGAACAGCCAAGATCCCAGTGGCCATTAGCTAAAGTGATCTCCACACACCCAGATTCTGAAGGGGTGCTGAGACTCGTAAAAATAAAATGCTGGGGACATACCAGTATAAAAACTATTGATAAACTGGTACTCCTTGAGTTAGCAGCCACTCCGGATCCAGAGTATGGTGAAGATCAAACGGCTCAAGAGGCGCGACCTAGTAGGCTCTCAGCACAAGGTTCTCGAGAACTATGGAGGGAACTCTTGGCTAAGGGTCATATTACATGATACAACGTATCATTTTCCTCCGGCCCCAAAACTGTGGGAAATATTTTCCCCCAGAGCAGTTGCGCTCTCTATTTTTATCATAGTTATCCCTGGTTAAAGGTAGAGAAAAAATTGAGACCGTTGTTAATTGTTCAAGCGGTTTTAATTACGTTCTCTTCAATAATTCTTGTTATTGATAAATTAAATGCTACTGCATTTAACCCCCGTGGACAACTCTACTTTGTAAATACATGTAATTATGTGGTATTTTCCACTGACCTAAACTGCGTCTGCGCGTTAGGTGACGTGGCAAGCAGGGATTCTCCTGTTAAGGCAGATTGGAATTAAGATATTTACACAGTTAAAGGGAATATTTGGTCTAATTTTAGTTTAAGTAAAACTAAGATTAATTTGTTAGACTTGCCCTGTACATATCATGATGTAATATAACTGTATTTAGTACTGTAATTAAACAAGAGTTGGCAACCCACAATTCGATGAAGAGTTGGGGCTTGCCGCGTTCACTCACTCTGCTCCTAGCTCTCGTGGAGTTAGCACGGTTGTATATACATACCATAAGGACGCTTGCTTGCTCAAGCAACTTCACCAAGCAGCCTCATCGTCGTCGGTTAACGATCACTCCCTCTTCACTAGCTAAGTAACCTTTACGAATTGGCCAATTCAAGGGGGGATTAGCTATGAGATAGAAGATAGTATTGTAGGTGAGTTAAGTTTAATTTACGTTTCGCCTAACTCTATGAGACTTGTTTAATTTACTTAGACAACTTTAGGGAAAGGTAACGACCTACGAGTTGTTTACCAGAAAATTCTTGCATAGCGGTGTCCCAGCAGGGATACCGACTTGGATACGCTAAATATTTTTCACAGGCAGACTGTGTCCTCATCGGGTCCAGTTTGTCGGGCATGACTGTGATGTTGCCCACATTGGTGAGTAGGCTAGCTGGTCAGGTAGGAAATCGACCAGTTGTCAGTAGGTGATCGGCAGCGCTTGAGTGTGATATCAACCACGCGCAACAGTTGAAAAGAGAAAAGAATAGCTAGGTATGACATATTAATTGTTGTAATTGTAAAATATTAAATAAAGGAGAGCGTGCAGTAAACGTTCTGGTTAAAGTGCCAACTTTTTGAGGATGGCAGGGTCGTCGGCCCATGCCCGGTGTCATACATATATATATATCTTTATTTATATATATCCATATATCGACCTATAGCTACTTACAGGTCGATAGGACATCCAGCTATCATCCTGACACATGTATTTCATACACTATTGTTGATAAATGGCACAAAATTTGAAATACCATGCGGATACTTTCAAAATCGAAGCTAAACGGCCACTCGGCGCATGCGCACTGAGCGGAATGGTAACTTTCAGCATAAGTTATTCTGTGCATATGACAGGCGCCAAACCACCGGGAAGTGTCTGGTGATATCGCTCAACTAAGACATACAGCAGTTCGCTGTTGCCACATCGTTGCCACAAAGATGATAGGCTTATCACTCGTGCCCGCTGGGCACTGACCGATAGTGTGGACAGGGTTTAAGATCATAAGTTTGCGTTGATTTGTTGCATAATGAAATACCCGCTGCCGCCGGGCCACTCACCCCGCCACCCCCCACCCCACCACCGAGCCACCACCACCCCAGGAGGACACCACAGCAGGGTTAGTGACCCAGGACAAGAGGGTCACCAGGACACCTATTCGCAGAGCCCTTCTTCCCCGCAACCGTCACAACACCAGGTGAGCGGTAAAAGGCAACCACCTTGCCGGTGGGGCAACCCTCGGCAGGTTTGGGGTGGGGCTGATCTAGAGTCAGTCCCAGGCAACACTGCGGTACGGCCACCGTACGTACCGGGGAAGGAGCGGCCACCGTACGCCCTTCAGTTGTTTCCCCCTGTGACACCGCCATCATGGCCACCGTATGTGAAGGGGGAGGGAGCGGCCACCGAACGCCTCTCAGTCACAGCCACCTCTGGGGACGGCCTCGGGGCGTTAGTTATTGAACGCGCCCTGACTGGCAGAGAGAGGAATAGAGGAACCGCGTTCACGGCCACCGTATGTGACAGGGATGGAGCGGCCACCGTATGCCCCTCATCCACTATTACCTCCTACGGGAGTAACGCCTCAGTTACTTCCTGAAGGGCAGGCAGGCCCACGGCTACGGCCTTAGTGCGTGCAAGGGTAAGCAGACCCTCGGCTATGGCCTCAGCACGTACCGGAGAGGGCACTGCCTCTGTGCACCCCTCTCCTGCCTTTTCCTCCTATGGGGGCAACACCGCATTCACGGCCACCGTACGTGACGGGGAAGGAGCGGCCACCGTACACCCTTCAGTTGCTTCCCACCAGGTGGGTAGGCCCACGGCTACGGCCTTAGTGCGTGAGAGGGTAAGGGGACCCTTGGCTACGGCCTTAGCACGTACTGGAGAGGGTGCTGCCCCTGTGCACCCCTCTCCTGCCTTTTCCTCCTATGGGAGTAACACCGCGTTCACGGCCACCGTACGTGACGGGGAAGGAGCGGCCACCGTACACCCTTCAGTTGTTTCCCCCTGTGACACCGCCATCACGTCCACTGTATGTGAAGGGGGAGGGAGCGGCCACCGAACGCCTCTCAGTCACAGCCACCTCTGGGGACGGCCTCGGGGCGTTAGTTATTGAACGTGCCCTGACTGGCAGAGAGAGGAATAGAGGAACCGCATTCACGGCCATCGTATGTGACAGGGAGGGAGCGGCCACCGTACACCCCTCATCCACTATTACCTCCTACGGGAGTAACGCCTCAGTTACTTCCCGAAGGGCAGGCAGGCCCACGGCTACGGCCTTAGTGCGTGCAAGGGTAAGCAGACCCTCGGCTATGGCCTCAGCACGTACCGGAGAGGGCACTGTCTCTGTGCACCCCTCTCCTGCCTTTTCCTCCTATGGGGGCAACACCGCATTCACGGCCACCATACGTGACGGGGAAGGAGCGGCCACCGTACACCCTTCAGTTGCTTCCCACCAGGTGGGTAGGCCCACAGCTACGGCCTTAGTGCGTGAGAGGGTAAGGGGACCCTTGGCTACGGCCTTAGCACGTACTGGAGAGGGTGCTGCCCCTGTGCACCCCTCTCCTGCCTTTTCCTCCTATGGGAGTAACACCGCGTTCACGGCCACCGTACGTGACGGGGAAGGAGCGGCCACCGTACGCCCTTCAGTTGTTTCCCCCTGTGACACCGCCATCACGTCCACTGTATGTGAAGGGGGAGGGAGCGGCCACCGTACGCCCCTCAGTCACAGCCACCTCTGGGGACGGCCTCGGGGCGTTAGTTATTGAACGCGCCCTGACTGGCGGAGAGAGGAATAGAGGAACCGCATTCACGGTCACTGTATGTGATGGGGAGGGAGCGGCCACTGTAAGCCCCTCATCCACTATTACCTCCTACGGGAGTAACACCTCAGTTACTTCCCGAAGGGTAGGCAGGCCCACGGCTACGGCCTTAGTGCATGCAAGGGTAAGCAGACCCTCGGCTATGGCCTCAGCACGTACCGGAGAGGGCACTGTCTCTGTGCACCCCTCTCCTGCCTTTTCCTCCTGTGGGGGCAACACCGCATTCACGGCCACCATACGTGACAGGGAAGGAATGGCCACCGTACGCCCTTCAGTTGCTTCCCACCAGGTAGGTAGGCCCACGGCTACGGCCTTAATGTGTGAGAGGGTAAGGGGACCCTCGGCTACGGCCTTAGCACGTACTGGAGAGGGCGCTGCCCCTATGCACCCCTCTCCTGCCTTTTCCTCCTATGGGAGTAACACCGCGTTCACGGCCACTGTACATGACTGGGAAGGAGCGGCCACCGTACGCCCTTCAGTTACTTCCCAGCAGGTGGGGAGGCATACGGCTACGGCCTTAGTGCGTGACAGGGTAAGCAGACCCTTGGCTACGGCCTCAACACGCACCGGAGAGGGCGCTGCCCCTGTGCACCCCTCTCCTGCCTCTTCCTCCTTCGGGAGCAGCACCGCGTTCATGGCCACCATACGTGACAGGGAAGGAGCGGCCACCGTATGCCCTTCAGCTGCGAGCCCTAGGAGTCATGGAACCGGTTCACGGCCACCGTACGTGACGGGGAGGGCGTGGCCACCGTACACCCCTCATTTGTGACTCCGAAGGCTCTCCCGGAGCAGGAGGTCCCTTGCGCAGCCGACCCCTTTCCTCTTAGCTGCGTGGGACGCCCTTTGTCTCCCCACAGGAGCAATTCCCCAGAGGTGCTGGCGGAGTGGTGGCGTGGCCCAGTCCAAACCCTACCACTTACCCCTGGGAGGTCCTTGTCCCCGACGGACACCCGACGGAGGCGACACCGCAGTCCAACCCTGATGGTGCTCCTTCCTGCAGGCAGCTACAGCCCCCAGACTCCCAGGTCTGGCCAGCAGCCCCCAGGCCCAGACCACCCAGGCTCTCTCTCTCCTAGGAGCCAGAGGCGCCAGGCCCGCCTCCTGCAGCTGTTTGGCCCCAGCCCTGAGGGCCACTCCACAGGTCGAGGCCCCCACACTGGAGGGCCTCCCTGCACCCCATCAATGCGGCCCTAGTGTGAGGGCCGCCTCTCAGGTCGAGGCCCCCAGAGTGAAGGGCCTCCCTGCACCCCGATGATGACTACAGGTCGAGGCCGCCAGACCGGAGGGTCTCCCTGCACCCCACCGACGCAGCCCCAGTGTGAGGGCCGCCTCACAGGTCGAGGCCCCCAGAGTGAAGGGCCTCCCTGCACCCCAACGATGACTACCACCCGGGCAGTGACGCCCCTATGGACAGTGCGCTGCCCCCTTCAGGAGGGCTCCCTGTAGGGCCTCTCTCTCACGCCGAGGACGTGCAGTGATACCCAAAGGAAATACGGGTACGTAGTGACAATGATACAGTGAACAATCACCACAGTAGTGTATAGTGAGAGAGAATAAAGTACGGCCCGAATAAAAAGTGAATAACGATAGACCCATTCAGTGTACAGTGACCCGATACTTGGCAGAAAAGAAAAGACCGTATACAGGAGGGCGTAAAGAAAACGTGGGTTAGAGCAGGTGCATGCGGGGCTCATTAGAAACCTGTGATTCAGTGCTACTGGGACTAAGTAACTCCCGAGTGACGCGACCCGCATTCTACCCGCTTATGGTACTATTTGTTTCCCCACTCCTGATCCCATCCTACCACAGTGAAACAGACTCAGTGAATTAAACACCATCTCTGCCAAAGTATATTATTCGGGTACTGTAATATCCATACTAAATATCCCTGTACAAGTGAATAGTAACTTACTGTGTGTGCCATTTTGTCTAGTGTATTAAAGGGTAATTCTTTATTCCCTGTCTTTTACTAGTATCCAATATCTCTTTGTCTATATTGTTACGGTGTCAGAATTAAAGTAATAGATGTGTTAAGGTGTACTGCCTGGTTTTTATGTCCTGTTCCTCTATGGGTGCTTTACTTCCAGTCCGGAAAGAGAACCCTGCTCAGTAGCTAGTGTTCTTACTGTGAGAAGTCGACTTAAAATCACACAGCATAACACTGGTGGCCAGCAGTGGTTCTGGATCCAAATAAAGCATGGAGGAACGATAAAAGGAAACTTGCACAATGGCAGCCAAACCTCACATCCAGTTACCGAAATTCAACCTGGAGCAATATGACATAGATGTCTATTTGGATATGGTCAAAGCCCTTCTAGATATCGGGTTCGACTCTGACAGAGAAAAGATAGCCGTCACTCTACCTAACCTGGGAAAAATAATCGCCACTGTCACAACAAAAGTCGTCCCAGAGTTAACATGGGAACAATTCGCCCACATTGTAAAGCAGGCTGTCATGCCTTCTATGGGCAGAGTCGTTGCTCTCTCTCAGCTAGACGCTCTTGCCTACGACGGTAATTTGGACAACACTTTCATCCAGGCACGGCGCCTCGTCACCACCGCTTATCCTGGCGCAACCACAAATATTCGGGACTTGCACACCTTCAGCGCCCTGCTGAGAATCCTCCCTAGCACAGTCAGGGAGCATTTCATCATTTACGATCTTTCAGGGAATATGGATCAAGACCTATAACTCGTCTGACGCCTCCTCGCCGCCCGTCCCACACCGCAACCCATACACGCGGTAAGCAAATTCCCCACCATCAAAACTCCACCACCAAAGGTTGCACCACCGCCCCACCCACCCACCAAGGATCCGTCTCCAATAATTCCCAGGGCACACCCACAGAGAAGAAGCCCCAATCCCAGGGACCAGGGTAACCTCATCTCTATTAATCCCTGGGAATTCACGGCCTGCAGTCACACCTGCCCCCTACACGATATTAGGGAACAACTAAAGGCAAACAGATGCAGTTCCCTTACCCAGGGGAGCAGGAAGGTATCCTCTCTGGAGGAAGATGCCCAGGAAGACGACGCCCCACCCCCAGTCTACCCAGGACCAGACGATGAGGAGCACGATGACCACATCACCACTCAGCAGATGGATTTATAGGCCCGCCCCCTCACTTCCCCATGGTGGCGGGGGCCACCTCACATCTCTACCGACCCCCGGTCTATGACCAAATTCGCCTGAACGGGGTCAAGGCTAGGTTACTGGTGGACACAGGAGCTGCCAGGTCATGCCTATACTCCCATTTCTACTCCCTTCATTCCTCCACTTTTGGCCCCCTCCTCTCCACCTCAGCCAACCTCGTAGACACGGGGGATGGCCCCCTGCCTATCCGTGGGGAAACTTGGGCCCTCCAGACCGACACCCATGAACAAGTCTCCACCACTCACCCCTTCATCATTTTTGACTCTACCTGCCGTCAGTATGACGGATACCTAGGGCTGGACCTCCTTCAGAAACTCCGCACCAAGATCGACTGTCATCAACGCCGCCTTTACTTCAGTCCAGCCCCCCTTCAGAAGCAAAAAAAAAAAAGAAACGCAAACACAGACATACAACAAAACAACCCCAACACCAGCACCACCACCCACATACCCCACACACATACACCCCCTCCCCTAACACTCACGTCCCCCAACGCCTCTGCACATGCAACACCACCCCAACCTCACCCAACACACCACTCCCCCACCCATCCACTCCACCACCTGTCCCACCCACCTCCCCATCTTTTCCCGCCTCCAACGCCTCCACCCCGCCCCATCACGAAGCTTGGGTGGAACTAAACAGACCCTCCGGTACCTCCATCCTTTTTTCCCCATCCCTACCTACTGGACCACTCTCCTCCTGTCTAGTATCCCCCACCTTCCTCCCCCTTCAGGCCCGAGCAATCCGTATCGCTAACCTCACCACAACACCATTAACACTACCTAGAGGACTCATCATTGGTGACACAGAGGAAGCTGAGCCATGCCACACACCACCTTCTCACCACCCAACTCTGCCGAACATACCCGCGCATCTATCCCCTTCCCAAACCAACAGCCTCTAACAATCACTCCTGGACTTCCAGGACCTATTCTCCTCTGGCCCAACCGACCTCGGTCACACCACCTACCTCAGTCACGAAATACATACGACCGGACCACCCATTCGCCAACCATCTCGCTGCAAAAACCCAAAGCAGCAAGCAGAGGAAGACCGGCAGGTCCAGGACATGATTGATGCCAGCGTTACCTCCAACTCCACCAGCCTGTGGTCCTCCCCAGTTTTACTCGTGAGGAAAAAAGATGGAACCATGCGATTCTGCGTTGATTACCACTAAGTAAATGATGTCACCATCAAGGACGCCACACCCCTACCCAGAATCGATGACTCACTCGACTCCCTACACGGCTCCACTTGGTTCTCCACCCTCGTCCTGCAGTCGGGTTATTGGCAGGTTCCCGTCCACCCAGATGACAAGCAAAAGACCGCTTTTTCGACCTCAAATGGGAAGCACTACGAATTCAACTTCCTCCCATTCGGACTCTGCAACGCCCCAGCCACGTTCTCCCGTCTGATGGAATCAGTGCTAAGCGGCTTAACCTGGGAAATCTGCCTGGCCTACCTAGATGATGTCATCATTTTTAGCCACACCTGGGCCGACCACCTCCACTGCCTCAAACAGGTGTTCCTACGTATCCGCCAGGGAGGCCTCGAGCTCAAGCCAACAAAATGCATCTTAGCCGAACGATCCGCCTCCTTCCTAGGACACGTGATCGGAGCCCAGGGCATCTCACCTGACCCCGACAAACTGTGCGCCATCACCAAAATCCCCCTACCACGAGACATCCACGAAACCTGGGCCTTCCTAGGCTTACAGCATACTACCGACGGTTCGTAAAAGGGTTTGCGAACATAGCCAAACCACTACATGAACTGACAAAGAAGGGCGAACCTTTTGTTTGGACCGAAACCAGAAAGACCGCATTCAACGACCTCAAATCCAAACTGATCTCAGCACCAGTAGTAGCTTTCCCAGACTACAACCTCCCTTTCCATCTGTATACTGACGTTTCCCTCATAGCCATAGGGGCCGTCCTCGCGCAAGTACAAAACGGGCGCAAACATATCATCGCCTGCGCCAGCCGTACCCTGAATGAAGCCGAGCGAAACTACACGCCACCAAATGCAAATGCCTCGGTATAATCTGGACACTAGAGTACTTCCGTTCCTACATATCCGGCACCCACGTAGTCATCATCACCGACCACCAATCACTACAATGGCTACGCCAGTCCAATACTAACAACGCCCAACTCATTCGATAGCGGGAAGCTCTCGAAGAATTAGATTTTGAAATCTCATACCGCCCAGGCAAACTCCACACTAACGCCGATGCCCTCTCCCATCTACCCATCAATGCCGTCCGCCCAAAACCAGACTTGATTCAAATGTGGAAGGACAAACAACGCCCTACCTGGATCCCGCCACGTACATTCACCAGGTTACACCTCCACGGCGAACACCTGTATGACTCAGGCGGCCACATCGTCCTCGACCCCGCCTCGGCTCATGACGCTATGATACACCTCCACGCCAATAACGGCATCCACCTCGGCATCAAAAAGCTCTTACAAGCGTTCTCTGACATGTATTGGACAGCCAACCCATCTACCATTGCTAAAAACATCATTCAAGCATGCCTCGCCTGTTCTTTAGGAAAGGACATCACACGCACCCCCGGCCCATCAGGCAAATTAACTGCACAAAGACCGTGGCAGCTGCTTTCCCTCGACGTCGTCGTCCTCCTCACACCAAAATCAGGGTACAAATATATCATCACGTTCATCGACGTCTACTCAAAATTCGTCATCGCTTGTCCTGCCAAAGATCATAATGCCGTAACAGTTGCTGACGCCCTGGTCTGCCACATCTTCCCGTATTTCGGCATCCCACAAGCCCTACACTCGGACAATGCCCCTGAATTCACAGGAAAAATCTGGGATGAACTAGCCAAAATATTCGGCTACCGAATCTCCCACTCATCCCCCTACTGGCCCCAAGGTAACAGCGTATGCGAGAGGAGCCATTGATTCCTCCTCAATCAAATCAGGACCAGAATTCTGCAGACAGGCAATGACGATGGGCCCACCCACGTCAAAATTGTTCAGTGGGGGCCTAATACCTGCCCACGAGACAACGGCGTAACCCCACACGAGCGAGTATTCGGGGAATCCCCACTCCTACCTCTCCGCCACCACCTACACCCTCCAACCCCCCCCTCCTCTACCAACCTCCTCCACCACCTTAAATGACGCCTCCACCACCTCCAATCCCAGCAGGACCTTACACCAGACTCCAACCCCTACAAACCGGGCGACTCAGTAGCGGTTGCACACCTGCCCATCCCCACCAAGACTTCCCCCAGGTTTGATGGCCCCTTCAAAATCATCAGTCCCTAACCCCTACCAGGTTGTCATAGACCACCACGGACAACCACGCACCTACCGAAATCATCACGTGCACCCATTCCACCCCTCCAACAATGACCACCCTCACACCCGCACGCCCCGCACCTCTCCATGCACACCTGACCCATCAGCGTCTTCTCAGAATTACCCCCCCGACTCCTACTCCTACTCCTTCTCACCCCCACCCTCCGCATCCCCCACAAGCATGCCGCCTCTCATTTCACCGACCTCCACCACCCCAACCCCCCACGACGACACCAACCCCCAACCCCACAACCTCACCCCTGACCTACCCACACCTAACCCCACCTCTCAACCACCAGATCCTGCACCACCACCATCACCGCCCACAACGCAACCTTCATCACACCAACTCAGCCTACCAACGCCCGACACCACCACGCCGCCCTCACACCACCCATCACCCGCACAACCACCAAGGTACCACCCCACCCACTACACCACCGCCCTACCCACCAGGTGCAACCACTCCACCATTTGCACCCACAGCCCGCCCACCTCCACCCCCCTTACCCCACGACCATTCTCACTACACACGACACACCGCACCCCCTCCCGCTACCCCACCCGCCTCCGGCCATACCCCCTCACCACCACGTGCTCGCCCACCTTCACCACCAACACCAACCCTCACCACCACCACCACCAGATCGGGACACCTGTCATGACCACCCTCCAGATACACCCCAACCCCACCACCCACCACCCACAAAACCCCCTACTCACCACCTCAACCCACCCCAAACACCACCCCCATCACCCTACACCTCCACCAAGCGAAATGGAATATCCCCAAATCCCAATTCCCCAAAGCCCAATGCTCCTCCCACCCACCCAGACCCCATAAAACCCCCACACTCCTCTCACTCGCCAGCATTCGCCTCCTACCTCCGCACCACACACAACTACCCGAGATGAGAATCTACCGGATCCACTGGCAGCCCCATGACCGCCCACAGGTCAGGCTCAGGGCAACACACCAGCTTCTCTGGATCCTCCGCCGGACAGACTGCCCATCCTCCCTCCGGCTTACTCTCCACCCACACCGAGAGGCAAACTCCACCACCCTCCACTGGACCAACTTCCTCCGACACCTCACCTCGGCCCACCAAACGTTCACCACAACGACATACCACCTCCAGCCACGGGGCCGTGACCTTTTCAAGACGGAGGGTGGTGAAATACCAGCCGCTGCCGGGCCACTCACCCCGCCAACCCCCACCCCACCACCGAGCCACCATCACACCACCACCCCAGGAGGACACCACGGCGGGGTTAGTGACCCAGGACAAGAGGGTCATCAGGACACCTATTCGCAGAGCCTCTCTTCCCCGCAACCGTCACAACACCAGGTGAGTGGCAAAAGGCAACGACCCTGCCAGCGGGGCAACCCTCGGCAGGTTCGGGGTGGAGCTGATCCAGAGTCAGTCCCAGGCAACACCGTGGTACGGCCATCGTACGTACCGGGGAAGGAGCGGCCACCGTACGCCCTTCAGTTGTTTCCCCCTGTGACACCGCCATCATGGCCACCGTATGTAAAGGGGGAGGGAGCGGCCACCGTACGCCCCTCAGTCACAGCCACCTCTGGTGACGACCTCGGGGTGTTAGTTATTGAATGCGCCCCAACTGGCAGAGAGAGGAATAGAGGAACCGCATTTACGGTCACCGTACGTGACGGGCAGGGAGCGGCCACCGTACGACCCTCATCCACTATTACCTCCTACGGGAGTAATGCCTCAGTTACTTCCCGAAGGGCAGGCAGGCCCACGGCTACGGCCTTAGTGTGTGCAAGGGTAAGCAGACCTTCGGCTACGACCTCAGCACGTACCGGAAAGGGCGCTGCCTCTGTGCACCCCTCTCCTGCTTTTTCCTTCTGTGGCAACACCACGTTCATGGCCACCGTACGTTATGGGGAAGAAGCAGCCACCATATGCCCTTCAGTTGCTTCCCACCAGGTGGGTAGGCCCACGGCTACGGCCTTAGTGCGTGAGAGGGAAAGGGGACCCTTGGCTACAGCCTTAGCATGTACTAGAGAGGGCGCTGCCCCCGTGCACCCCTCTCCTGCCTTTTCTTCCTGTGGGAGTAACACCGCGTTCACAGCCACCGTACGTGACGGGGAAGGAGCGGCCACCGTACGCCCTTTAGTTACTTCCCAGCAGGTGGGCAGGCATACGGCTACGGCCTTAGTGCATGACAGCGTAAACAGACCCTCGACTACGGCCTCAACACGCACTGGAGTGGGCGCTGCCCCTGTGCACCTCTCCTGCCTCTTCCTCCTTCGGGAGCAGCACTGTGTTCATGGCCACCGTACGTGACGGGAAAGGAGCGGCCACCGTATGCCCTTCAGCTGCAAGCCCTAGGAGTCAAGGAACAGCGTTCACGGCCACCGTACGTGACGGGGAGGGTGTGGCCACCGTACACCCCTCATTCGTGACTCTGAAGGCTCTCCCAGAGCAGGAGGTCCCTTGCGCGGCCAACCCCTTTCCTCTCGGCTGCGTGGGACGCCCTTTGTCTCCCCACCAGAGCAATTCCCCAGAGGTGCTGGCGGAGTGGTGGCGTGGCCCAGTCCAAACCCTACCACTTACCCCTGGGAGGTCCTTGTCTCTGACGGACACCCGACGGAGGCGACGCCGCAGTTCAACCCTGACTGCACTCCTTCCTGCAGGCAGCCGCAGCCCCCGGACTCCCAGGTCTGGCCAGCAGCCCCCAGGCTCAGACCACCCAGGCTTTCTCTCTCCTAGGAGCCAGAGGCGCCAGGCCCGCCTCCTGCAGCTTTTTGGCCTCAGCCCTGAGGGCCACTCCACAGGTCGAGGCCCCCACACCGGAGGGCCTCCCTGCACTCCATCGACGCGGCCCCAGTGTGAGGGCCGCCTCTCAGGTCGAGGCCCCTAGAGTGAACAGCCTCCCTGCACCCCAACGACGACTACAGGTCGAGGTCCCCAGACCGGAGAGTCTCCCTGCACCCCACCGACGCGGCCCCAGTGTGAGGGCCGCCTCACAGGTCGAGGCCCCCAGAGTGAAGGGCCTCCCTGCACCCCAACGATGACTACCACCCGGGCAGTGACGCCCCTATGGACAGTGCGCTGCCCCCTTCAGGAGGGCTCCCTGTAGGGCCTCTTTCTCACGCCGAGGACGTGCAGTGATACCCAAAGGAAATACGGGTACGTAGTGACAATGATACAGTGAACAATCACCACAGTAGTGTATAGTGAGAGAGAATAAAGTACGGCCCGAATGAAAAGTGAATAACGATAGACCCATTCAGTGTACAGGGACCCGATACTTGGCAGAAAAGAAAAGACCGTATACAGGAGGGCGTAAAGAAAACGTGGGTTAGAGCAGGTGCATGCGGGGCTCATTAGAAACCTGTGATTCAGTGCTACTGGGACTAAGCAACTCCCGCGAGTGACGTGACCCGCATTCTACCCACTTATGGTACTATTCGTTTCCCCCACTCCTGATCCCGTCCTCCCACAGTGAAACAGACTCAGTGAATTAAACACCATCTCTGCCAAAGTATATTATTCGGGTACTGTAATATCCATACTAAATATCCCTGTACAAGTGAATAGTAACTTACTGTGTGTGCCATTTTGTCTAGTGTATTAAAGGGTAATTCTTTATTCCCTGTCTTTTACCAGTATCCAATATCTCTTTGTCTATATGTTATGCTGAGTGTTTTTAGGTCGACTCCTTGTCCTAAAAACATTAGCGACTGAGCGGGGTCCTTTTTCCGGACCGGAAGTAAAGCACCAACAAAGGAACAGGACATAAAAACCAGGCAGTATACCTTAACACATATATTGCCTTAAGTCTAAACAGTTACGATAAAACACAAAGTGATAATTAAGATACAGGATACAGGGACACAGAGTTACACTTTGATATCACAAAATACAGTTGCACTTAACACACGATATGATACATGTACACCAATGTCTTTAGTTATATATATGGAGAGACCCATATTTCATTTAAAGCCAAAACATATATGCACTTGAGAACAAGGGGAATAAACAAGGTTAAGAGTCCGTGAGGGGAATACTACTATAAAGAAGACAGGGTGCGGATCGTGACACTTGACACAGTCACCTAGTCGCGGCGGCACTTTACACAGGCTTTTGATTCTCCTGCGCACCCTGGTTTTCGTTCACAATTACTGAAAGTTCTTTTATTCTGGGGCATGTATGATTACTCTACTTTCTATGATTGGCAGTCTAAGTACTTTTCTATTTTGCCGGGTCTAGAGTTCTTTTAGGTTAATAAATATTGTCAGTGGTTTTACATGAGTCGCACTCTGTCACTGTTCACTGTTCTTTTTCCCCTGACTTATTCTCGGTATAAGGGGCATCACTTATTTACCCGTGTTTCCTGGGTTTGATACACTCTGTTGTCAGGGCGTGAGGAGAGGGCCTTAGGGGGACTCTGCCTGCAATGGGCAACACACTACCCGCAGGGGAGTCACTGCCCGGGTCCTGGTCGTCGGTGAGGTGCAGGGAGGCCCTCCTGTCTGGGGGCCTCGACCTGAGGGGAGGCCCTTACCTCGGGGCCTCGTTGGTGGGGTGCAGGGAGGCCCTCCTGTCTGGGGGCCTCGACCTGAGAGGTGGCCCTTGGGACTGGGGCCAAACAGCTGGAGGAGGCGGGCCTGGCGTCTGCGGCTCTGCGGGGTGAGGGAGTCAGGGTCGCCCTCGCCTGTAGTCTGCTGGTCTCACCTGGGGGTCCTGGGGGTGCGATCGTCTGCTGGGAGACGCGCCGTCAGGGTTGAACTGCGGCCTCGTCTCCGTCTGGTGTCTGTAAAAGACAGAGATTTCCCAGGCATGGGAGGCAGGTCCGGTCTCGGACTTTGCCACCACTCTGGCGACACCTCCGGGGCAACACTCCCGGGTGGTGACGAACAGTTCCCACAGGGGAACGAGATAGGAAAAGTGTCCACGGAGACCGTGTCCTCTCCTATATACAGGGAGGGAAGCACAGAGGTGACTCTCTCTCCTGGGTCTGCTACAGCCGTGGTTCCAGGTCTTCTCGCCCTGGGACCCACTTCTAGCTGTCTGCTAGGGCCTCCTGCCCTTGGAGTGGCTAAGGGGCCTCTCGTCCTTGCGCACTCTTCTGGCCGTAGCCTTGGGCCTCCTGCCCTGGGAGTGGCTAAGGGCACTGACGCCCTGGTGCACACGTTAGGGCCTCCTGCCCTTGAAGTGGTTAATAGCACTGACGCCCTGGTGCACACGTTAGGCTGAAGCCTAGGGCCTCCTGCCCTTGAAGTGGCTAAGGGCACTGATGCCCTGGTGCACACGTTAGGCCGAAGCCTAGGACCTCCTGCCCTTGAAGTGGCTAAGTGCTCAAGCGCCCTGGTGCACACGTTAGGCCGTAACCTTGGGCCTCCTGCCCTTGAGGGTGTAACTATGGCCATCGCCAAGACGTTACTTGGGACTGAATCCTGTTCAGTCTTACCCCACTGCTGGCGATTGTTGTCCCACCTGCATGGTCGTTGGGATTCTCCGGTCACTTGGTGTCGGGGCAGTTGTGGGGAAAAGGGGCTCAGGTCAGTAGTGTCCCGGTGACCCTCTTGACCTGGATCATTAGCCCCACCATTGTGTCCTCCTGGGCTGGTGGTGTGGTAGCGGCCCGCTGGTGGGGTGGGGAGTGGCGGGGTGGGTGGTCCGGCGGCGGGCATTTTACCACCCTCCGTGGTGAAAAAGTCATGACCCCGTGACTGGAGGTGGTATGTTGTGGAGGTGGATGTCTGGTGGGCCGGGGTGAGGCGTTGTAGGAGGCTGGTCCAGTGGTGGGTGATGCGGTTGGGCTCCCGATAGGGATTGAGAGTGAGTTGGATGGAGGATGGGTGGTCGGTCTGGCATAGGAGGCGGAGAAAGTGGTGTGTCTCCTGAATCCTGACAGGTGGGCGGTCGTGGGGGCGCCATAGCACCCTCTCAATTTTCATCTCTGGTTGTGAAGTGGGAAGTTTCCACGATGCCTGATGATGGGGGAGGGTAATGGGGGTGGTGTTTGGCGTGTGGGTGGCATGTGTTGGGGAATGGGGAGCAGGATGGGGGGGAGATGGAGGTGTGGGGGTGTATCTAGATGGTGGGCGGAAGAGGCTTCGTGATCTGGTGGTCGTGGTGGTGAGGGTGGGCGTAGGCGGTGATGGTGGTTGGGCACGTGGCGGCATGGGCTTCCAGTCATGGTTGTGGGCGGTTGTTGGTGGTGGTGTGGGGTGTCTTGTGTAGTGGGCATGGTCAGTGGGTAATGGGTGGCCAGGAGTGGATGAGTGGGTGGAGTTGGTGGTAGGTGGGGTTGGTGCACGTGGGGAGTTGGTGGGTGATGTGTTACGTGGGATGGTGTGTTGTGGGCTGCAGGTGGGGTGTGGTGGGAGTTGTGGTGGTATGGTGGTGGTGGTTGTTTCCGCGGCGGTGAAGGTGGGAGTTGGTGATGGGTGGTGTGGTGCGGTGTTGGTGGTGGGTGGGCGTAGCGGGCGGTGATTGAGAGTGGTGGGTTGGAGGAGGTGGGGTAGCTGGAGGAGATGCAGGCGGAGGTGAGGTTGGTGAAGGATCAGAATCGGAGGAAGGTGGTGGTGGGTCAGGTAAGGGTGAAGTGGGGGAAGAGGTTTGTGGGTATGGTGAGGCTGAGGGTGGGGTGGGGGAGGTGAGTGAGGAAAGAGAGGCAGGTGAGAGTGAGGGGGAGGATGGTGTGATAGGGAAGGCGAATGAGTTGGCAGTGTTGGCGGGGAAGATGAGTGGCAGGGAAGTGATGGTGGTGGGTGGCGCGGGGTGGTAGGTGGGAGGGAGTAGACAGGAGGAGGCGGTTTTGGGAAGTAGGTTAGGGGAAGATGAGGTAAGGGTTCTAGGAGGCCTGTGAAGGGGGAGGCAGGCTTTGTGTTGGGGAGGAATAGGAAAGGGGGAGGCGGTAGTAGTGGAGAAAGTGGTGTGTGAGGTGGGAAGGTTAGGAATAGGGGTAGGAATAGGGGAGGGCAAAATAGAAGAGATAGTGAGAGGAGAGGAAAAGGAAAGATGACGTGTCCCCTGTCGTAGACTGGGGGAGATGTGAGGTGGCCCCCGTCATTACGGTGGGATGCGGGGGCAGTAGGAGGGCGCCTTCTGTGCCTTCCTCGTCTTGCTTTCCTGCTTTGAGGCTTGGAGCAATCGGCGTATGGTGGGGAGGCTTGTAGGCGCTCTTGTGTTGTTTTGCTGCGCCGGGCAGCTTTTAGCTGTTCACGAATGTCGTGGATTGGGCACTCAGGGCAGCAAGGAGAAAATTCCCACGGATTTACGGGGATGAGATCCGTGGGGAATTGCTTGATGTCGCCGATGCGTTTGGGGGAGGAGTGGACGGCTAGAAGGCACCTTATTAGGTTGATTTCTTTATCCAGGTCTCCCGTCGGTTCATGTATTATGAAGTGGTCTTTAATGAAACCGGGGAGGGTCCTGAGGAGTTTGTGGAATATGATTTGTTCCCGGGTTTTTGCGTCTGTGCCTGGGTACGCAGCGGTGATGAGCCGCCTAGCCTGGATGAAGGTGTCATCAAGGCTTCCGTCGTAAGTGAGGGCGTCTAGTTGCGATAAGGCTACAACTGTGCCCAGAGATGGCGTCACTGCCTGTTTCACAATTTGTTTGAATTGATCCCATTTTAGTCTCGGGACGATTTTCGGAGTGACAGTGACGATTATTTTACCCAGGTTAGGTAATGTGACTGCAATCTTTTCTTTGTCCGAGTCGAACCCTATGTCTAAGAAGGGTTTAACCATATCCAAGTAATCATCAATGTTACACTGGTCCTGGTTGAATTTTGGCAATTGAATGTGAGGTTTGGCTGCCATTGTGCAGGTTTCCCTTTTTCGTTCCTCCGTGCTTTTACTCGGATCAAGAACCACCGCTTGCCACCAGTGTTATGCTGAGTGTTTTTAGGTCGACTCCTCGTCCTAAAAACACTAGCGACTGAGCGGGGTCCTCTTTCCGGACCGGAAGTAAGGCACCAACAAAGGAACAGGACATAAAAGCCAGGCAGTATACCTTAACACATCTATTGCCTTAATTCTAAACCGTTACGATATAACACAGAGTGATATTTAAGATACAGGATACAGGGACACAGAGTTAGACTTTGATATCACAAAATACAGTTGCACTTAACATACGATATGATACATGTACACCAATGTCTTTAGTTATATATATGGAGAGACCCGTATTTCATTTAAAGCCAAAACATATATGTGCTTGAGAACAAGGGGAATAAACAAGGTTAAGAGTCCGCGAGGGAAATACTACTATAAAGAAGACAGGGTGTGGATCCCAACACTTGACACAGTCACCTAGTCGTGGCGGCACTTTACACAGGCTTTTGATTCTTCCGCGCACCCTGGTCTTCATTCACAATTACTGAAAGTTCTTTTATTCTGGGGCATGTATGATTACTCTACTTTCTGTGAATTGGCGGTCTAAGTACTTTTCTATTTTGCCAGGTCTAGAGTTCTTTTAGGTTAATAACAATTCTCAGTGGTTTTACATGAGTCGCACTCTGTCACTGTTCACTGTTCTTTTTCCCCTGACTTATTCTCGGTATAAGGGGCATCACTTATTTACCCGTGTTTCCTGGGTTTGATACACTCTGTCGTCGGGGCGTGAGGAGAGGGCCTTAGGGGGACTCTGCCTGCAATGGGCAACACACTACCCGCAGGGGAGTCACTGCCCGGGTCCTGGTCGTCGGTGAGGTGCAGGGAGGCCCTCCTGTCTGGGGGCCTCGACCTGAGGGGAGGCCCTTACCTCGGGGCCTCGTTGGTGGGGTGCAGGGAGGCCTTCCTGTCTGGGGGCCTCGACCTGAGAGGTGGCCCTCGGGACTGGGGCCAAACAGCTGGAGGAGGCGGGCCTGGCGTCTGCGGCTCCGCGGGGTGAGGGAGTCAGGGTCGCCCTCGCCTGTAGTCTGCTGGTCTCGCCTGGGGGTCCTGGGGGTGCGATCGTCTGCTGGGAGACGCGCCATCAGGGTTGGACTGCGGCCTCGTCTCCGTCTGGTGTCTGTAAAAGACAGAGATTTCCCAGGCATGGGAGGCAGGTCCAGTCTCGGACTTTGCCACCACTCTGGCGACACCTCCGGGGCAACACTCCCGGGTGGTGACGAACAGTTCCCACAGGGGAACGAGATAGGAAGAGTGTCCACGGAGACCGTGTCCTCTCCTATATACAGGGAGGGAAGCACAGAGGCGACTCCCTCTCCTGGGTCTGCTACAGCCGTGGCTCCAGGTCTTCTCGCCCTGGGACCCACTTCTAGCTGTCTGCTAGGGCCTCCTGCCCTTGGAGTGGCTAAGGGGCCTCTCGTCCTTGCGCACTCTTCTGGCCGTAGCCTTGGGCCTCCTGCCCTGGGAGTGGCTAAGGGCACTGACGCCCTGGTGCACACGTTAGGGCCTCCTGCCCTTGAAGTGGCTAATGGCACTGACGCCCTGGTGCACACGTTAGACTGAAGCCTAGGGCCTCCTGCCCTTGAAGTGGCTAAGGGCACTGACGCCCTGGTGCACACGTTAGGCCGAAGCCTAGGGCCTCCTGCCCTTGAAGTGGCTAAGAGCGCAAGCGCCCTGGTGCATACGTTAGGCCGTAGCCTTGGGCCTCCTGCCCTTGAGGGTGTAACTGTGGCCGTCGCCAAGACGTTACTTGGGACTGAATCCTGTTCAGTCCCACCCACTGCTGGCGATGGTTGTCCCGCCCGCAAGGTCGTTGGCGTTCTCCGGTCACCTGGTGTCGGGGCAGTTGCGGGGAAAAGGGGCTCAGGTCAGTAGTGTCCCGGTGACCCTCTTGACCTGGGTCACTAGCCCCACCGTTGTGTCCTCCTGGGGTGGTGGTGTGGTAGCGGCCCGGTGGTGGGGTGGGGTGTGGCGGGGTGGGTGGTCCGGCGGCGGGCATGTTACTATATTGTCACGGTGTCAGAATTAAAGTAATAGATGTGTTAAGGTGTACTGCCTGGTTTTTATGTCCTGTTCCTCTGTGGGTGCTTTACTTCCGGTCCGGGAAGAGGACCCCGCTTAGTAGCTAGTGTTCTTAAGGCGAGAAGTCGACTTAAAAACACACAGCATAACACATAATTTTTGTGCATAACTTACAGGCATTCACTATCGATTGCCAGGATGTTTACCGTGTGCGATATAGCTGCGAGATGAGCACGGCGCTGATTCCAACACATATCTCACAACGGTCTTCCTTTTATATTTTCCAAGAAAATACATAGCAATCATTTCAATAGGACATGTTTTTTAATGTGATGAAAATGAATACAGGGAAGGCATGGTAATCAATTATGAGGGTTTGTTTTGGTCTAACATATATTTGTCACTGTTGATAATTTTTCAACTGATATAATTATTTCATCATCGGTAGGCATAGAACAAAATCATAATAATTTACAGTAAGCTTATTTCCTCTGACAAAATATTGATTCCTCATTACATTATATAATAATGTTCTCTCCAAATTACCATGTGAGGTCTTTATACGACAAACAGATAAATAATACTCCTGTTTTATTTAGCACTTCAACTGTCCCTTCTTTCCTTCTTTTTCCCTCATGCTTGCTGCCCCTCCTCTCTATCTCCTTCTCCCTTGCGCTACAAGGTCTTTGTGGCCTAGCGCAGTCTTCTTTTTCCTATTTCAGTATATAATATTGAGAAGAAATATAAAAGTAATAAGGGAACAATAAAGTTAGTATTAATTTAATGCCTACGCATTTTAATTGGACATCATATATTATAGAGCGTATTAACTCTAGCGACAGATGAAATATAAATTCAATATTAGATTCATTAAAGAAAGCATTGCCTGTTCTCTTCGTTAGAGGTGAACGTCTATTAGTCTGATTCACTAAGCTTCGTTTCAGCAACTTCAAAGATCATGAATAAACGAGGCTACCAGCTGACGTGCTGCTCCTCTGTAATACGTTGCCAGTTACGTTTTACAGATTGCTAACGCTCAGTACTCTATGATACTCCACGTTCTTTCATTAAATACTGTATTATTCTATATAAATGATTTCCTACCTAAGTCTACCAATACCAAGTCGGTTCACTTTCCCTCAGGGCGCAGGGAGGCGTGGCTTGTGTGTGACGTCAGTCTGCTTAAGTAACAGAAAATGTATAAAAGGGCAGACTCAAATTAAACATTTATGTAATGCTGTGTTTTTAAGGCGACTTCTCGTCGTAAAAACACGAGCACTGGAACGGGGTCCTTTTACTAGACCGGATGTAATGCACTAACAAAGGAACAGGGCATAAAAAGAGACAGTACACCGTATCACATCTATTGCTTAAGTCCTACTCATTACAGTGTACATACAACGATATTTAGTACATAGGAGAACAGAGATACAAGATTACACTCAACTGCACAGAATGATCACATATATATTAACACTGTGGCACAGGGAAGTCGTGGATATTCTTTACTGTTACTTGAATGGAATATTACATCACTATGGTTGTTAGTTTGAATTAATTATTATGTCACTTCAAGATAATAATAAACTGGGGCGTTTCACTTTAGATCACTGTGATTGGGAGTCTGTGTCGGGGATATTACCATAATAGAGGTAGGGTGCGGATAGCGACACTCGACACTGTCACCAAGTCGCGGGGACACATACACTTGCGTTTCGGCTCACTCGCGCACCTACCTCTAGTTTCACAGAAAACTCCCTGGTTCCTTGATGCAGGGGGGACTGAGTTATTTACCACTTTACACTTCTTACCCTGATTATACGAGTTTCTGTTATGCCACTGTTTAATATATCTTCTACATAAACACTGTCACTGTACTCTGGATCACTGTCACTGTCACTGTCTTACCCTTGTTTCCTGGGTTATCAAATCACTGGTACTTACTGTCAGGGAGGCTCCCCTGTCCGGGGCCTCGACCTGAGGGGCGGCTCCTTTCCTAGGGCCGCGCTGGTGGGGTGCAGGGAGGCCCTGTGGTCTGGGGGCCTCGACCTGATCGGGGGCCCTCGGGGCTAGGGCCGAACAGCCGGAGTAGTCGGGCCTGCTTCGTCTGCCTCCGGAGAGTGAGGGAGCCTGGATCTCCGTCGTTGTAGACTGCAGTGGTGGGCCTGGGCGTCCTGGGACTGCGGGTGCTCAGGGGGAGAGGCGCCGTCAGGGCTGGGTTGCGGCAGCGTCTCCTGCAGGGCTCCGGCAAGGCTAAAGAACTCCCGGGTGTGGGCGGTAAGTCCGTTATCGGGCCTTGCCACCACTCTAGTGTCTCCTCCGGGCCTATAAGCCTGGATGGCGATGAAGGGCTCCCCGAAGGGAAAGAGGCTAAAGGGAGACTCACGCTCTTCGTGGTTCCCTGAGTGTGTCTATAGATCTGAGTCGGGGCTCTACTTCCCCTATTGTGCACCTTGGCTGTAGCCATGAACTTTCCCGGCGTACGGGGGACACCTATAGGGTGATCGAGGTCGCCCTTTCGCCGTGGCAAGGTACCGCCGGCGTGGTGTTCCTCCCGCAGTAGGAGACAAGCCAGAGTGAGGGGCTCAGGAGCCGCACTCTCTCCAATACGGACAGATCCTACCATCAGGGAATTCTCCACCCTGGGACGTGCCCCGGCCGAAGCCGAGTGTCTGCCCGTACGGAAAGTGACTAACGGATGAACTGGTTCACCCGTCCGTTGTGGCAAGATACCGACCCCGGGACGCCGCTTCCGTAATTGGGTAGCGCTACACGTACGGTAGCAGGGTCTCTCTACCCTGGACCGTATTCTGGCCGTAGCCAAAGAGCAACTGGAGAGGGATGCACACAGGCAACTCTCTCTCCTCAGCGTGTTAAGGCCGGAGCCTGGGGTCACCTTCCCCTTTACACACTCTGTCAGGTCGTAGCCTGTGTCTATCTCTCTTTCTCTCTTTAGGCCGTAGCCTTGGGCCTCTTGCCCTTGGGCCTCCTGCCCTAGAGGGTGTAACAAGACCGTCAATACGGTGTTACCTGGGACTGACCTCTTTTCAGTCCCACCCCTGGTCTGACGATCACTACCCCGCCCGCACAGTAGTTCAGTTTGCCTGAACGCCTGGAGTTCGGGCACTTGCGGGGAATAGGGGCTCAGGGTCGGGATGCCCCGATAACCCTCTTGCCCGGAACTACTAACCTCACCAGTGTGTCCTCCTGGGGTGGTGGTGGGGTGGCGGCTCGGTGGTGGTGTGGGGGGTGGTGAGGTGGGAGGTCCTGCGGCGGGCACGGCGGGCATTTTAATTTATAATATGGGAAAACGAAGTCGGGGAAGAAGTGTGGACTCGTTTAACCGTATAACATAGCAGTAGGTTCCCTCACACCCCTATGCCTTCCCTCACACATTTCAGTCCCTTCCCTCACTTCGGACCAAAGTGTCATGATCTGGAGAGTGTAACTTACGTCCACTCACCACCACGGTCAGGCGTCAACTGAATTGAACTTCGGTGTTCGGTTTCGTGCCAGCTGACGTCACTCCGATGCTCCGCCCCCTGCGCCATCTTGGACCCGTTTTAGATGGAAGTGATCCGACTTGGTATTAGCAGACTTAGTTTCCTACCACATATTCATTTACGTATAATATGATGAGAATATATGCTTCACCACCATCCGAAAGCTCAGCCAATCACGTTCTACAGTCTACACTCAGTGTAGAGTCACTCACAGGCAGGAGAAAGAGGAAAGAAAAACAAGAGGGAGTGTAAAGTCACCCGTAGTCAGAAGAGAAAGAATGAAGGAGAGACAAAAGAGGAAGGATGGAAGAGAGGAAAGGGCAGACACCCAAAGCAGCACTACATCGAGTGAGCGGATTGTTATGCTAAGTGTTTTTAGGTCGACTTCTTGTCCTAAAAGCACTAGCGACTGAGCGTGGTCCTCTTTCCGGACCGGAAGTGAAGCACCCACAAAGGAACAGGACATAAAAACCAGGCAGTATACCTTAACACATCTATTGCCTTAATTCTACACCGTTACAATATAACACAGAGTGATATTTGAGATATAGGAGACAGGGACACAGAGTTAGACTTTGACACCACAAGGTACAGTTACACTTAATACACGATATAATGCATGTACACTAATGTCCTGAATTATATATGTGGATACCCGTATTTCACTTTAAGGCAGAATATATACTTAGTGGGAAACAAGGGGAATAAACAAGATTAAGAGTCCGTGGGGGAAATACTACTATAAATAAAACAGGGTGCGGATTGCGACACTTGACACAGTCACTTAGTCGCAGCAGCACTTACACACAGGTATTTGATTCACCCGCGCGCCCTAGTCTCCATTCACAGTCAATGAAAGTTCTTTTACTTGGGGACTCACGCAATTACTCTAAGTTCTCTTACTGGGGGTTCAAGTCATTTTCTGTTCTGCCGGGTATTGAGTTCTTTTACACTAATAGTAACTGTCACTGGTTTTACACTGGTCTTTACTCGGTCACTGTTCACTATTCTTTCCCCTGGTTTGTTCTCGGTACAAGGGGCGTCACTTATTTACCCGTGTTTCCTGGGTGGAGTGCACTCTGTCGTATGGGCATGAGGAGAGGGCCCTAGGGCGACTCTGCCTGCAAGGGGCAACACACTACCCGCAGGGGAGTCACTGCCCGGGTCCTGGTTGTCGGTGAGGTGCAGGGAGGGCCTCCTGTCTGGGGGCCTCGACATGAAAGGAGGCCCTCGTATTGGAGCCTCGTTGGTGGGGTGCGGGGAGGCCCTCCTGTTTGGGGGCCTCGACCTGAGAGGTGGCCCTCGGGACTGGGGCCAAACAGCTGGAGGAGGCGGGCCTGTCGTCTACGGCTCCGCGGGGTGAGGGAGCCTGGGTTACCCTCGCCTGGAGTCTGCTGGTCACGCCTGGGGGTCCTGGGGTTGTGGTCGTCTGTTGGGAGAGGCACTGACAGGGTTGGGCTGCGGCCTCGTCTCCGTCTGGTGTCTGGAAGGAACAGAGATTTCCCAGGTGTGGGAGGTAGGCCCGGTTTCGGGCCTTGCCACCACTCTGGCGACACCTCCGGGGCAACACTCCCGGATGGTGACGAAGGGTTCCCACAGAGGGACGAGGTAGGAGAAGGATTCACGGAGTCCGTGTCCTCTCCGGTACGTGGAGAGGGAAGCACAGAGGCGACTCTCTCTCCTGGGTATGCTACAGCCGTGGCTAAGGGTCCTCTCACCCTGGTGCACACCTCTGGCTGTAGTCTTGGGCCTCCTGCCCTTGGAGTGGCTAAGGGCCCTCTCGCTCTGGTGCACACTTCTGGCCGTGGCCTTGGGCTTCTTGCCCTTGGAGTGGCTAAGGGCCCCCTCGCCCTGGTGCACACTTCTGGCCGTAGCCTTGGGCCTCCTGCCCTTGAGGTTGTAACAATGGCCATTGCCAAGGCGTTACTTGGGACTGAAACTTGTTCAGTCCCACCCCAATTCTGGCGATGGTTGTCCCGGCCGCAAGGTCTTTGGCTTTTTCCAGTCTCCTGGTGTTGGGGTAGTTGCGGGGAAAAGGGACTCAGGACAGTAGTGTCCCGGTGACCCTCTAGACCTGGGTCACTAGCCCCACCGTTGTGTCCTCCTGGGGTGATGGTGTGGTAGCGGCCCGATGGTGGGGTGGGTGGTCCGGCGGCGGGTATTTTACGGATGGTATGCTTCCCCACCAGTGTTGCCACACGTACGATAATTATCATATACCTGCGATAATATTGCCTTTGGTACGATGTACACCCGAAAGCACTAATTTCTCCCCCCTTGTAGCTGGAGTCGCAGCCAGTGAGCAACCAGGCGATCGAACACCCCACACCCCCTCCCCGACCCCAACCCCAGTGTAAACGTTGTTGGATAGATGTGGAACGGCTAAAGCTGGTGATGTTATAATGTGACCTGATTGTTTTTATAGACAACCAAAACCAGTAGGGGTAGGTATATGAAGGCATTTAATGTATGTGCTATCTGCAACATATGAGAAAGGCACGAAAATGAAAGACCTACAGTGTTACGCCCTAAATTATGTTACAGTTATAGTATATTGGACTACATCTGTTGAAAGATATGATGGCTTTTATCATCCATTCCTTCTATCACCTCCACCACCCTTCTCTCTGAGCTCCCGTCCCCACCAAACGTCTCTCATACCCTCTCCTGCCCTTTGTTAACCAACATAAACTAAGATAATGATGAAATGATCTGTCAGCTAGTGATCATAATTATCATACACCTCTGTATTAAGCACCAACATGTCAATAACATACAATACTTCGGTATACCTGCCAATTATTTCATCCTGCTGGAAGCTGTCACGTGACATACCCACTGCAAGTCGGACCTTGTATTACAAGAACATATGGCTGTTTATCGTTAACACAGGCTGTGTGGTGTTGGACGTCCAGTAATTCATGTTAAATTGGCAATTTAAGCCTTACATTATAAACACGAAAGGTTTTTGTTCCTGTCATTATTGAATGAACGTAACGAATCAGGAATCGGCTCTGACGAACCACAAACTCTTCGCTCTAACGAAAATATTCCGACCTCTTGTTACTACACTGACACAACGTCATTATGTATACAGCTGACCCACACTCAGTTGTATACATAATGATAATGTCACTGTTGTGACAAGAAGTCGAAATATTTTCGTTAAAGCAGAGAGTTTGTGGTTCGTCAGAGCCGATCACTGATTCGTTCCATTCATTCAATAATGACATTTAGACCTTATGTGTTTATAATGTTAGGCCTAAATTGCCACGTTCATATGAATTAATGGGTGTCCAAAAACCACACACCTGTGTTAACGAAAAACAACCGTATGTCCTTATAACACAAGGTCCAACTTCCATGGGGTATGTCACGAAACAGCTTACAACAGCATGAAATAGTTGGCAGGTAACTCGAAGTATTGTATGTTATTGATTTGTTGGTGTTTAATACAGAAGTGTATGGTAATATTAATATGATCAATACCTGATGGATAATTTCATCATTATCTTAGTTTATGTTGGTTAACAAAGGGCGGGAAGAGCGAGGAGGACGCAGAGGAAGTGCAAGAGAGACGTTCGGCAGAGACAGAAACCCAGAGAGAAGGGTGGTGGAGGTGGGGGCGAGAATGGATGAGAAAAGACACCATATCTTTCAACACATCTTGTCCATCATGCTATACGTATTTGTGACATTACAGTATTGGACATAAGTATATAGACAATAACAATACATTGTAGGTCTTCCATTTTCGTGCCTCTCTCATATGTTATGGATAACAGCACACATTAAATACCTTTATATACTTACCCCTACTGGTTTTGATTGTCCTATAACAACAAATCATGTCACATTATAACATCACCAGCTTTGGCCGTTCCACATCTGCCCAACAACGTTTAGACTGGGGTTGGGGTCGGGGAGGTGAATGTGGAGTGTTCAATCGCCTGGTTGCTCACTGGCCGCGACTCCGGCTACAAGGGGGGAGAAATTAGTGCTTCCGGGTGTACGATACCATTTTCCATTATCTTACAGTTTGTACGATAATTTTGGGTTGAAAGCTAGCATGGCAGTAAATTTTGAGGCACGCATAGCTAATCATGCAGAGTTGTTCCAAAATTGGACAGATGAGGATCTTAAGGGGTACGATGGTCATCACTGAAATTTTTTTTGTTTGTATGGTCTTACTGAGTTATTACCTGCAAAAGTAAGCTCATTTCTATGAATTATCTAAGTTCTATGGACTGCATTCGGTTGCTAGTCAAAGAGATTTTCTAGATTGGCACTAAGGCTATTTCTGAGTTATTACCTGCAAGAGTAAGCTAATTTCTATGAATTATCTAAGTTCTATGGACTGCATTCAGTTGCTAGTCAAAGTAATTTTCTAGATTGGCACTAAGGCTATTTCTTTTCCTTGAAGAATTATTCTTGTAATATAGGATACGATTATAGTATCGTAATATTATCATTATGAGATTTTCATGGTATGCTCTAATTCTAATACAAAATAAGATGATAAATGTGCATTCCTGAGTATACGTCAGTACTTTACAAAATGACGTAAATTTACAGAAGATAATTGTAATGGGTAAGCTTTCAGCAAATAACCAAGGCATCGGCGACCATTTTTTAAAATAGACTACATCAGGTTCTTAAACAATTTAAAAAAAATAATGATGTACGAAAATTCCAACGAAAAATCGATAATTTTGAGGGGACAGTACGCTAATTCCCATCTAAAAGTGTGTGGTAACACTGGCTCCCCACCTACCACAATACACACACACACACACACACACACACACACACCACACATCTATTTATCTATCTATCTATCTATGCAACGGATTTTGTGAAAAAATTGCCTATTTTTAAAAAGACAAACATATTTGCAAAATGGCACAATCAAAGTCTATTTGCAAATGACCAGATTGTTTGCAAAACGATCAGTTTGTACAAAAAGGTCAATTTACAAAAAGGCCAGATATCAGACCCTATTAATATACTTGTCTGCTGGCCATTTTGAAAAAAAAAAAAAAAAAAAAAAAAAAAAAAAAAAAGGGAAAAGGAAAGAAATGTGATTGGGTAATCCAATATCTTTACCTGATTTAGCAGTTAGTGTGTGTGTGTGTGTGTGTGTGTGTGTGTGTGTGTGTGTTCAGGCGTGGCGTTGATAGCATTGTCAGTCTTGTGGTAGTGCAGTGCAGACGCTGTGTAAGTGTGTCGGTGCATTCTATCCACTCATTCCCACAGTCTGGCCGGATACAGTGCCCTATACTGCTTAAGTGCATAATAACACTCAAGAAAGATTCTTCTACTGGATTTGCGAGTTTGGATACTGAGGTACATTTGGAAGCAGGTATTCGTGGTACACTTCACTCCGAGCAAAAGCACCCGGTCAGTCCTTTACTGCGCGGCGAGTTCCCAGTCTAGCCTCGCCTCCCGCCGGCTACCAACACTGTCTACGTTTTCCCCAATGTAAAATAGAGGAATTGGAGGTCTGGTCGTGTGTATCTCGTGGCTGAGATAGGTAGTGTGGCCAAGGTCGGTTGGGCCAGAGGAGAATAGGTCCTGAAAGTCCAGGAGGAGTTGTAAAACCTGTTGGTTTGGGAAGGGGATCCACCAGATGTGATGGTAGGTCAGGGAGAGTGGGATGGTCGGGGGGGTGGTGCTTGGCATGGTTCTGAACAATAATTATCCGTGTCGCCAATGATGAGTCCTCGTGGTAAGGTTAGCATGGGGTTGTGACAAGGTTAGCGATCCACGGGCATGTGGGGGGAGGAAGATGGGGGATACTAAACAGGAGCGTGAGTGGTCGGTGGGTACTTTGCTCGACACATTCAGCCTGAACTTGAGAAGAGGACAGAGGTACCTGAAGGTCTATTAAGTTTACCCAAGCTTCGTGGTGGGGTGGAATGGTGATTGAGGAGGCGATAGTTGCAGGAAAAGATGGTTTGGAGGGGTCCAGACGATGTGTAGTGGGGGTGGTGATGGAGGGGATTGAAGTGAGGCATTGCGTGTGGTTGGGTTGGGGTCAGATGTACTGGTGGGTTGGGGCAGGTGAGTGTTCGGGGATTGTGTGTGTCTGCGTGGTGTGGGGGGGGGGGTGTTCTTTTATTCTTCTGCAGACTATCATTTCAGTCACTTGTTAATTCATGCTTGGTTGGGACGTGGTGGACTGAAGTGGAGGCGACGCTGATGGTAGTCAATGGTGGCGTGGAGGTTTTGTGTTAGGAGGTCCAGCCCAAGATATCCATCATAACTGAATTACATGTATAAGGTATCCGAATATGATGCTACATGGGTGGTTCCAAGATGCCTGGATACTCGTTGGTGAGTGTTGGTTTGAAGGGCCCATGTTTCCCCATGGATAGGCAGGGGGCCATCCCCCACGTCGACAAGGTTGGCTGAAGTGGGGTCCACGGAAAAGGGGGCCGACCCCAGACAGAGGTGTGGTGGGAGTAGAAGTGGGAGTAGAGGCACGATCTGGCTGCTCCCGTATCTACCAGCAATCGTGCCTTGACCCCGTTCAGCCAAATCTTGTTGTAGACTGGAGGTTTCCTGTAGCTGTGTGAGGTGGCCCCCGCCACCGTGCAGGGTGCGGGATACACCTAAAAATCCATCTGCTGAGGCTGTGGTCAACGTGTTTGTCAGTCGTCCGGTCCCGGGTAGAGTATTGGCGGTGCATCAGCCTTCCATGCGTCATCGTAAAAGGAGGAGACTTTCTTGCGCCCCTGGTGAAGATTTCTGCGCCTGCTTGCCATAAGCTGTTCTCTTATGTCGTGCAGTGGGCAGGTTCGACTGCAGGCCATTAACTCCCAAGGATTAATGCAAAAATCAGGTTGCCTTGTTCCTTGGGGTTGGGGCGTTTTTTCTGTGGGTAAGCCCTGGGCACAGTAAGAGTCAGCTCTGTAGGTGGCTGGTGAGGTGGCGGCTTAGGTTTGGGTGGAGGGTTGTGGTTTGTCGGGAATCTTGTCACCGCGTAAGGGACAGTGGCATCTGTGGTATGGGATGGGCGGCGAGGAGACGTCTGACGAGTTGTAAACAGGTCCTGGTCTATGTCAACTGAGGGATCATAGATCGTTTAGAAGTGCTCCCTGACTGTGCTAGGGAGAATTCTCAGCAGGGCATTAAATGTGTGTATATCTTGGGTATTTATAGCTGACTCAGGATAAGCGGCGCTGACTAGGCGCCGAGCCTGGACTGAATGTGTCGTCTAGGTTACCGTCGTAGGTGAGGCGTTGAGTTGAGAGAGGGCGACAATATATGCCTATTGATGGCGTGAAAGCCTGTCTCACAATATATGTGAGAATTGGTCCAATGTCAGTTCTGGGACGATTTTTGGTGGGACAGTGGCAATTATTTTTCCCAGGTTAGGCAATGTGACTGCAATTATTTTCTCTGTCCAGTCGAACCCTATGTCTAGGAGGGGTTTGACCATATCTAAATATACTTCAATGTCACATTGGTCCGGGTTGAATCTCGGCAATTGGATGTGCGGTTTGGCTGCCATTGTGCAAGTTTCCTTTTATCGTTCCTCAATGCTTTTACTCGGATCCAGAACCATCGCTTGCCACCAGTGTTATGCTATATATATATTATAGGCGACTTCTCGTCCTATAAAACACTAGCGACTGATATATATCTTTATAGACCGGAAGTAAAGCACCAACAAAGGAACAGGACATAAAATATAGGCAGTACACCTTATACACATATTATTATATATCTATACCGTTACAATACAACACAGAGTGATATTTGAGATACAGGGGAACAGAGACACAGAGTTAACATTCAGCACCACAAAATATAGTTACACCCAGTATACATTACAATGCTCATACAGGGATATCTTGAATTATATATGGTATTGTCTATGTGTCACTTTTAGGCAGGATATACACTGTACTGATCACAAAGGGGATAAACAAGATTGGGAGTCTGCAGGGGAAATATTACTATAAATAAGATAGGGTGCAGATAGCAACACTTGACACAGTCACCTGGTCATGGTGACACTCACTATAGGCTTTTGACCGGCCGCGCACCCTAGCCTTATGCGTTCACAGATATATTATATATTTTATTATAGGACTTGGATAATTACCCTAAGGTTCATTCTCTGTCCTTATATAATATATATCTGCACTATTGGTAACTGCACTGTTCTTCACTTATATATGTTCACTGTTCTTTTATCCCCCGATTTGTTCTCGACACAAGGGAGTCACTATTTACCTGTATCTTCTGGGTAATGTTCACTCTGTGACAAGGGCGTAAGGGTAGAGCCCTAGGGGGACCCGGCCTGCAGAGGGCAAGGGATTACCTAGGGGTGTCACTGCCTGGGTCACACTCGTCAGTGGGGTGCAGGGAGGCCCTCCCGTCTGGGGGCCTCGACCTGAGAGGTGGCCCTCGGGACTGGGGCCTATATATATTTATAGTATATATATATTGGCTCCGTGGAGTAGGGGAGCCAGGATCACCTTCGTCGGGAGCCGGTGGGTCTGGCCTGGGTGTCCTGGGACTGCGGGCACCTAGGGGAGAGAGCGCCGACAGGGCTGGGCTGCGGCAGCTTCTCCTTCAGGACTCGGGCAGGAACAAGGATCTCCCGGGCGTGGGAGGTAGGTCCGATATCGGGCCTTGCCACCACTCTAGTGTCACCTCCGGGGCTATATTCCCAGGTGGTGACGAGGGCTCCACAGAGTTAGAGAGGCTATATGGAGAAGGAGTCACGTCACTCATGTCCTCTCTGAGTACGTCCTGAGACCGGAGCCTTGGGTCGCCTTACCCTGGTACGTACGTTGGCTGTGGCCGTGAGCTTACCCGGCGTATAAAGAGCAACTGAAGGGCGTACAAGGCCGCTCCTTCCGCCACGTATAGAGACCGTCGGCGCGGTGTTATATATATATAGTAGAGGACAAATCGGAGTGAGGGGGCACAGAGGCCACACTCTCTCCAGTACGTATATAGGCTACCTATATATATATATATATATATACAGCCAGAGCCGGATGCCTACCCACCTTTACCGAGAGCAACTGAAGGGCGTACAAGGCCGTTCCTTCCCGTCACGTATTTAGAGACCGTTGAGTGGCAGTTACTCCCGTATATATATATTTAGCTACATATATAGCAGGGGCTTTTTACCCTGGTACGTACTCTGGGCATAGCTGAGCTGATTTATATATATAGCAACTGAAGGGCGTACAAGGCCGCTCCTTCCCTGCCACGTATAGAGACCGTCGGCGCGGTGTTGCTCCTGTAGGGAGAACAGCAGGAGGGATGCACTGGGGCAACTCTCTCTGGGGTGTACTAAGGCCGGGTGACGATTATATATATACACTTTATTAGGCCGTAGCCTTGGGCCTCCTGCCCTTGGGCCTCCTGCCCTAGGAGGGTGTAACAATATGCCGTATATACGGTGTTACTTGGGACCGGTAGTTCAGTCCCATCCTTTTGATGATATATATCCACCCGCAAGGATATAGTTGCCTTTCCTGGTCACCTGGTGTTGGGGCAGTTGCAGGGGAACAAGGGCCCAGGACCACAGTGTCCTGGTGACCCTCTTGACTGGGGTCACCTATACCCCACCGTTGTGTCCTCCTGGGGTGGTGGTGCGGTGCCAGCCGGTGGTGGGGTGGGGGGTGGTGAGGTGGGAGGTCCGGCGGGCGGGCACGGCGGGCATTTCAGTTATCTATGTAGCTTATTTCACGTAGCTCAGTGGCAGAGAAAGACTGCTGTGGCTCTACATCCCCTTCGTAGCACTTCTTCGTGACTAGCATCATACTCTAGTGGGGAACTATAAGTTATTACACCTGGGGATTCCTGATGGAGAGGTGACAGTTTTAGGACTAGATAAATAAACAGAGTAAATGAGAGTATGTTGATGAGATACAGGGGAAGGAGATGAAGAATGTGGTGGAGGGACGGGGTAGATATAATGAGAGTATATGATGTATATATATGATATATATATGTTGATGAGATATAGGGGAAGGAGACCAAGGATGTGGTGGAGGGACGGGGTAGACGTATTTATAAGAGGATGTTGATGAAACATAATGAGAGTATGTTGATGAGATATAGGGGGAAGGAGACCAAGGATGAGGTGGAGGGACAGGGTGGAGGTATAAGAGTATGGATGGTGTGGGTAAGAGGGACAGAGGGTACGTTCATGAGATATAGGGGAAGTAGACAAAGTATGATGTGGAGGCACGGTGTGGAGGTATAGGAGTATCGATGGCGTGAGTATAGGGGGAGGGCAGCGTGATGGCAGAGGACAGTGTGATTTTGTGATTTTTTTCGTGGCAACCTCTTCACAGTTGATGCGTCTGGCAATGGTAGATATACTGATAGATAGCTTTGTGTGATATAGCAATAGATAGACTGATAGAAAGCTTTGTGTGATAGAGCAATAGATAGACTGATAGATAGCATAGTGTGATAGAGCAATAGATAGACTGATATATAGCTGTGTGTGATAGAATATATAGATATGATATATAGCTTTGTGTGATAGAGCAATAGATAGACTGATAGATAGCTTTGTGTGATAGAGCAATAGATAGACTGATAGATAGCTTTGTGTGATAGAGCAATAGATAGACTGATAGATAGCTTTCTATGATGAAGCAATAATTACAAACGGATTGGTATCATGTTTGGCCAGTATAAAAGTGTATATTTTGTTTTTCCGTTTGTGTGTGTGTTTTAATACAAGGATGTTTTAATACAAGGATGTTTTAATATATAGGATGTTTTATATACAAGGATGTTTATAATACAAGGATGTTTTATATACAAGGATGTTTTAATACAAGGATGTTTTAATACAAGGATGTTTTAATACAAGGATGTTTTAATACAAGGATGTTTTAATACAAGGATGTTTTAATACAAGGATGTTTATATATAAGAATGTTTTAATACAAGGAAGTTTTAATACAAGGATGTTTTAATACAAGGATGTTTTAATACAAGGATGTTTTAATACAAGGATGTTTTATATACAAGGATGTATTTAATACAAGGATGTTTTAATACAAGGATGTTTTATATATATACAAGGATGTTTTAATACAAGGATGTTTTAATACAAGGATGTTTTAATACAAGGAAAAGTTTGTGTGAAGCTACAGAATGTGGTGAAAGTTTTTGGCATATCAGATAGAACCAGGATTTTATATACCTGTACACTCCATCCTTCCATCTCATTCAGATACGAACCCCGCAACATCGTTCAAGTTGCTCGATCCTGTCACGTCACATGCAACATATGGGGCTGGATGTCCTTGCATGGTATGGGTGATGTTCGCATCGAGGGAAGATTTACTGCAGCCAAGTATGTTAAGCTGCTCAAGAACTTCTTCCTGCCATCTCTGCGAGAGAAGAATTTTCCCTTCCCAGCGGGACCCATCCTGTTCGTGCATGACCGGTCTCCCATTCACATTGCTCGTGTTGTTCAAGAGTGGTTTAACAGACAGGATAACCTTGATCTTGAATGGCCGAGCAAAGGAGCGGACATGAATGTGATAGAGCAGGTTTGGGGCCAGATGGTGAACACTTGGAATATGGAACATGAGAGAACAACCCAGCAGCTCATGGATCACATCACTGCCCAGTGGGAGATATGTAGGAGACCAGAGCACTGTCGCAACCTTGTTCATCCCATGCCAGATAGACTGAGGGAGGTAATTCACAGAGAAAGAGGGTGGTCAAGGTATTAGCTAATGCACTGATTGAGTAGTAGTTGCCTTTTATTACATTGGTACATGAGCACATTTACCTTTACTGGTTAGTGAATGTATTATTTGTGTAATAAACATAATAATTTACATAAGGGGTATTAAATTTACGTAAGGGGTATATCAATGCCATCCTTGAAGACATTGTAATCGACGAGTCTTTAACACTTTCGTCTGTAGTCTTAATACAATACAAACTATATTCATGTAAGCTTTCATGTTACCCCACTCCCCAGGTGTCTTCGATGTATGGAGGCATCTGTGTGTACAGTGCAGCAGACTATGGCAATAACGAGCCTCTTGTATTATATCTTCCCTCCATCCTGGGATAATGCATTGAATTACAGATACTGGTATTTATTTTGATTAATAACAATTACTGCTCACGTAAATAACATTATACTGAGAACTGAACGCCTCGCTCACTGCTTCAAAGAACTCAGTAACAGTTCTGGTGGATTCTCGTTCATTGGTTTTATTATATAAATGGGAGCTTTAGCAATTACACATCATTATCCCAAATAGATAAAACAGTAGCTACGTCATATTCATAGATACAAAACTCCTTCGTTCTCACAACATCGATTCTACATCGAGAAGAAAACAAAGCAAATTGTTTGTGTAGACAGTGTTGGGACGGGCGGGAGTGAGGTGTACCACGAATACCTGCTTCCAACTGTACCTAATATTGTCTCTCTAATTTTCTTACTTTTACTTGCAGTCACTTATCTTTCGAAACAGATTTCTCCTTTCATAAAAATTAGCTGTCATTTTTGCTCAACATTTTCTATGTAGCGTCTTCTCTTTCCTGACTAACTTGTGTGTGTGTGTGTGTGTGTGTGTGTTCAAACCTGAACCTGAAAGGGATTGATCTCCCTTCCGTTCAGGTTCGCGCGCGCGCGCACACACACACACACACACACACACACGTGTGACACCGGCGCTCCGTACCAAATCATCACGGCCAGTGGCATTACCTAAATAGTATCTTTGTATGAGTCAAGCTCAGTACCAGGTTAGACTAAATGATTGTTCATTATTAAAAGGAAAAAAATAATAAGTTTAAACAAGACTTGTAAAAACAGGAAATAGAACCAAGACGAAAGAATACGCTGAGTCATCTCTGAGGTTTGTTTAGACTACAACAACACGGAGATTGTAAGTACATGCTTTGCACTTTAAGTATTGCAAAATGGATACATACTTCAGTAAAACAAATTTGGAAAAGAAAAGGGATAAAGGTAAAAAGCAAAATGATGATTTCTACCAAGAACTGGTTGAAGTAGAGACCCACAATAGACTGGTTGAACGTGTAAACAAACTAGAAATGGCTTTCAAAAATGAAATTGATGAAATAAAGAAGCAGATGCACTTGCAAAAGGAAGAAATAGAAAAACTAGGAAGGGAGGCCAATAAGAAAGACACAACCATCAGTGAACTAACAGTGGAATTGAGTACACTTAGGAAGAAAATGAGTGAAATGGCAAGTACAGTAGTCAATCACGAGAGTGTTATGGAAGAGTTCAAAAATGACACAGAGACAATTAGGCAAGTTAGCAGTCTTATTGACCAGAGCAGTGATATTGAGGAGAAGATAACACAAGTGAATGAAGCTGTGCAAAGCTACAAAAATGATGTAGAAACCACGTATGCTGAAATGGTGAAAGTAAAGAAAGACTTAGAAACAAGGGTGGAGGAAAAAAGCATTAAAAAGGAGGTGAAAAGAATAATCCAAAACAATCCAAAGTTAGTCAGAGATTCAGTAGAGATAAACAAATCAATAGTAATCACTGGTATAGAAGAGGAAGAAGTTAAAAACAAGATCACAAGAGACAAAAAGGAGATGGCAAATGTAATGAGCTTACTGAAAGAAGTATCAGAGGAAATCTGTAGTAAAGACATAGAGGAACACAAAAGGTTAGGGAAATACGAGAAAAGCAAGACAAGACCTCTAAAGGTGACTTTCCAGAGTGTAAACACTGTGGAAGAGATACTAAAAAATGCAAAGAATCTTAAGGAAAAAGAGGAGTTCAAAAATGTATGGATAAAAAGATGCCTAACACAAGAGGAACTGGAATTACTGAAAGAGAAAAGGGAGGAAGCAAAAACAAAAAATGAGGGAAGATCAGAAGAGGAGAAGAAGAATTTTTTTTTTTACAAAGTAATAGGATTGCAG
>NC_137047.1:34130644-34140644 GCF_032717465.1 Coenobita brevimanus
AATGGAAATTTGCAGGTTTTATGTTTAAGTCAGTATTATTATTATAGAGAAGATCTACATCGCTGCCATTCGCATGTCGTTTGAACTACAGCCTTCATTCTTTGCCGTATTATGGTGCTGGCTGGCCACTTTATCTTATCAAATACCATCCTGTTCCGACTACTGAAGCCTAGATAAGATATGGACCAAAAAGAAAAAGTGGCCTTAAAGATCAAGAACCACAAAAGTTAGAGGGCTGAAAATTTTATGGCATATACTTGAAACACGGCCAGAATGCAGTAGTCATTATAGTCCACATAGGATCATTCTTCTTTGAGATCAGCCGTGGTATAATATGTTGGACTACTCCAGAAGGCATAAACGTTACCTAATTTTACATGAAAAAATGTAGACAGAGAAACAAAACTTGTGAACTTATAGATCTTAATGACCTAAACTAACACGTAGATCAGTGACCTTAACCTCATGGTCCTTTTATAGCTGGGCTTCTAGTAGGCAATGGCTGTGGGAAGTTTTCCTTTATTAAAATTGTATTATATTACGATATTCTAGTTATTAATTATTATTATTATTATTATTATTATTATTATTACTATTATTATTATTATTATTATTATTATTATTACTTTTTATTATTTATTATTATTATTATTATTATTAGTATTAGTATTAGTATTAGTATCATTAACATTATTAATAGTATTAATATTATTATTATTATTATTATTAACATTAATAATAATAATAATAATAATAATAATAATAATATTATTATTATTATTATTATTATTATTATCATTATTATTATTATTATTTATTATCATTATTATTATTATTATTATTATTATTATTATTATCATTATTATTATTATTAATATTTTGATAAGACACTTTGGACAGAGTTAGGGAAATAAAAGAGGACTTAGCTGGAGAAGAACAGGGAGGCTTTAGGAAGGGAAGAGGTTGTGTGGATCAGATATTCCTTCTTAGATCGTTAGTGGAAAAGTTTCACAAGGGAGAAGGGAAAAAAGAGAGAAGTTAATATGCGGCCTTCATTGATTTGGAGAAAGCATATGACAGGGTGGATAGACAAGGATTGTGGAAAGTATTAAGAATATATGGAGCAGATGGGAAGTTGTTGAATGCTGTGAAGAGTATGTACGATGGTGCGAAGGCTGCAGTGGGTGTGGATGGTGAACTGACTGAATTATTCTCTTTGAAAGTTGGGTTGAAACTGGGATGTGTCATGTCTCCATGGTTGTTCAATCTGTACATGGATGGGGTAATAAAAGAGATACAAGGTAGAGCAGTGGATTTTGGAGTGGCCCTGGTGAGAGAGGGCAGTGTTTGGAAACTCCCTGTGCTGTTGTTTGCAGATGATACTGTATTGTTAAGTGAAGACGAAGGGGAGATGCAAGGCTTGGTGTATGAGTTTGGGAGAGGTGTGTAAGAAACGGGAATCTAAAGGTGAATGTAGGGAGAAGAGTAGAAGTGATGGTCTTTGAGAGAGGTAAAGTCAGTGAATGTAACACAGTGAGGTTGGATGGTGAGGAAATGGAAAATGAGAGTACGTTTAAGTACTTGGGGAGTGTGATGAGTAAGGGGAAGGAAGTTTGGAGGGTGAAGTGCTTGAAAGGGTACAACAAGGAAGAAAGGTTCCTGGTTCCTTGAAAGCTTGTGATAAGAAACAGGGAAGTGAGCATGGAAGTGAAAAAGATACTACATGCAACAGTATTGTGATACCCAACTCTAACGTATGGAAAGTGAAGCTTGGACGTTGTTGGAAGGACACAAGTCAAGAGTGAGAGCAGTGGAAATGAGTTATTTAATGAGGGGCCTGTGGAGTCACATGGAGAGATAGGCTGACAAATGAGGATATAAAGGAGGATTGTGGTGTGGATGTGGATGTGATAGGAAGCTGTTATGAGGAACACACTGAGGTGGTTTGGCCATGTGGAGAGGATGGAGGATGACAGACTGACGAGGAGAGTGTATGTGGGTGGGGAGGTGGGGGGGAGAGGGAGGGGGAGGCCGAGGATGAGATGGAGAGTTGGAGTGGAGAGATATATGAGAGAGGGGGGTGTGAGTTGGGAGCAGGGCAGTGAAATGGCGAGGGACAGGGCGACGTGGAGGCGATTTGTTTGTGGCCACCCCGTACGGGATTAGGGCGTCTGGCAATATGTAGATTATATTATTATTATTATTATTATTAGTAGTAGTAGTAGTAGTAGTAGCAGTATTTTAATATTATTATTATCATTTCTACTGTTATTATTATTATTATTATTATTATTATTATCATTTCTACTGTTATTATTATTATTATTATTATTATTATTATTTTAATAATTATTATAATTATCATTTCTACTGTTGTTATTATTATTATTATTATTATTATTATTATTATTATTATTATTTTTATTTTTATTATTACTTTATGTTTAGGAGAAAATTTTGAAACTCTTGATTTACTTTTATTAAGTCATTACCACTCTTTCTCGATTAAGCCCTTCAGATCCTTGGAAAAAATCGTCTGGTGGTAGTGAGAACATTCAAATCATGTCAGTGCACACACGTGTTAAATGGGTTTGGCAGAAGACGGTGCAGAATCTGGCAAACCCTAGCCTAAGACCTCATTAGCTTATGGTGTGGGGGCTGCAGTGCAATAATAACAAGCAGCTTACTGTTATTGCTGTACCCGCTGGGGGATGTGAGTGTACTGAATGCTGGTGCCATTTGTTTGGGAGTTTTAGTTTTTTTTTTTTTTTTTTTTTATACAGCAAAACAGTTAATACACATTTCAACATCTAGGCTGAAAAATTTCGGTATCAAACAGGGCAAAACACTTTGTAGTATATGGCTGGACTTTTTTCCGTATGACTGCACACACACACACACACACACACACACACACACACACACACACACACACACATCTAAGCCAAATTTACTCGACTTCATTCAGTAAGAACGACGTAAACATTACGCCCTGAAGGTAAAGTGGTTTTATCCTTCAGTTCGGCTAAACAGAAATATATTAACAGGTAACTAAAATTTTTGCATTGCTTAGGATGGCGTATTGGAACTGGAGAAATTAGATATAACCTTCATTAACCCCTGCACGATCACACATCTCCCTAAATGGAAATATATTGCCAATAGGAGAAGCACGGACAAATTAGGAACTACGGCAATGGAGTGGAGGGCTACTCCGTCACCACGAGAGGTGTTTCCTGAGCTGAATATAATCGTCTGGAGTTAGCATATATATATACGAAAATAAGGAATCGTCTTAAGGGTTAAAGTTTGAATTAGCTGAATATAATATGCGTATTTTGACTTCCTATTTCTTTTCATGACCAACTTTATTCTTCCTTCCTCATTTTTTGCAAGGTATGTACAGGACAGCAAGTGAGTTCCTGTTACTGGGAGGAATGTTAGCCGCAGGATCTGAAGGGTGAGGGTACAGTCTTAGTCCTCTGCAGTCCTTTTCTTTTCTTTTTTATGGTGGTTGTACATTTAAAAAGGGTTTGGTTGGCACGCTCTGGGATTAGCAAGTTTATGTGTTAAAATAAGTAAAAATTTCGTGGTGGAAGGGCTATTTGGTTAAAACAACTGAATATTGAAATGAATAATTTGAATTTCATTACCATTTCCTGACTGATGTTTACTTCCCATTTTTTTTTTTTTTATATAAGTACTGTACACGACAAAATGCTGTTCCTGTAACATAAAGGAATTTCTTACGGAGAAGCTGAAAGGGTTATTTTGAAAATATTTGTTCATTGCAGCCATATTTTTCTTTCTTCCCCATAATATTGTTGTTTAAAAAAAAAAACAAAAAAAAAGTTTGTTGGTCTGGTAGTCCTAATCGCTCCAACTGAATGTAGCCGATAAGGGATTAGGAGGGATGGATGGGATTTATTACTCACAAAATGCCACTCATTTGGCCACTCTGAACTTAAATGCCAAAGAGAAAGAGCCTAACCTCGGGCCCCTACGTTCCTGGATGGAGCACCAGAGGATTCGATGATAGAATAGACAGAGGGAGATTTAATATAAGACCACCTTTCTGGCACCATAGTAGGTACAGAGGAGGACAAGAATATCGCCCACACGTTTAAATAGTCCAACAATTCTAAGGTTCTTACACAGTATTCTGATATGTTTATTGGCCTGCGAATATAGCATTACTGTACACACACACACACACACACACACACACACACACACACACACACACACACACACACACACACACACACGGAGAGAGAGAGAGAGAGAGAGAGAGAGATCTGTTTAACAATGAGACAGACTCACAATGGTCTCCAAGAATTTTAAGATTTTTCAGTAACAGCTGATCTAAGCTTCTGAAAATGATCTCTCGAATACCCCTTGCTTCGTCAATGTTGTACTGTTTAAGTTACTCTTATGTGTTTTGAAAAAATATAAATTAAAACTGCAAGGACTATATTGTGTGTGTGTGTGTGTGTGTGTGTGTGTGTGTGTGTGTGTGTGTGTGTGTGTGTGTGTGTGTGTGTGTGTGTGTAAATAATTCAGACTGATTCACATGGCTAGGAAATACGTGGCTATGCACAAGAGTAGAAAAAAATACGATATGCCCAGATCTTTTTCGTAATCTCGTGGGAAATTACATGTTTAGCTTTATCTTGTAAGTGTGTATATTTATCTATCTGTCTATCCATCTATCTATCTATCTAAATATCTTGGTCGATTTATCTATTTATCTATCTATCTACCCATATCTATCTGTTTTCTCTTTGTTTGTCAGTCTGTCAGTCGGTCAGTCTGTCTTCCCTTCTCTTCAGTGGAACAGATTATAAAATCCTTAAGTTTCTTTCACATAAATATTCGCTAATTTTAGCTCTGTTTTCTCACAAATCTAACTATCTACCCATTTATCTATCTGTTTTCTGTGTGTCTGTCTGTCTGTCGGTCGGTTAGTCTGTCTTCCCTTCTCTTCAATGCAACAGTTATAATATCCTTAAGTTTCTTTTACATAAATATTCGCTGATTTTAGTTCTGTTTTATTACAAATACTGCCCTTCATCCTCTCTCTCAGTCTCTCATTTTCATGAGAGTTTCCTCACTTCTCTGTCAATGGCTCACTCTCATGCTCGCTCACTTTCTCACTTTAATCCAACCTCCCCTCTCGCTCTCATTCTCTCACACTCCCTTCCTCTCTTAGCATGATTTTAATCTATCATTTATCTCTTCCCCTTTCCCATGCTTTCACTTTTCCTGCCCCTCTTTCCGTCTGCTATTCTCTCTGTTTATTGACCTTTCATATTTTCTCTCTTTTACGTTGCTTATTTTTTCTTTATCCATCTTTCTATTTCTTCTTTCTGGGTCTATTGCGTTCCCTTCCACATACCTTTCTCCTCTCTCTTTCTCTCTCTCTCTCTCTCTCTCTCTCTCTCTCGTGAAATGGAGCATAAAGTGAAGAGGCCTGAAGTTATTATTTATTTTCATGGCTACTGTAAAATAATGTTATGAAGATTAGCGTAGTAGACCTCTTATATTTGAATGGGTTACCGACTCCATTGTCCCCCTTCGTTACTGCAGAGTTCCCCTTAGCAAGATTATAATACAATTATCATCACACTAAGGTTTGCTCGAGATTGCTTTTGATCCCCACATCGCTAGAGAGAGATGTCATTAGCTTGAATAAATTGGCCTGCACTTAGTCACTGATCCGTCCTTCATCCCTCTGTAACTCCATTAGCGACTGAGGCCAGACATGTAAGACGAGAGTGATTATACTCGTTTTACTTAAACTTAGCCTAAAATTCCCGTATGTGCCTTTTCATTGTTGACCTGTAGCACTAGACTAACGTAAGAATATGTTGCTAGCCAATAAGAAGTGTCATGAAAAAGTGAGGAGCTGTAGCATTATCATTTTCTCCGAGTGAGCCACGCGAAATAAAGTTACAAAATGACGAGAAACTGTGTCAGGTTACCGTAAAAAAGTACTGTTACTTTAACTTGAATAGTACTGTGTTAGCAGTCAGTCACACCCTTCCCTTGAACTTACAGCCTTATCGGTAACATACGTTCAAAGCATCTTAACCTATAAGACCACCAGGCTTCTTTTTATTGGTTTACTGTATACAGTGGTCGTCCAACGTGCCATAAGAGAACGGTTCTTGCAGTACAGGAAATTATTTAGTGTGCCATGCTGCTTAAAGTCAGCTGATGGCAGCCCTTCATTGCATGAATGGATGGTGGGTAGGTACTAAATTTACATACATTCTTGAATTATTATACCCATCATTAATTTTTAATCGACAGCAAATCAGAATTCGAATACTATAACGTAAATTCAAGTACCCCAATCAGAGGCTTTGACTCCAGTATTATTTATGTCAAGATACGTTTTAAATTCCGGACCTTAGGCATTGTTTATCCCACCCGCGTTCGCGAAGTGAGCGTGGGTGTTGTTTTGCGTTGTGTGTGTGTGTGCGTGTGTGTGTGTGTGTGTGTGTGTGTGTGTGTGTGTGTGTGTGTGTGTGTGTGTGTGTGTGTGTGTGTGTGTGTGCTATTCTTGACAATGACTGGTAAATGGGCAGGGTCACACGACAAAGTCAATCTGTGATAGGATGAAGGGGATGACAGTGTGGTGAATGAAATCGTGTATTATACTAAATCAACAAATTTTGTTCTCATGACTGACAGCAAAGGAATATATTTGCTTTAACGCAAATTTCAGTAGTTCTGTCGGAGTAATATTCTGAATCGTTCACCTCTTTTTCATTGTTTTTTTAAATTATTAATTTCACATGCATCCTGAAATACATGCAAGTGAGTTACTTGAAAGGAGCATGTGGAGTGACATGGAGGGACAGGCTGACGAATGAAAAAGTGAAGGAACGTTGTGGGGTGGATGTGGATGTGGTTGAGAAGATTAGGAGAAATAGACTGAGGTGGTTTGGACATGTGGAGAGAATGGAGAATGAAAGACTGACTAAGAGGGTGTATGTAGGTCAGGTGGAGGGAGGTAGAGGGAGGGGTAGACCGAGGATGAGGTATATGAGTTGGGGGGAGGGTAGTCAAATGGTGGGTGATAGAGCGACTTGGAGGCGTTTTGTCTGCGGCCACCCTTTGCGGGATTAGGGTGTCGGGCTATACTGTAGATAGATAGATAGACAGAGTTCACATACATTGTTGCATAATTTGTAAGACCGCTTACATCCGGACTTGTGACACATGGGAAGGCCTTGTGACTCGAACTTTAAGGAGAATAACTGAGGAGGTCTGTGTTAGAGGAAGAAATATCGTTATTTGTGGCATCATATTACCGAAGAACCTGGGGCTACTACAGCCACTACCACACTACTCCTTTCAATCCCCCTCTAGTCAATTATTATTCGCAAATCAAAATGAACCAGATACAATCACATAATTTCCTGTCATCCATCCACTCTCCCACTGTGGGTTGAGGAGAGTTGCATCTGTGGAAAAGTAAATATTAACTCTGAGTCTCCAAAAACTGAGTGGAGGTGAGGAAGGGAGAGGAGAGGAGAGAAGAAGAATGAAGGGAGGGATGAAAAGTTGAGGAAGGAAGAAGACGGAGAGAGTAAACTTATATGAATGAAGACAGTGAGGGAAAAGGGACAAATGTAACAAAATGACAAAAGGGTTGAATGGAGAAAGGGAAAAGGAAGAAGGAAAGGAAGTCGAGAAAAGGGGAAGAAGGACTGAGATGGTAAGGGAGGAAAGATAGAAGGAAGAATAAAGTAGAGACAAGGAAGGAGGGACAGAAGGAAGAAGACAGTAGGTAGGCAGGTACAAAGAGAAGGAAGGATAGAGAGACATAGAAAATATAAGACATTTAAGTGGCAATGGGAATATGAACGGAAGATTCCGGAGAGAGGATGGAAAAGGAAAGGAGGGAGGGGAAAGAGGTAAAGGGAGAAATAGGGAGGGAGTAAATATGTAAATGGATTAGATTTGAGGTAAAGTGGGAGGCAGAGGAGAGGAAAAGAGGAGACAGGGGTTTAGTGGAGAAAGCAAAGGTGGGGAGAAGAAAGGAGAGACGGCGATGAGGAGGAAGGGCCTGAAGGATTGTGTGAGGCAAAGAGGAAAAAGATGATGAGGCAAGTAAGAAGACAAATTCATTCAAACAGAAATAAAGAAGAAGTAAAAAAAAAAGATGATGATGATGAGGAGGAGGAGGAGCGGAAGAGGAGGAGGAAGAAAAAAGAAGTAAAAGAAGAAGAAAAGAAGACGAAGAAAAGAAGAAGAGGAGGAGGAGGAGGAGGAGCGGAATAGGAGAAGGAAGAAAAAGAGCAAGTGGAAGGAAAATAGGAAGATGAAAAAGAAGAAGGAGAGAGAGAGAGAGAGAGAGAGAGAGAAAGAGTTGTAAGGAGTAAAAAGATTGGAGATAAAAGAGAGAGAGTAAGGGTTGTAAGGAAGAAAAAGATTAGAGAAAAAACATACGAATGAGAGAGATACAGACAGACAGACAGACAGACAGAGAACTTGTTTGTGGACGCTTGAGGGAAGGCAAATTTAATTAAGTCAGCAAAACCAGATGAGAGCAAAGTTAAATACACTGATTATTTTTTTTTTATTCTTCTCTTCGTCCTTTTTCTTCCCGACTTCCTGGATGTGTTATGCGCATTTATTCTCTCCTTCAGTGTGTGTGTGTGTGTGTGTGTGTGTGTGTGTGTGTGTGTGTGTGTGTGTCGTCATTATTATTATTATTATTATTATTATTATTATTGTTGTTGTTGTTATCATTATTATTATTATTATTGTTATTATTATTATTACTATTATTATTATTATTATTATTGTTATTATATTATTATTATTATTATTATTATTATTATTATTATTATTATATTATCATTATTATTATTATTATTATTATTATTATTATTATTATTATTATTATTATTACTATTATTATTAACATCATCATCATTATCATTTCTTTATTAATATAATTATTACGGACATTATTAAGAGCAAAAACCACACAAAATATCTTTAAAATATTCATTACAAACATCGTTTATATAATATTAACAAAAACATATTTTTAAAGAATCTCTGAATAATTCCATATATAATCCAGTGAAAAATAGGCTGCCTCATTATTAAATCTCATAACAAAATTCTCTCCAGAACAACATGATCGTCTCCACAATTGCTATGGGTATTACAAACTGCATGGAAATTAAACAGAGAATAAAAGATAAACCTACACTATCATTTCCCTTGCCTAAAAGGAAAAAAAATCATAGTTAAAAATACTCCCCAAAAATCGAAAAATTCTTCGTCTCATAAAAAATTCCTATTAAACACCCGAATAATGACCCAAAAAGAACCTGAAAAATACACCGGATGACACAAGTAATCGCTCATAAAATCTCTTGCAGACGTAAACATTGAAGTCAAGCTGTGTATGTGCGTGTCTATCTGTGCGTTTGTTTGTTTCTTTCACAGGAACGGTGAAAGACATTACCATAATTATTCTATTTGCAATAGGTCGGGGTAAGACTAAGGACTGTTGGGAAAATACCAAACAACAATTTTGGCAATCGCGGGAGATGAGACGGCGCGAAATTTTCGGAAATCCCGACACTCGGCGCAAGTCATATTTTCGATATATTGGTCAGAATTTTCTCAGTAACGGTATGGAAACAAAGGTAATGGCGTTTGCAAATATTTTGTAATGGAAAGGCTATTGGTTAATCTTACAAATTTTTGTCGGGCAAGGACTAGTTTTAAATTGATAATCTCCCGAAAATATCACGACAACTTCTTGTCAATTTCCTAAGAGAGAGAGAGAGAGAGAGAGAGAGAGAGAGAGAGAGAGAGAGAGAGAGAGAGAGAGAGAGAATTTTCGTGGAAACATGATAGAGGGAAAATTAAGGACCAAAAATTCAACATTAAATGAGAGCAAAGCAAAATGCCCTCAATGTATTTTTCCTTCTCGTCTTCTCCTTTCTTTTCCCGACTTCCTGAA
>NC_137047.1:34143144-34245644 GCF_032717465.1 Coenobita brevimanus
AGAGTGGGCAATGCTGTGAGTAATTGGTTTCCGTGAGAGTGGAGCTGCGACAGGAATGTGTGATGTCGCCTTGGTTGTTTAATATTTACATGGATGGTGTTGTAAGAGAGGTGAATGTAAGAGTTTTAGGTGGAGGTCTGGAGTCTGGTGAATGTTGATAATGGAGAGTGGAATCTGAAGCAGCTGCTGTTTGCAGATGATACTGCACTGGTGGCTGATTCAGAAGAGAGATTGAGACAGTTGGTAGAGGAGTTTGGAAGGGTATATGAAAGGATGAAATTGAAAGTAAATGAGAATAAAAGTAAAGTGATGAAGTGTACGAGGTTGGTAGATGGTAGGGGGATGAATATAGTTTTGAATGGTGAGCTGCTTGAGGAGGTAGAGTGTTTTAAATATCTAGGGTCACATGTTGCTGTGGATGGAAGAATAGATGCAGAAGTTAAGTTTAGAATGAATGAAGTAAGAAAGGTGCTGGGAGGAATGAAAAAAGTCTTTAGATGTCGTTCACTTAGAATGGATGTAAAGAGAAGGCTGTATGAGGGTCTTGTGGCACCGACTGCGTTATATGGGGCTGAAACTTGGAATATGGGTGTAGCAGAGAGGAAAAGTTTGAATGTAATGGAGATGAGGTGTCTGAGGAGTATGTGTGGAGTGACTCATATGGATCGAGTGCGAAATGATGAAGTGCGAAGGAGAACTGGAGTTGTTCGGGAGATGGCTGGTAGAGTTGAGCAGAGGGTGTTGCGATGGTTTGGGCATATGGAGAGAATGGATAATGAGTGATTGGTGAAAAAGATAACTAGATCTGATGTAGAGAGGTATAAGGCTGAGGGGAAGACCACGAATAGGATGGATGGACAGTGTGAAGAGAGCGCTGAATGCGAGAGGGATGTCTGTTGTACAAGGAAGAGTGGCTGTGCGTGACAGAAATAAATGGAGAGAAATCGTGAATGAATAAGTGATGACGCAGCCCCTGAGGGGATATTCTCCCGCATTTGGTCTGATCAGCTAGTCAAGTCAGGTGCGAGTAAGCGGATGGGTCTGTTATGATGTGGCAGGGGTAAACCAGCTCTGCTGTCGGGCCCTGCTGCGGATGTCACTGATTGCATTGCGCAGTTGACCCTTGTGCAGTGTGGTGCGTTGAGGATCTGTCCGTTCTCCCCTTTGGGGCTAAGATGCGAATGAATGTGTTTGAATGGATGAGTAAATGGGGAGTGTGTCGCCCTGTCTCGGCTACCTCCCTATCTTTGGGGGAAGCAGCCTAGATATATATATATATATATATATATATATATATATATATATATATATGTGTGTGTGTGTGTGTGTGTGTGTGTGTGTGTGTGTGTGTGTGTGTGTGTGTGTGTGTGAACTTTGTTATCCTGCTTGGGGATGTTTTGGGGCAGGTGGATAGGGCTGATTGGTAAATGCTTGGTGTGGCTGGTTGTGGTTGGTAGGTGGATAGACAGGGGGAGGGGGGATCGGTGTGGAGGGCGAGGTCATTGAGTGGACGGATTGGGCGATGTGTATTGATGGGCAGTGTAGGCTGAGTGGGTGGGCTGAATGGGATAGGTAGGTACTTATGTATGGTGGATAGTTAGAGAAGGTGCGTGGGTGGGCTTTGGGCAAATTGACCAGGGTGGCATAGGCAGGTTGTTTGGCGAGTGCGAGGGTGGGTGGGGCAGGTGTTTGGGTGGATGGAGGAGATGCGGTTACTGAGTGGCTGGGTGGGGCGGATGGAGTGAATGGGGTGGTTGGGCTCGTAGATGGATTTATAGATGTATAGACAGTGTGGGAAGAGTGGGTTTGGTGGAGTAGGTGAGTAAACAGAATGGGTGGGATGGGTAGTTGGGCAGGGTTCGTAGGTGGGCAGCGAGAGTGGGTGGATTGGGTGGGCAGTGGACTGGGTGAATGGGCAGGATGAGGGGTGGTAGGGTTAGGGTGGGTTGGTGAGTTCTTGGTTAGGCAGGATGAGTATGTAGGTGAACAGGGTGGGTGGGTTCTGTGTGGCTTTCCGGAGTTCAAGGCAGGAGATGGGCTTATATTGCTACTTAGGACTGTAAGAAATATGACTGTAGTGCTCCTATTCTTTCGAACACTTTTAGGATGGAACACTTCCACTAAAGTAAACATAATGGATGACTGGAAAAATAAAATGCAGTATTAAAGTTCCTTTTAAAATTACAGTCTGTCTGTTTGCCTGTCAGTCTATAACCAGATGCCACAGACAAATTACCTCCATGTTTCCTTGTATCTTGCTATTAGGTTGCCTTTGTTCAAGCTCGCACAACCGTCATTTATATACTTCACCCCATTTCATCTCTTCCTCATTTTCTCCTTACCTTTCTCCCTCTCTGCCTGACTCACAAACACAGTCATATCAATCTCTCATTCTCTGTTTTGTCAACATAGAAGACATATCTCTGGAAACACCTTTGTAGGACATCTCTTGGAAGTTTTTGTACACATGCGTTCTGAAGGTACATTGTGTGATGAAATATAACCATCTGGCAAAAAGTAAGAGTACACAGTAAGAGGTCATGATATTTAACTTTGTAGAGCATTTCTTTAATCCTTCAATAAAATCTTTTGTAATTTTTGATATGAGTTGCAGGGATAGAGTGGAGCGAAATATGAGGGAAGGGCATAGGAGTTAGAGAGAGGACAGGGTGACATGGAGGCAATTTGCTTGGCTCCTACCCTTACAGGGTCATGGTGTCTGGGTAGAGATAGATACATACACACGAGGTCTGTTTAGAAAGTATCCAGCAATTTGATATAAAAAAAATTTGGCTTACCTAAGACAATGGCACCTTAGTCACCTTCAAAGTACTCCCCCTGGGATCTCACTCACGTCTCCCAGTTTCCCTTTCTCTTTTGAAAACAGTCTGCAAATTCCTCTTTCGGGTTCTCCATCAGCTGCCTCATCGCATTCTCCCTGATCTCGTCCACAGTCTGAAATCTCCTCCCTTTCAAAGGCAATTTCAACTTTAGGAAAAGCCAGAAGTTGCAGGGAGCCAATTCTGGGCTGTGGGGGGGCTGAGAGACCTGGGTGATGCTAAAAAAAAAAAAAAAAAAAAAAAAAAAACAAGACTGCACGAGACCTGAAGAATGGATGGGCGCATTGTCATGATGAAGCCAGTCCCCACTTGCACACACCTGCGGCCGTTTTCTTCTTACTGCATCCCTCAGTCTTCAAAGACTTCGATGTAGTACTCTTTCGTTATTGTCTGGCCAAGTGGATCCTTGACATTGCTCCGACATTGCTGCACATTCTTTGGACGTGGAGATGCAGGCAACTTCCAATGGAATGACTGGGCTTTTGTATCAGGGTCATAGCCGCAGACTCATGCCTCATCTCCGGTTTTGACCTGTTTGAGAAAATGTGGCTCGTTGCTAGTGGTTTGAAGCAAGTCCTCTGCAACCTCAGCACGAAATTCCTTCTGCATTCGTGACAAGAGCTGCGGAATGAGTTTTGCTGCCACATGTTTCATGCCAAATCCTATGTCAAAATCTTGGAAACACCAGTCTGTGGAATCCCTAGATAATCAAATTCTAGCTATATCAATTGCCAATTTTCGTTGATTGCTGCCCCCACGCGTTCAACATTTTCGGGTGTTCTGCTTGTTGAATGCCTTCCAGAACGCAGCTCCATCTTTAAAGTGTCTTTACCACAATTATGTCATAAAAAGACTTTGTAGTTACTTGTAGAGAAGTTATATATATTAGACTTGTGGACGAGCGGTTGTTATACTTGAGTAGCTTTGTAAGTGGATAATCTTCTTTCCCATTTGTCATTCAATGACAAGGAGAGGTAAAGAATAGTATGGGACTATTTTTATTTGTCTTGGAAATATTAACAAGTCTCTCACACAGAGCGAAGTATAAAGTAGAGTCCCACTAGCTATCTCCCAATCTCTCTCTTTCTCTCTCTTCCAAGTTGCTAAGCCTTTCTTCCCACTCCCTGCCACTTCTATGGCCTCTCTCCTTCTGAGCTCTCTTTCCTAAATTCTGGTGAAACAGGAGTCGTGTCACGTGTGTTCACTGTGGTTGGAAAGTTCTAGAAGCCTGTGTGTGAGTATGTGTGTGTATGGTCAACAAGGCTTTGTTCACCTGGTGTATTGCTGACAACTAACTGCATCATCTCCTGACTGGCTACTTCCTAGTCTGTCGTCAGCTTTTCCTCAGTGTAACTTGCAAGATCATTTCCCATTCCCAGGCTCGCATAGAGCTGTCTATCTGTCTATTTATCTATCTATTTATCTATTTGTCTATTATGATTTGTAATTATAATATGGACTCATAACATATGCTCGGCTGTGCAGCTGAAGGTCCTCCGACAACAATTATCATTGACATATGCTAATCTATTAGTACATAATATTGATTATAATATTGTATACATATAATATTTATAGTAAATAGTGATTATTCAGAAATATTACATTTTAAACAAGTTGTATACATATTTGAATAAATGCATTAAAGGTAAATTATTTAACTGTAATACAGTATGTACTTGGGTTATTGTAGTGAAATGCATACATGCAGAAAAAAAAAAAAGTTTAAAATTAAGATTATGGTAAGAGTTATTAATATTTCATTTAAAGATAATGGTACTGGTATGCCATACATGGGTCATTCTTCTTTGTATTTTTTTCTTGATATATATATATATTTATATATATATATATATATATATATATATATATATATATATATATACATAATTAATACTATATACAAAATATGTACACTTCATTCAGGGGGGTTAACTTGGATGTTAACTCTCCCCCCCACTAAATAATGACTCCAAATTAGCAATTCTTGCATGCATTCTGTGCATTGCGAACAGCAGTACTGCAAATACAATGCAGAAGATTATAAAGACAGTAGGTGCTGGGCTATACACATAATATGGGTTGAACATACTCAAACTCAAATCTTCCCAGGGCTTCATTGTTTCATTGATTAGCTGCATAGTTTCAACCTTAGGTGAAGTCAACTTAATACTTGTGCTCATGTTTAAGTCCATATCAGGCAGTGGGTGAAAATGTTTGTGTGTATGATTGAGAATGGCATAGTGATTGATGGTGGATAAAGTAGACATGGCTGGTGTAAATACCGCACAGTAGTCTGGTGCTATGTATAATCCTGATGCAAATGTATGAGATGGTGGTATATCTGGACAGACTATGTAAACTGATGTGTTATGAGGGAAATAAAAAAAACTGTGAGTGTCCAATGCGTTGATGGTGTACAAGTTTATCTGGAGCAAAAGTGAAGTTGCAATGATGATGAATATTGTCATTTCTGATGATAGCCATTTCACAAAGGACTGTATCAGTAGGCTGAAACGTGAAAATGTACGCAGGACAAAGATGAACAGCATGTAAGGATGTGCGGCACTTTCGTTCAATCGTTGATTCACTTGCGAAAGTGGCAGTGTCCCGTCTCTTGGAGACCATGATGAGTTCGGTGTCTGTGTTGATGTTGATGATGACCAAAGTGTTATTTTTATAGGGGAAGGGGTGTATTTGGTATACTGTGAACAGGTCTTCAGTTATGAATGGTACATGAACTACTACTGATGTTGGGGTTAGTGTTGCTTCTAAATATGGATAATATTGCATGAATTCTCTACTGCAGAACAACGGCTTCAATTTATGTTTATGTATGCCTTGACTAACTATCTGACGTAGCTCATGAACTGGGAGTAAGTCAATTGTGATCTTGCCATCACCAGCATTCGAAATTCCTTGCATAAGCTCCCTGAAACGATCTCTAGTGTTCTCTAATTGTAGTAGAATCGTGTCAATATGTTCTGTGATGATGGAGAAGTGTTGGAAAAGTGTAATGTTTCCTTCCATTTCATTTATTTTATCTACACTCTCGAGAGCTATGTTTTCTGCTTTTTCAGATTTTTCACAATTGTCTTCATTGCTGAGTTCTGTCCTGTGATGAATTTATCTTGGTATGTTAGTACCTGAGCTATCTTATTAAATTTGTTGTTTATTTCTTTAAGGTCATCCTCTGTAGCCAATCCAAAGATGTTCCCAAGAACTGCGCCACCCAGGTCGAACAAACCGCGCTTTTGGCGAGTACGTGTGATGTTGTTCCTGTCGCTCAGTACCTCCGTTCCATAAGATGGGAGATCTTGGATCATGATGAGCATAGTTGACTTTGCCTGTTCTAGTTTCCATTTCGCTAACTTTACCATTTCATTCACTTCCTTGGTGTTATGTGCTTGTGAAACATAATTTCCTATCATGAAGTCCAGAGTTCGCATCGGCGTCGCAAGTCTGTCTAGATAAGTAGGTAATTCATACAAGTAATCTAGACTTATTTCAGTACTCATGACGTCCTTAACGATTGTAGTCGTGGCCGCTGGAGCTATGAGGCATCCTTGTCGTACTATGTGTTGGGGGTCTAAGTGCGCATATCCTCTTGCTATGTAGAGGAGAATCCATAGCATAAGTCCCTTCATCGTAACCTACCGAAAAAAAAAACTATTAATTTCCTAATATGGTCATGCTGTGGTCGATGATAGTGATGATGTGCGTTACGGTTGATTGTTATTTCATTTATAGAAGGAGTTTAAATCGATATTTAATTCTCGTAAATGATGTACTGTAGATTTGATTGGAATAGTTGCACTTATGTTCGATTGTTTGGTATATGACCTTAATTTCTTTTTGTAATCATTGTTGTGTTCTTGCTTGGTTTCTTGAGGTACGTTCGCCTGTTCGGTTGTATCCGAGGCTGAATAATTATGGGATAATTCCCTTGAAACTCGTTTTTAATGGTCAATATGAACTTGTTTCTCCTCGCCACTTGAAAGTCACTTAATTAAAACTTTGTTTGCTTTTAAGTTAATTACTCTGTATGGGCCCTAAAATTTTGGGGATAATTTATTGTCTCTCGTATGAATGATACCGTAAACAATGTCTCCTAAGCTGATAGGTGAATCTCTCGCCTTCTTGTTAAATGCCTCCGTCATTTCTTCCTTGGACATCGTTAATTGTTTTTTGACTCTTTTGTGAATGTCCTGGAATTCACGTAAACGGAGTTTAGAGTAATCATCGTAATTGTATATAGGCATGCTGTCACCTTCCAGGAGCTCATATGGTAATTTTTTATCTGTGCCATATATAATGAAATGTGGTGTGTCACCTATGGATTTATTTATAGATCCATTAATTGAGGCTTCTACTCTGGGAATCCAATCATCCCAGCTTGCATAATTTTCACTGAGAATGTGTCGTAGCACATCTAATACTTTTTATTTTGTCTCTCTACCAACCCATTCGATGCTGGGTGATAGGCTAAAACGTTAACCTTTTTGATGTTGTATTGTTTACATATTTCTTGTAAGATCTCAGAATTAAATTCTCCTCCATTATCACTTATTAGTACCTTTGGGGTAGTAAAGCGACATATTACATTATCTGTTATTGCCTTTGCTACTGTCTCTGCTGTCTTATCTTTAATTGGAGCTAAAATGACATAACGGGAAAAATGATCCGTTGCTACGAATAAGTATAGGTTATTATTGTATGATAATGGCATCTTGAGTAAATCAGCAGCGACAACGTCCCATGGTTGATGTGGTACAGGGTAATTACCCATCGGTGCAGGTGTGATTGGGTATCCTTTGTGTTTTGCACATGATTCGCATGTGTCTATATGATTGTTTATATCTTTTCGTAATGAAGGCCAGTAATATAACAGCTGGGCTTGGTTGAATGTCTTATCCTTTCCAGGATGTCCTGCATGTGGGCTATCGTGTATCATTCGTAATACTTGGGGTATCATGTCATTAGGTACTACCAACTGGTTAGTATTTCTTTGGCGTTTTGGTTGTTTAGAGTTAATTTTGTATAATGTATTATTGACCATTGTGAATTGTTCAAGTGGGACATGCAGTTTGGGTAATTGTATGTCATCTCCACTTTCTAACTTGTATATAACTTTAGACCATATTGGGTCAAGTCTTTGTGCCTTTGCGATATCCTCGTGGTTTGGGATATTTCCTTTGAGATCTAACGCCGCGACCTGAATTGTGTTCGGGTTCCTAGATAATGCATCAGCTACTATGTTCATTTTACCTTGTATATAATGAATTTGTACATTGTAGTTTTCAACTATACATTTCCATCTTGCTCTCCTCCCAGAAAGGAGTTTTTCTTTAAACATACCCACCAGTGGTTTATGGTCGGTGAATAAGTGGATTTCGTAACCATATACCAAATCTCGAAACTTTTGTAATGCAAAAACCACTGCAAGTGCCTCTAAGTCTGTAGTGCAATAATTTTTCTCTGCACCTCTTGTTTGTCTGCTGGCAAATGCAATTGGTTGATTTTTCCTCTTTTATCTTCCTGCATCAGTACAGACCCTAATCCTTTAACTGATGCGTCTGTACAAATAAGAAATGATTTTGTGTAATCTGGATATGCTAAACAAGGTGCATTTGTTAGTTTAATTTGTAGATTGTTAAATGACCTTTTTTGTTCTTCTTCCCATTGGAATACAGCATCTTTTTTGAGTAGTTGGAATAGAGGAAAGGCTATATAAGAGAATTGTGGTACGAATGACCTATAGTACCCAGCCAGACCTAAAAATTGTCTAACTTCGTCAGTCGTAGTGGGTTCAGGAAAATCTCTCACTGCCTGTATTTTGTCATCAGTGGTGTGAATACCATCAGAAATTAATTTGTGGCCTAAGAAATTTATTTCCTTAAAGCAAAATTTGCATTTAGAAAATTTAATTTTTAAACCAGCATCACTAAGCTTTTGTAAGAGTAAGTCTAATTTCCTGAGATGATCCTTAATATTCTTCTTTGCGATTATAATATCAAGATAAACAAATATTCCTTGTCCTAAAATTCCGGACAATACGTAATTCATAAGACGCTGGAATGTGCCTGGGGCTGTCCTCAGTCACATTGGCATTCTTGTATATTGATAATGGCCTCTGTTTGTTGAAAAGGCAGTGTATTTACGTGACTCCTTCGATACCGGAATCTGATAATAGCCGTTTAGGAGATCGATGGTCGAGAATATATTATTCTCAGGACCAATATTCTGTAGAACGTCGCTCAGCAATGGCATGGGAAATCTGTCTGGGATTGTGTGATTATTTAGTTTACGGTAATCTACTACCACACGCATTTCTCCATTTCGTTTGGGCACAAAGAATAATGGGGCATTCCACGGGAGACTGAAGGCTCAATAATTCCAAGTTTTAACATTTCATCGACATACTGATTTGCAAGTGTACGTTGGGAGTGTGGTATGCGGTAAGCTGGTACGAAAATTGGTGGTATTTCTGGGTGCACATTAATCATGTGATTAATCAAGTTAGTACACCTAATTGTTCTCCGGGCAATGCCACGGTGTCCCTGTGTGTTTCCAGCAGGGTTAACAAATCATTTTCTTCATCAAATTCACCTGAGTGAATTAAATTCTCTTTTATTCTTTCTCTATCCGTAGATTTTATCTCACTTGTCACTCCAGCTATAACTATTTCCTTCACAGGGGCGGGACATTTTTCAATATTAACTATGCAAGATCCCTTTTTCAACTGAACTTCCCCATTCATGTGATTAATTATGAATATCTGAGTTTGCCCTTCGTCGTTCTTATGACATAATGCGTTTTCTACTGACAATCCTTTTACTTTACATAATTCTTCTAAGACAAGAACAGTACTATTCCGTAATTTGCTCTTTATGGTAATCTTCATGTATGAATTAGGTGGTATAACTAAATCATCAGTGAGATGGGCTGGAAAAATTGATAAATCAGTACTGTTATCTGGGTCACTAATTCTGGAGGATGGGGTTGGTGGTTGGAGTGGATCTATACACTCATCTGTTTGTGTAGGTTTGCTTAGGCCTTTAATATTACCAATTCTTTTTGGCTCTCTTCTACCAATCGGTGAGGGCTCTGAAGTTATTTCCTCTATGAATTTATTGTCAAAGTCTATTCCATTCATTTGTGGGAGTATGGTTATGTTCTCAGCTCTCATGGATCTTAAGCCCAGTAACATATGAGCTTTAATTGCTAAGTTTTCAACGATATAGAAAAATGCAGAGAATGGTCTTGTAGTCTCTGTGAAACTGACATTTAATCTTATCATACCTTTCACTGTAATTTCTTGTCCATCTACTGTGTATAAATCTAAATCAGCTTCATCCAGAAAAGTTACTTTCTTTTTATTTTTAAGAATTCTATTTAGTTCTTCATGTGTTATTAAGTTCACTGGAGAGCCTGTATCTAAAAATAAGGAAACGTTTTGATCCTCACATACAGCTGGTATCAAGATACACTCATTTCCCAACATGCCTCCTATGTGAAGTTTAGACTTGGTTTTCTTTACGTTTGTTCGTTTTTTGTCATGACTTGGTCTTCCCCCGATTTGAACATAGACACAATTTTTTCTACTGTTTTGCAATCACTGGTCCAGTGCCCTTGGTATCTATGATGCCTACAGTAAGGACCAAATCCTTGTATCTTTTGCTTGTCCTCTTTTGCCTTGATAAAGCATTCATACCTCGTGTGTCCTGGTTTTGCACAATAATGACATAGAATGGACCTATCCCTTGACTGTGACCTACGATGTGATTTCCCATAAGTAGCGTTGTTTATGGCGCGAGACCTGCTCGGGCTGCGCGAAAACTTATGAAACTGCCTGTAGCACGACGTCTGTGATCGAGGCCTTGTCATGTTTGGTTGTTTGGTCTGCCTGCTTTCTGGTCGCGATCAATTTTGTTCTCTGTTTGGGGTCGGTGTAGATGTTTTCACAGCTGATACTGTCTCAGGTACCCTCATTCTACCAGAATGTGCATGTGTGTCAATCATACCTGCTTTACTGCACTGACTCTCTACCTCGTTCATTAAGTCTAGCAAGCACATTCCTGGGGTGTACGCGATCGTCTTGGCGATCTTAAGGGTCCTATCAGGTAATTTACACAAGGCAGCTACATAACCAGTGATGTCCACGACGAGGTCTGGGGACATCTTTCCATCATCTGTTATCCAATTTGAATTTTCCAAAGTAACTAACAATGTTCTTTTGATTGTGGAGACATCAGCAGTTATTTCACTGAGCACATGGTTTGTAGTGTGCTCCCTTACAAGATCTACAATTTTATGTAATTCTGGAATTATACCTGGCAAGAAGTTCATACCTCCAGAAAATTTCTTCAAAATTCAGTTTTAAATTCATCATATGTCCTAGCCCTATGGAGCTTGTCTGAGCTAAGTAAATTGCTTGCTGGACATCTTTCCTGGCCTATGCAAGATGAAAAAATAGCAATTTTCTCTTGTTCATCTAGTATGTGGCGCTTGATGAACATTTGTTCGCACTGACTGACTAATGAAATGACATCAATGCGATCTTTGTCTGTGCCAGAGAATTTTGGGGCAGTTTTATCCTCGTGATACACAACCACTTGAGGTGTGGTTGTTAGATCAGTGGTATTTGTTTCTTGATTCATTTTCACTGTTTGCTCTGTTAATTCAACTTGGATATGTTTATCGTTGTGTGAGGGAATGGTGGAATATGTACGACCGGACCGGTGAACCCTGTTAAGTATATTGGCATACGTGTGCAAGTCAGCGACAAAGTCCTCACTTGCTACGTCAGAGGGGGTTTCCCACTCATCATCTGAAACTGCCGTATTTGTTTCTTGATCTTTAGTGTGTGGTGAGGTTTGTACAAGGGATGGGTTGCCTTGGTGCTCTCTTAATTGTGAGTCTGTTGTTGTGGCAAATTGTGTCATCTGGTGTGTTGCCTTGGTGCTCTCTTAATTGTGAGTCTGTTGTTGTGCCAAATTGTGTGTCATCTGGTGTGTTGCCTTGGTGCTTTCTTAATTGTGAGTCTGTTGTTGTGGCAAATTGTGTGTCATCTGGTATTAACGTGGGTGGTGGCGAAAATATTCCTGTCATTAAGATATGGTGTTATGAAATACGCCTCTTGTTCATTATGTCCTAACAAAATAGATGAGTAAATAAGTTGAAATAAATGATAGATAGTGAGTGTATAAGTGCATATATGGAAATAAGTAAAAAAGGTTGAATATAGCTAATTTTAGCACTGAGAAGAAATGAGTCAGTATAATTTTACCCACTTGATACAGATCGGAAAGGTGTGTCGATACAAAAGTCGATCTCGGAAGAAAAATGCAGGTTTGATTGAAGATCTCTTGATAATTCTAGTGCTGTGTTGATGGACGATATTACTCAGGAAATTCCATGGCCTGGTGCTTGTGGTGGTTAACAGCTGTCCCAGGCAAACCTCAGCATAGAACGTCGAATTTCCAACTCAACTATGAAAATAAATGAGTATGAGTAGGAGCTATGTGAATAATGAGTAATGAGTAGTGGGTGAGAAGTGCCTGGTGTCAGTCACACGTTGCTTGGCATGGCAGACTCGAGTTGTGATATCATCTCAGCACATGGTGACGTCGGCTTCCCACACTGGTAGCTGTGGTGAGTAAATGAGTAGCGATGAGTAACTTGAGTGAAGATGAGTGAGTAAGATGAGTTGTGAATATGGACTTGGTATTTGCTTCGTCGTCTTGACCTCTTCACTCCTGCGTCAGCGGTGGGGGTTGGGTGGATGTAGCAGAGAGAGGAGGGTGAGGTCTGGTGGTTATGAGTTATGAGTCGTGTCTCACTCTTCGTTTGTTTGTTTTGTATTTTCTTACTTGATGTATTCTTGGTACTTTTTCTTGTGATTTACTCGTTGTAGGATGAAGACTGCCGCTACTTGTAGGTGCGTGTAGAAGATTATACAGATGACTCATAGAGTTGTTACTTGTAGTTGATTGTAGATGGTTGTAGTTCGTTCACTGTAGAACTGAAGTTAATCTTGTAGAGTGTCGCCTGCTTTTGTAGAAATTCACTGTTGATTCGAAGATGAGGTGCGTTCTTTTCACTGCTACCAAATGTCATAAAAAGACTTTGTAGTTACTTGTAGAGAAGTTATATATATTAGACTTGTGGACGAGCGGTTGTTATACTTGAGTAGCTTTGTAAGTGGATAATCTTCTTTCCCATTTGTCATTCAATGACAAGGAGAGGTAAAGAATAGTATGGGACTATTTTTATTTGTCTTGGAAATATTAACAAGTCTCTCACACAGAGCGAAGTATAAAGTAGAGTCCCGCTAGCTATCTCCCTATCTGTCTCTTTCTCTCTCTTCCAAGTTGCTAAGCCTTTCTTCCCACTCCCTGCCGCTTCTATGGCCTCTCTCCTTCTGAGCTCTCTTTCCTAAATTCTGGTGAAACAGGAGTCGTGTCACGTGTGTTCACTGTGGTTGGAAAGTTCTAGAAGCCTGTGTGTGAGTATGTGTGTGTATGGTCAACAAGGCTTTGTTCACCTGGTGTATTGCTGACAACTAACTGCATCATCTCCTGACTGGCTACTTCCTAGTCTGTCGTCAGCTTTTCCTCAGTGTAACTTGCAAGATCATTTCCCATTCCCAGGCTCGCATAGAGCTGTCTATCTGTCTATTTATCTATCTATTTATCTATTTGTCTATTATGATTTGTAATTATAATATGGACTCATAACAATTATATCTGGGTTTCACTCACTGAATCATCCCCAAAAGCCTTCTTGATCCTTTGGATAGTTTCCGTGGACAAATGTTCAAGTGTGTAGCAAAACTTAATACAGATTTGCTGATCTACTCGTTTGGCCATTGTGATTGTGACGGTCACACAGTTCCTCAACGGCGTCTGCCAGCCAACTGAGTTTTCTCACGGAAATATGGCTGGTCACGCATGCGCAGTACAGTCCCCTCTGAGTGCCTACCAAGTTACATCAAGGTCGTGTGACCACTTCTCGGGGTATTCACAATGATTGAACACTTTCTGTACATACCTCGTACATATATGCCTTTTTTTTTTTTTTTTCAAGGGATACTTTAAACTCGTTCGGTATGGCATAGTCTTAATGACATTCATACCAACAGATCTGAATGAAATTGAGCAAAAATGATTGGAGAATATAAGAATAGAATGACCAAGAAGGAGCTTTCAGAGTTCAATACCCTTGCCCTACAAATAGTCTACGAGCTGAGCATTTGACTTTGCTTTCGGACCTTTACCATCAATCCAGTGATCATAAAACTGAGTTACTTGATTCTTGTCTGACTCTTAACATTTCCACTAAGTCTGGCCTAAATCGTATCAGAAATGCTAAAGCTGATCTTGCCCTGAGCCTTTGACCTTTAACCTGTTATTCTTAAAATGGAATATCTTCATATATACTGACTCTCAGTACTTACACCAAGATTTGTTTAAAATAAATTACTTTTTTCTTTCAGTTTCATGGTCGAACATTTATCATTCCCATATAACTCTGATTTTTGATTAATTGTTCTCAAAATCACAGCACTGCATCCCTGCCTTACTCTTAGCCCTTCCATCAAGTTCAGTCTAAGCTTGATAAAAACAGTCTTAATTACCCATGTCTTAAATAGCTTTGGTCTCTGACTTCTTGTTCTTAAAAAAAAAAAAAAAAAAAAAAAAAAAAAAACTCTTGGTTAATCATCAACATTTCCACTAAGTTTGTTTCTAAGCGGATCAGCAACACATCAGTTATTTTGTTGACACACAGTCACACATGGGTGGAACATTGACCTTGCCCTGTGACCTTGACATGCAGATGATTGTTTTCAGAATCAAATCTCTCTGTTCTACTGTAGATTTACCCTGATCCATTCAACCAAGCTTGGTTTACATCAGGATCACAAGCACTGAAGTTGACTTTCCCTGTGTTCTTAACCTTTGACATAACCATTTGTCTGCTTCTCAAAACTGGATCACTTGATCATTCCTTTACTCCTAATCTCTCCACAAAATTTTGTTCAAACTGGATGAAAACTGTTTAAGTTAACCTTGTCGTGTGATCTTGGCCTTTGACTTATTGTCCTTGAAAGCAGTGGATCAACAGCTTGGCTGACCCTCATCCATTCATCAGAATTTGGTCAAAATCAAATAAAACTTTTTTGTTTTATTCACACACACACACACACACACACACACACACACACACACACACACACACACACACACACACACACACACACACACACACACACACACCGGGCACTAAGCAGGGAGGACGTACGCTGCATCGTGCTGAAACTTGGCCAGACTTGGCCAAGTGGCCATATCTAAATTAGGATCTTTATATGAGTCAAGCTCTGTACCAAGTTAAACTATATGGTGTCCTAATATAAAAATGGAAGTTTTTAAGGAAGACTGCTGTTCAAATATCAAAATAAACAAAGTAGCAGGTTAAAGGAATGTGCCCTCAGCATCAGCTGATTTGTTTTGTCTGCGCCAGCCACCAAGGAATGTACAGTAAGTAGAATCTGTGCTCTTAGTACTACATGATGTCCACCTACTTTACTAAAAGCAACTTTGGAAAAGAAAAGGGATAAAGGTAGAAGGCAGAATGATGATTTCTACCAAGAACTGGTTGAAATGGAGACGTATAACAAGCTGGTAGAACGGGTAGACAGATTGGAAATGGCATTTCAGAATGAAATGGATGAATTTAAAAAACAGTTGCATCTGCAGAAGGAGGAAATAGAAAAATTAGGAAAAAAAGTCAACAAGAAAGACACAATAATAGATATGCTGACAGTACATGTGGGTTCACTTAGTAGGAAAATTAGTGAAATAGCAAGTACAGTAGTCAACCAAGAGAGTATTATGGAAGAGTTCAAAAATGATACAAAGACAATTAGGCAAGTAAGCAATCTGATAGATCAGAGTAGTGATATTGAGAGATAACACAAGTGAATGAAGCGGTGCAAACCTACAAAAATGAAGTGGAAACCACTTATGCTGAAATGATGAAAGTAAATAAAGACTTAGAAACAAGAGTTGAAGAAAAAAAGCATTGAAAAGGAAGTGAAAAGAATAATCCAAAACAATCGTAAATTGGTCAGAGATTCAGCAGATATCAATAAATCTATAGTAATCACAGGTATAGAAGAACAAGAAATAAAAAAAAACAAGATCTCAAGAGACAAAAAGGAGATGGTAAATGTAATGAGTATACTGTTGGAAGTATCAGAGGAAATTGGTAATAAAGACATGAGGAACACAAAAGGCTAGGGAAATAAAAGAGAAATAAGTCAAGGCCTCTTAAGGCAACCTTCCAGAGTATAAACACTGTGGAGGAGATACTAAAAAATGTAAAGAAACTCATGGAAAAAGAGGAATTCAAAAACGTATGGATAAAAAGATGCCTAACTCAAGAAGAACTGGAATTACTAAAGGAGAAAAGGGAGAAAGCAAAAACAAAGAACAAGGGAAGATCAGAGGAGGAGAAGGACACATTTTTTTACAAAGTGATTGGATTGCAAGTTCGAAAGTGGTACATAAACAGGAGGGATTAAAAGGGAGGAAGGTAGTAGATCCAAGTCATGACAAGTTTGTAAACAAGACGATTAAGTTGATGCACTCAAATGTAGATGGAATGGTATCTAAATTATTAGAGATGAATGATTACATCAGAGAAAATGAACCACATATACTATGCCTAACTGAAACAAAATTAACACCAAGGATATCAAACGACATCCTAAACTTAGAGGAATACAATATATGGAGACGAGATAGGGATTTAAGAAAAAAAAGGAGGAGGAATTGTAATATTAACAAAAAAAAATCTAAAAGTCAAGGAAATAGAACTAGATATAACCCTTACAAGCAAAACTGATTGCAGTAGAGATCAATACATCTGAAAGGAAAGGAAATGTAGTAAATTTATTCATGCATCCCAGATCAAACACAGGGGAAAGAGGAGAATATGAGGATCTGGCAGAGAGTACAATTCAGAGTTTAAGAGCATTACTACATAGAATGGAGGAGAAATCGGAAAAATCATACTCACTGGTGATTTTAATACAAATATAAATTGGAATACCCCTGTACTTTAGATACAGTAAACCAAGAAAGCTGTTGGGACCAAAAGCTCCTGGATCTCGTGCATGAATTTTTCTTAACGCAACATGTAAGGGAAAGCACCAGAAAACTTAATGTACCCTCAGTACTAGATCTTATATACACTAGGCAAGAAAACGATATTGAGAATTTAATGTATCACCCTCCATTCGGCAAAAGCAATCATGCAGTAGTAAATTGCAACTTCAGGATTGCATATGACATAGTTAACAGCAATGAAAGTTATAAAAAGAGCCTGAATTATAAAAAAGGAAACTACCATGACCTAAAGAAGTACTTCTTAGAAATAGATTGGGTAAAGGAGCTTAGAGGACAAGATTTAAATGTTATATATAAAAAATTGTGTGAACTTTGTGAAATAGGAGTCCAGAAGTACATCCCACAGCACAAAGAAGCAGAAAAGAAAATACAGAAATGGTCTAATACAGAATGTAAAAATTCAAAAGAGAAGAGAGATTTGTTGTGGAACAGATATAGAAGACATAATAGTGAGAGGGCATATAACAACTATACACAGGCAGGAAACGATTATACAAGAATAAGCAGGGAAGCCTAAAGACAGTTTGAGGAAGATATCATAAATAAATGTTGTGATCAACCGAAGCTATTTTACAGCTACATCCGAAGCAAAACCAAAGTAAAAGATAAAATACAATCCATTACGGACGAGGGGATAACATATCCACAAGAGAAGGATATTTGTGATGCATTAAATGAAAATTTCCAATCGGTTTTTACAGAAGAAAATAATTTTCAGAGGGATGATATGGAACATGAATGCCCACACATATTACCAGATATACAGATATCAGAAAAAGTAATACAGGAGGAGTTAATCAAATTAGACAAAGGAAAAACAAATGGTCCTGATGAAATTTCATGCTTGGTGCTACATGAATGTACAAAGAAGTTAAGTTAACCATTATCTTTAATATTCAAGGAATCCTTGAAACAAGGTAAACTGCCTGATATTTGGAAGAATGCAAACATTGTTCCCCTTATTTAAGTAACGGAATAGACAAAATCCACTCAACTACCGACCAGTATCACTAACCAGCGTTGTAAGTAAGATATTAGAAAAGCTGATAAGAAAAGTTTGGGTAAATCATCTAGAAGAACACAATATGATAACAGAAAGACAGTTCGGTTTCAGAAAGGAAAAATCGTGTTACTAATCTGTTGAGTTACTATAACAGAGTAACAGAAACATTACAGGAAAGAGAAGGAAGGGTAGATTTCAAGAAAGCATTTGAAACAGTACCACACCAAAGACTTTTATGGAAACTGTACCATCAGGAAGAATCCGAGGCACACTGTATTGTTGGATGCAAGATTTTGTCAGAAAAAGGGATATGAGAAGAGCTCTAAGGGGAAATTACTCATCAAGGAGGGCAGTGACTAGCGGAGTTCCACAGGGCCAAGTGCTGACACCAGTTATGTTTTTAGTGTATATAAATGACATATATAGCAACACTGGAAATGAAAGCTATCTAAATATGTTTTTTTTTTTTTTTTTATGTGAGGAAGAAGGAACCAAAGGCAACAAGCCCACAAAACTGTTCCTTCCAAGAGAAAAACAAAATACAAGAGAGAGCCAAATTCAAGATCCGATCATTTCCAGATGCCTGGACACACTGCGTTTGAAAGACTGGAGATCATAGGAAGCAGGAAATACAGACAGAGGGAGACAGTTCCAGAGTTAACCTGTTGCATAAATGAAGGACTGGGAGTAACGGTTAACTCTTGCATTAGAGAGTTGGACAGAAAAGGGATGAGAGTTTGCTACTAGACTGGTGCTACGTGCCCGTCGTAGGGGTGGAGGAATGCATGCAGACAGTTCAGAGGAGCAGTGACCATTGAAGTGGCGATAGAAAAGAGATAAAGATGCAACAGTGCGACGAAGAGGCAGAGGTTGAAGGGAGTCAGTAAGAGGAGGAGAGTTAATGAGGCGAAAAGCCTTTGACTCCACCCTATTGAGAAGAGCTGTATGTGGGGAGCCTTCCCACACATGAGAGTTGTACTCTACACAGGGATGGATAAAACTCCTGTATAGAGTCAACAATTGTGCAGGGGTAAAGAAGGAATGGAGTCGGCTTAGCACACCTAATCTCTTGGAAGCAGATTTTACAAGAGATGTAATATGATCTTTCCAAGATAAGTCCCAAGTAAATGAAACCCCAAGCATGTTCAAGGATGATGCAGGATTAAGCTGAATATAATTAAACATTAGTGGTTATACCTATGGAAGATTTTGTTGGGTTGATAGGTGCAAAAACTGTGTCTTTGATGCATTAAAAACAACAAGATTATTTTTACCCCAGTTAGAGATACGAGCCAAGTCAGACATTAGGTGTGCAATAGCCTCATCCCTTGTTTGTTGAAGTACCTGCTGAGATGGACGTTGCGGGAATCGAATGGAAAGATGAAGGGTGGAGTCATCAGCGTATGAGTGGATAGGGTTAGATGTACAGCTTAGAAGATCATTGATGAATAAAAGGAAGAGAGTTGGTGATAGGGCAGAGCCCTGAGGAACACCACTATTAATAGATCTAGGAGAAGAACGATGGCTGTCTACAACAGCGGCTATAGAACGACCAGAAAGGAAGCTAGAGATGAAGGCACAGATAGAAGGATAGAAACCGTAAGAGGGCAGTTTGGAAATTAAAGATTTATGCCAGACTCGATCGAAGGACTTAGAGATGTCAAGTGCAATGGCAAAGCTTTCGCCAAGGTCCCGAAATTGGATGACCAGGAGTCTGAAAGGTAGGTGAGAAGATCGCCAGTGGAGCGTCCCTGACGGAACCCATACTGACGATCAGAAAGGTTATGGTAGAAAAGATGCTTTAAAATTTTTCTATTAAGAACAGGCTCAAAAACTTTTGAGATACAGGATGTTAAAGCAATTGGACGATAGTTAGAGGGTTGGGAATGGTCAACCTTCTTTGGGACTGGCCGAATGAGAGCAAACTTCCAGCAAGAAGGAAAGGTACAAGCTGACAGACAAAGGCGAAAGAGTTTGCTTAGGCAGGGTGTAATCACAGAAGCACAGTTCTTGAGAACAACAGGAGGGACTCTATCAGCCCCATATGCCTTGTTAGTATTGAGGCCTGTGACAGCAGAAAATACATCAGCTGAAGAAATTTTAATGTCAGCCAAGAGGAAGTCAGAGGAGGGAAGTGATGGAGGAACAGCACCGGAATCGTCTAAGGTAGAATTGGAGGAGAAAGTCTGAGAGAAGAAATCTGCTTTATCAGTAGAAGAAATAGCTACAGAGCCATCAGAGTAGAAAAGAGGAAGGAAGGATGATGACAAAGAGTTGTTAGAAAGGTTTTTGGCAAGGTGCCAGAAGGAGCGGGAAGAATTCGAGTTACAGAGTTGAGAGCGCTTAGTCCGGATGAAATTATTTTTAGCAGAGCGAAGAACAGACTTAGCACGATTCCGAGCAGAAACGTATAAAAGATGTGATTCAGGGGTGGGTTGGCTCCGGTACCGTTTATAGGCCCTTTCCTTGTTGCGGACAGCATTGGAACAAACATGATTAAACCAAGGCTTTCATGCATTAGTCAAAGGATATGAGAAAGGAATGTATGCTTCCATGCCCGAGAGAATAACCTCTGTAATGTGCAAGGCACACCCAGATGGCTCCTGGCCATGGAAGAAATAATCATTCCAGGGAAAATCAAAGAAGTACTGCCTGAGGGCCTCCCAATCCGCAGCTCCAAAGTTCCACAGACATCGTTTCTTTGGAGGTACCGGAGCAATAGGACAGGTTAAGGTGATAAGGTTGTGATTGGAGGAGCCCAACAGAGAGAAAAGATTAACAGTGTAAGCTGAAGGATTAGTTGTAAGGAGGAGGTCAAGTATGTTGGAGCTCTCTCCAAGGCGGTCAGGGATACGGGTAGGGTGCTGTACAAGCTGCTCTAGGTCATTAAGGATAGAAAAGGTGTAGGCTTGTTCACCAGGTGGATCAGTGAAAGGAGAGGAGAGCCAAAGGTGGTGGTGAACATAGAAATCTCCTAGAATGGAGGTTTCAGAGACAGGAGAAATGGATAGAATGTGTTCCATCGTAGAAGTAAGATAGTCAAAGAATTTTTGATAGTCAGTAGAATTAGGAGATAAGTAAACAGCACAGATATATTTAGTCAGAGAATGACAGGAAAGCCGAAGCCAGAGTGTAGAGAATTCGGAAGAATCAAGTTCAGGAACACGAGAGCAAGATAAGTTGTTGCGTATATATACACAATAGCCACCTTTATCTTTGAAATGAGTATAGAGAAAGTAGGAGGATACAGAAAAGGGTCTGCTGTCAGTTGCCTCAGACATCTGAGTCTCGGTTAGAAAAAGAAGGTGAGGTTTAGAGAAGAAGAGTTGGTGCTCAACAGAGCGAAAGTTAGAGGAAAGGCCACGAATGTTGCAGAAATGAAGAAGAAGAGAGTCAGACAGTGGTTCCAGACATCTTGAGTCGTCACCGGGAAAGGGGCAGAAGGTGGGGGCATTTATGGTCCCCCCCCCCCCGGGGACTCCGAGGCTATGTTATTCGATGCCATTTTTTCTTTTTAAATTTTGAAAAGGAAGTGTGGTGTGTACTGTGCATGTAGTTTGGTGTTGATAGTTAGAGAAACTTGTACTGGAGAGCATGCTGCAAAAATACAAAGGAGAATTACTAACGAAGACTCTAGTAAAGAGCTACAAGAAGAATTAAATAAACTTCACGAATGGAGCAATATATGGCCAACGGAATTCAATGTGGACAAGTGTCATGTAATCAAGTTTGGTAAAAGTGCAAAAAGACCTGATTGGGATTATATGTTAGGAAGTAAAACCCTACACACGTCAGAAAAAGAGAAGGACCTAGGTGTGATTATCAATAACAGACTATCTCCTGCTGACCACATCAGTGAGGTGGTACGGAACACGTATACACTGCTTGCAAATATGAAAGTAACATTCACATTCATGAATGAAGACATGCTAAGGAAGATAATAACATCATTCATCAGACCAACCCTGAAGTATGCGTCAGTAGTCTGGAGTCCTCATCTCAAAAAACACATAGACAAGATAGAAAAAGTTCAGAGGGCCGCTACAAGATGGGTACCAAGCTTTAGGAATCTAAGCTACAAAGAAAGACTAGAAAAACTGAATCTACCTACACTACAGGAGAGAAGGAAAAGAGGAGACATGATTATGCTACATAAATACATATCAGGGAAGGAGAAAATAGACATAAATGATTACATAACCTACAGAGATGCATCAGCAAGACGACACTGCAAAAAGCTGCATAAAAGGAGAGGCGATAAAGATGTAAGGAAATTTAGTTTCTCAAATAGGGCAATTGATCAATGGAATGCACTACCGAATGAAATAGTGTGTGCCAAAACAATTCATAAATTTAAGAATATGTACGACAAAAATGGTTTAAGACACGGGACAGTACGAGCTTGACTCATTCCTGTAAAGATACAATTAGGTAAGAACAATTAGGTAAGACCACACACACACACACACACACACACACACACACACACACACACACACACACACACACACACACAATGATGAATATAAAGTTGACCTTGCCCTGTGATGTAGACTATTGATAGTTATGCTCATGGACCTGCACTACCTTCAACTCATGCACCAATTTTCGTCTCAGTCGGATTAAAACGCTTTAATTTGACATTGACATGTAACCTTGCCCTTAAAACTAGTGTTCTTCAAAAAATATTTCTTACAAAAACTGTTTAAAATATATCCCCTTTGGTGGTCCTTGTTATTTCCGCCATGTTAGATGAAAGCTGGATATTTTTGTTTATGTTAACACACACACACACACACAAACACACACACACACACACACACACACACACACACACACACACACACACACACACACACACACACACACACACACACAGCTGTCTTCTGTCCTCTCTTGTAACTATCAGTGTAACTCTCTGATTGAATTTTGTTCATATTTTATCCCGCAGTTAATTTAGGGATTTTCTAATTTTTTGTGCATTGCATCAGGTTCTCTGCACATTCCAGGTTCATAGCCCTGTGACTGGGCTGTCTATGTCCGTGTATCTCTTTCACATGCTGGAGGATTTTGATAAAAGAAAACTCACTTTTAATATTTTACTTACAGTACTGCCACACGGAACACAAATGGGGAGGTATTGTCGAGCGATATGCGGCGAGGTGAGCGTCAGCGCGATGCCTCTCGAAATGAGAATCGGCAACCTCGCGAACGACATATAGTCAGAAGTTGTTCGCTGGTGCAGAGATGCCTGGGGATTTCGCCAGGCAGTGCGCGACATTTTGGAACATGCTGCATCGCGTAGCTTTGAGAGTGGAGGGTGCACGGAGCGACAAACCACCCCGCTCATTCCGCGTGGCCACCCACAGAGGATTTAGTGGGTTTTATCGTGTCGCCTTATCTCTCCCTGCTCAAGTCTCCCGCCCTTCAAGTTTGGTGCGGCAGTACCCTAGATCCCTCTGGTCTCCCTCACACACATCTTCACATCACAGCTTAGAAACGCTGCACCTGTGTAACGGTACCACATCTGGGCAAACAAATGTACACTTACATTAGTGCTGTACAAAAATTAGCCCTAATGATTATCAAGATTCTGTCTCATTCCCTTCAACTTCTCCACGCTTCACAGCTTATGGGCACGACACATTGTTAAGCTGGCCACTTTGGGTTCTAGTACCATGCTAACGTAATGGGACTACTGTAAAGGCCAGACATAATAATATTCATTAATCTATATCTCTGTCGATCTCTAAGCATGACTAAAATTCCTTACAACAGGTGGACATCAAATCTTAGTAACCAGACCACTTATGTTTCTTCTGCATCACACAATTGAACCATGGTAGTGCAAAGGAGGATGTACAGATAGAAAGATAAATACAGAAAGGCAAAGGAAACTGTTAACGCAGAGAGAGGGTGGGGGAGGAGGGGAAGTGGTAAAGAAAAGGTAGAAAGAACCTGATACTTAGATGGGGAAGGGGAAGGAAAAATGGAAATGGTTGGAACGATGTGTGTGTGTGTGTGTGTGTGTGTGTGTGTGTGTGTGTGTGTGTGTGTGTGTGTGTGTGTGTGTGTGTGTGTGTGCGCGTGCGTGAGCGCGCGCGGTTATTCCTTTGATCCGTATCTCCCATGCAGTGATGTGCGTGCAGTGAGACGAGGTACTTAGGCGATTGATTGGGATGGGGTCAGATCAGGCTACGTCAGATCACACAGCGTTAACGGTTGTAACTCTATAAGTAGTGTTCAGGGGAATTCAGGCTAGTCATGGACTATTGGATTAACGCGAGTCTAATTCTCAACCATTACGCAACTGCAGCTGCCATGATCTTATGGGTTAATTAGGTAAACCATTCTCGCCCATTCGGTCATCACTAATTGTTTCTCAGTACAAGTTGAGAACTGGAGCATTGTTGGTACTGATGCTTGACTCGAAATTAGCTCCAAAATAATCTATAGAATCTTCTTTAAAAATTTCCGGACCCAGCATAAACTATTATGTTTTTTCTGACTCAAATAACTTTACATGGAACACACGCACATTGCGATCTTTAGTAGGTGCAGTAGGTTTGTTTTAATCTGACGGAACTACACACCAAAACAACTAAAATACTGTGTCGTGGTTATATGAATTTCAAGGAGCAGTACTTACGAGCCAGCAGTGTGTGGCCTTAGTCAGCAGTTAAAAGGCGTCTCCAGTCTGACTATACTTAGCCATCAACCGAGCTGAAAAGGTTTTGGAATATTGTGAGGCTTTTGGAAACACGGAACAATATAGCGTAAGCCCTGTCCATCTGAAGGATTTTATTTATTTACATATTTATTTAATTATTGCTATCTCCAGACGACCTTCTTCGTCTTAGTTCTCACATTTCTGACTAAAGGGGTTAGATACAGGCCTATAATGTTGTTGGTTAAGGAAGTTCCCAACCACCTCTTCCTTAGCGATTTATTTTTGCCTATGGCTGGGAAAAATAATAACATGGAAAAGGGTAGTTAGAGGTAATAAGTAAAATAAATCTGTTCGGAAGGAGTGTTAGGGAGCCTCATTACCCGACGTGAATATGTCTAGTGCATCTTTATGCCCTTCACTGCAAACCGTCTCCACGTAAATAAGGTCCGTATTTTCGCCTTTTAAGGAAGGTCCCTGACGTGATATCCCAAGCGATTTATTTTGCTTATACATTTTACTGTTTTATTCTGTGTTACATAAATGTTTCAAGCACCGCCATACTCTGCGTAAACAACATACATAGGGATATTAACCAGCTATATCGAAAATAAATCACAAATGAAGTGGTGCTAGGAAGCTTCCATAACTGACGACAATCCAGGCTTCAGTGTTATCGTCTGGTCATAGGGAAGATGCAGAGAAAAATGTGCCACCTTCCCGGAAAAGAGGAAACCAGGAAGTAAGGCTGGATAGAACTCATTTTAGTCATACTTGGATACTTTTCCCATGGCATAAACGTTTCCTTGAATTTACATAGCTAGATTTACCATGGCATAAACGTGTCCTTGGATTTACTTGGATACTTTTCACATGATATAAACGTTTCCTTGGATTTACTTGGATACTTTTCACATGATATAAACGTTTCCTTGGATTTACTTAGATACTTCCCATGCATAAACGTTTCCTTGGATTAACTTGAACACTTCCCATGGCATAAACGTTTCTTTGAATTTACTTGGATACTTCTCATGGCATAAAAGTTTCCATGGATTTACTTAGATACCTTTTGGATGGCATAAACGTTTCCTTGGATTTACTTGGATAATTTTCCAATGGCATAAATCTTTCCTTGGATTTGATTTTTTCCTGACGGCAAGCGATTTTCTTCTGCTTACGAGAGACGAATCTTAATGATGTTAAAAAATCATTGTCTATTAAACCTTTCAGTAAATTAACGTCTTCTTTCTATTTTACGCTTCACACCTCAAGCTCATTGCATTGAGCGATATATATATATATATATATATATATATATATATATATATATATATATATATATATATATATATATATATATATATATATATATATATATATATATATATATATATAAAGAGAGAGAGAGAGAGAGAGAGAGAGAGAAAGGGAAGAGTACACAGCTTAAACAATAAACTGATCATAAGGAACCTATCATTAAAATGTATTGCAGTTAGAGAAATGCTTTCTTATATTTGGAGGTTAAAGTGTGTTTATAAATGCAGAGCTATGAATATCTCTCTCCCTCTCTCTCTCTCTCTCTCTCTCTCTCACACACACACACACACACACACACACACACACACCAACCTAATAACCCCTGATTGGCACACCTTTTCTTCGTGTAGGTTATGTAAGAATTCTCACTCCCCTCTCCCCTCTTCTTTCTCTGCCCTAATCTATTTTTCTTTTCTCTGTGTGCCTGTTTGTTTGTCGGTATTTCTGTTTATTTGTCTGTATGTGTCTGTCTGTCTTTACCCATGCACTCTCTCTCTCTCTCTGTATATACAGTATATATATATATATATATATATATATATATATATATATATATATATATATATATATATATATATATATATATATATATACATGCATGTAGTGTGGTGTAGACAGTTGGAGTTAGAAGTATTTGGAAAGTATGCTGGCTTACTCTGTGTGTTAATGAAAACACTGAAAATGTTCAGCAGAGGGAGATGGTCAGGGACAGGACCTGAGGGCCGGTGAAACGGGAGCTCCAGCTCTCCCTGTCATCAGCTTGCCACTCTCCTTGCGAGTACCGCCCTGTTTGACTAATGCTACAGGCTTATCCACATATACCCACAAATAAATACTCGAATCTCTTTTTCTCTTCACGCACACAAACTTCAAAATTCACCACACTGGAGTGAGACGATGATTTCTAAATGATCAGCACAGTTCGTGATGCCCATCGGCAAATAATCTCTTCTCTTCTCACATGAATATTTATATGATGACAGTACTTGCTCGAAAATGTCACAAGCAAAATAAAGACAAAAATGCATCCCTATGAAAACAGGTTAATCAGAGAGGTGCGAATCATCTGGCATTTTGCAGAACCCATCACCAATTTGTTCAGATTTTTTTGACAAAGTGTACACCGATACTGTTTGGAGCCAGTGTACATAAGCTGTTAGTTCACTAGTCATTTCCTACATTTGTCCATCTTTTCCACCATTTTATCTATCCGTCCCTCTGTCTTTCACTGTCTTTCCTCTGTGAGTGGTGGTGCAGTGACTGACATGACCTGAGAAACACTATTTTTCTAGTCTGTGTGTGTGTGTGTGTGTGTGTGTGTGTGTGTGTGTGTGTGTGTGTGTGTGTGTGTGTGTGTGTGTGTGTGTGCTGGGAGAGTTCCTAAACTGAGGGTCTTGTCCTCCTTGAGGGGTATAGTTTACTTGTTAAGGCACTGGAATAAAAATTTTAGTATCATTTCACAGACATAAATTTGTGATGAATCCCTCTTATGTAAAGCTCTGGTGAAGACTATTCTCTTACAAAGCTGGATGATTTCTGAAATTTTGAAGTAGTTCATTTGGCACTGTATAAATAGCAGAGAGGAACTGTAATGGTGTTTGAACGTTAACAGGTTAGTTTGCTGTTTTTAGCAAATTAGTTATCTGGATGCTGGTGGTATGCTCATTGACCTATCGCAGTGAAAAGGAGTTTTCACACGCGTCGAACACGATATCAAAACTAGAGGCCTTCCCGAAGGGGGAAATCACACCAGCCGCTAAGCGATATATTTCTAGCGCGGCTCGGAGTTATGACCTTGACCTTGACCCACTCAGACCAATTTTGAGCTCGTAGCTTGTATACCACGTTGAGTACACCGCTTCCCGTTCGATCAGCGAAGTTAAGCAACGTTGGGTCTGGTTAGTACTTGGATGGGTGACCGCCTGGGAACACCAGATGCTGTTGGCATCCCTACGTCAAGTGGGGTTGGTGGAGGATTAGTGCCCCTCCCTGTAAACAATTAACTCTAAGCCCTTGACCACCCCGTCTGGGATACATGGCGTCTGGCAATGAATGAATGAATGAGCTTGTAATCCTTACTACACACCTTTTTTAATATTTTGTGATGATACCTTGAGCGGTTGCGAAGTTGTCGTGGTAACAAACACACATACCATGACCTACTTACACCATTTTCGAACTCGTAGGAGATTTTCTTCTCTACTACACATCTTTAAAGTTTTGTAGTGATATCTTGAGCAGTTGCGAAGTTATCATGGTGACAAACACGCAGACCTTGACCCACTTTCACCAATTTCGTACTTTTTTTTTTTTTTTCCTTACTACACATCTGTAAAATTTTGTGATGATATCTTGAGCGGTTGCGAAGTTATCGAGCTAACACACACACACACACACACACACACACACACATACAAATTAAAAACAGTTCCAGTTTCGCTATCGCGGCTGGTAACAAAGTAATTAGATCCGTTTAATAACTGTCCTCTGTTGTGCCCTTGCCGTGGCCCAGCTATACATACCAACCAGAGCCGGAAGCAAAGATGCTTTTTGAACTTAAACATTCTGTTTCTCAATTTTAATATTACGTGTTTGTTTACATACATGCAAAGCATCCTTAGTTTTAACTACACAGTCGATGAAAATCCCATTTTCAACATGCTCATACGAGCTATAATGTGTTCTTCCTTTCTTATGAAGATTGGGGCCACGGATGTTAAAGTATATTTCCAGGGCCCACAGGAAGTGAAAGGTTAGGAAACGTTCTCTCTCTCTCTCTCTCTCTCTTTCTAAGCAGATAAAAAGAGGGATATTCATATAAATCAATTTGCCAATCTATTTTAGACAGTTATATAACTCACGATTTCTCATTACCTCTCTTCCTCCTCTGATGCAGACGCACTTGGGTTGAAGGGACTGAAGTTAAGAGGAAAATTAAATAAATATAAATGTTTAAAATCCTATTTGGTGGCCTGTTGATAGGTGACATAGGAGGCAGGCTACTTAGTTCATTAATAATGTACAAGCCATTAGGCTTTTTGAAATGACTTTCACGATTTTTTGGAAATGTGGATTAAGTGGTTATTTGATGGGAATGCTTGGTTACTCTGGGCTAGCTTTTACCGACATATTAATCATTGGACTTTGCTAAATTAGATGTTGTTAGGTGTTGCTTTAGGATGGGTTAGGTTAGGTTTAGTTGAGTTGGATGTGGATAAACTAGGTTGAACTAGATTAGGTTTATTGGATTAAGTTTGGTTCGGCTTAGTTGGGTAAAGTTAGGGTGGATAAAATTTGCACTAAATAGGTTACTAGGTTATACTGGGTCAGATTAGGACAGGCCGAGTGTGGTATGGATTCCTTGGGCTGGGTTTGGCTAAGTTAGATTAGAAATTATGGAAATCTTTACCCACGTACTTTATTTATTGAAAATGTTGAATTCTTTCAATAAAAATGTTCCAGTTGATAAATGTAATACTTCCATTTGAACAGATGACGGGACACGAAACACAAAAGGGGTAAGGTTGGTTAGTAAGTATAGATTTTCATGTGTGTAGTGATATAATTTTGTTCTATATCAGTCCAGTTTTCTTTTCTTCTCATGTTCTATCGAATATTTTATCTTTTCTCACGTCTTCTTTCCCTTTCCTCTTTTCCCTCCTTATTAGCCTCCTTTTCCCCACCCTACCTTTCCCCTTTCTTGTACTCTATTTCGCCCACATTTTTCATCCTTCTCTCCCTCGATTCCCTGCAGCTGTCTAGTAATTCACATTCTCCTCCTCCCCTCCTTGCCATCCCTCCTACTCTCTTCCCTACCCCACTGAAACATTACTTTCGATTCTGCCAGCAGTTCGGTAGAAACATTTTCCCATAATCTTTGTGTGTGTGTGTGTGTGTGTGTGTGTGTGTGTGTGTGTGCACATTTTTAGGGGTTGTATTTGAGTGTTTGTGTATGCTGTGTTATTCGAATGTGTGTGTAGGTATGCTAAAGCGTTTACCAGTATTATACACATGCTCACCAAAAATAAGTTTTCTATCTATCTATCTGTCTATTGCCAGACGCCTCAATCCCGTACGGAGTGGCCACAAACACATCGTCTACACGTCGCCTTGTCCCCCGTCATTTCATTGCCGTGCTCCCAACTCACACCCCCCTCCCTCATATATCTCTCTACTCCATCCCTCCATCTCATCCTTGGCCTCCCCCTCCCTCTCCCCCCCTCCACCTCACTCACATACACTCTCCTCGTCAGTCTCTCACCCTCCATCCTCTCCACATGGCCAAACCACCTCAGTGTGTTCCTCCTAACGCTTCCTATCACATCCACATCCACACCACAACGCTCCTTTATATCCTCATTTGCCAGCCTGTCTCTCCATGTGACTCGACAGGCTCCTCTTAAATAACGCATTTCCACTGCTCTCACTCTTGACTTGTGTCCTACCAGCAACGTCCAAACTTCACTTCCATACGTTAGAGTTGGTATTACAATACTGTCATGTAGTAACTTTTTCACTTCCATGCTCACTTCCCTGTTTCTTATCACTGCTTTCAAGGAACCAGCGACCTTTCCTCCTTGTTGTACCCTTTCAAGCACATCACCCTCCAAACTTCCATCCTTACTCATCACACTACCCAAGTACTTAAACGTACTCACATTTTCCATTTCCTCACCATCCAACCTCACTGTACATTCACTGACTCCACCTCTCTCAAAGACCATCACTTTACTCTTCCCTACATTCACCTTTAGATTCCTTTTCTTACACACTCTCCCAAACTCATCCACCAAGCCTTGCAGCTCCCCTTCGTCTTCACTCAACAACACCGTATCATCTGCAAACAACAGTACAGGGAGTTTCCAAACACTACCCTCTCTCACCAGGGCCACTCCAACATCCACTGCCCTACCTTGTACCTTTTTTATTTCCCCATCCATGTACAGATTGAACAACCATGGAGACATGACACATCCCTGTTTCAACCTAACCTTCAAAGAGAAAAATTTACTCAGTTCACCATCCACACGCACTGCACAGCCTTAGCACCATCATACATACTCTTCACAGCATTCAACAACTTCCCATCTACTCCATATATACTTAATACTTTCCACAATCCTTGTCTATCCACCCTGTCATATGCTTTCTCCAAATCCATGAAAGCCGCATACAAATGCTTTCCCTTCTCTAGAAACTTTTCCACTAAAGATCTAAGAATATCTGTTCTACAACACCTCTTCCCATCCTAAAGCCTCCCTGTTCTTCGCCAACTAATTCCTCTGTTCTTTCCCTAACTCTGTCAATAAGTATCCTACCATACACTTTTCCTATTACACCAAGAAGACAAATGCCTCTATGATTACCACGCACTCCCGTTTTCTTTTGTACAAGGGAATAATTATGCCTGACTTCCAATCCTCCGGGATTCTACCTTCCTCCCAGGCCAATCTGCACTTCTTTCACATCCATTCTACTACTATCTCTCCCCCATGCTTCAGCATTTCACCACACACTCCATCAATTCCTGGGGCTTTCCCCAATTTGACTTTCTTCATTGCTTCCACAACTTCTATCCTACTGATTTCTTCCTGTCTTAGCACCTCCCTCCTTCTCCCAGCCATTCCCCAACCACTTATACTCGCATTATTTCCATCCTCTGTGTTCAACAATTCCTTAAAGTGTTCTCTCCATCTGCTCACGTTTTCTCCCTTCTCCACTAGTAATCTACCATTTTTATCATTCACTCCCCTGCTAACTTCACTGCCACCCTGTCTTACTCTCTTCACCTCCTTCCAGAACATTTTCTTACAGTCCCTCCACTTTACACTCAAATTCCTTCCAGATTCCTCATCCACTCTCTTCTTACTCTCTCTTACTAATCTTTTCACCTTTCTCTTCCTTTCTACACATAACTCTCTCTTCCGCCTCTCAACTTCTTCCACGCCCCTATTTCTCATCCATTCATTGCATGCTTTCTTCTTTTGTGTCATAGCCTGTCTCACCTCTTCATTCCACCACGCTGTTCCTTGCATCCCCCTCCGTCTTCTCGTCACCCCACACACCGCATCACAGGCTGCACATATTTCTTCCGTGAATATCCTGCACACACCTTCCACGTCCATCTGCTCCAGTTCATATTTACCCAATCGTTCTTCCACCTCTCTCTTATATTCTGCCACTTTCTCATCTTCTTGTAACCATTCCACTCTCCTTACAACTACTCCTTCCTCCCGTCCTTCTCTTCTTTTATTTCTCCATCTTACTTGCAGAGAAATTAAGTAAAACTATATATTTCTTCAGAACAACCCAAGGAAAATCTGGCATAGATGAAAATTACCAGCAGAATTGATGACGTAAAAGCAATTTGTGATTAATTCAGAGCAAGATAAGGAAATGTGTCTTTGATGTTACTGCAGTTGATGTAGTGTTAGAAAGGATGTTAGAGTTAATAGCTGATGATGGTCGTGGCTGTGTGGGTAGCTGTGGTAGTGGTGGCGATGGCTGTATTTTAAGCGTATTCCTGTTACTACAAAATAAATATAACACTGGAACGGTATTTCGTACTGACGGGGTTTATTAAAGTTATAAGTAAGCCCTGCAGTTCATAATGTCTATCCTGGCCTGAGAATAATGATCAGTGAAAAGCAAGATACTTTCTGAAAAAGACATGCCCGGGCAAAATGTATCAGTATTATAATTAGTAGAGTCTAATAGAAACCTTATGCTGAATCCTCTGGCACTAACAGAACGATACATGGATAAATGGAGGAATGGATGGATAAATAAAGAGATGGATGAATAAACAGACCCGTGCATACGTTGATAACACAGGGATGAGAGACGAAAATAGGTAGACAGATAAAGACATAGACAAATAATGATGTAATGGCAGACTGACAGTATATTTGAACGAAAAGGAAATACAGGTAATTTGCTGCTCACAATAATTCACATGTTTTGTTAACATGTTGGCCTTGATGAAGTAGCTGAGGATATGTACAGTACCTGTAAATAGATAAAAAGATCGGCAGATAAACAGTAAGATAGACAGATAGACCAACAGATGGAAGACAGGCACAGATATTTACGTAGATAGATAGATTTATAGAAGGACAGGACAGGCAGCTAGTTATATAAATATTTAGACACATAGATAAAAGGATGACAAATGCAATGAAATAGACTGATATGTGGACGGAAACATACATTGAAATGACAGATAGTTATCAGGACTCAGCAGCAGGGATATTGATGGAGTAGTGGACACAGATGCACCGTATAGATAGCGGGAGAAAAACTGGCAGACAAATAGATATAAAAAAAAAACAGACTGACAGATAGAAAGGTAGGTAAGAAGATACAGGCTGATACATAGGCAAATAAATCCATACATACGTACATACATACATTCACAGCTAGATGGAGAGAGTAACTGATAAGTAAGAGGGACTGACATATTAAATAGTGAGATGGAAAAATGAGAGAAGAGAGGGAGATAATGTAGATGCAGAGACAGAAGGAAAAATTCAGTATATGCCGGTGTAGAGAGAGAGAGAGAGAGAGAGAGAGAGAGAGAGAGAATATTTAAAAGTAAAGAAAATGTATAAGAAAGAGGAAGAAAACAGATAAATTATAATGCAGTATGTAGGAGCTAGAACTGTGGTAAAGACAGGGAATAAAATGTACTTAGAAAGACACAGAAAAGGCGGAGTGGAGAAAGCTTGTAGCTCCCTTTTATTCGGGCAAGTTGCTACCCTGGCCCGTATCCTCGTACAGGAAGCTCCCCATCACCTCTTCCCCACCAATTTATTTTTGGATACATCTGACAATCATCGTTTTGCACCGTATTTATGTAAATTTTAATGATATTAGAGTGAAATAAGTAACACACAAAAGGATGGCACGATGTAATAAGTAAATAAATCGCTTAGGAATTGGTGTTAGGGAACTACCTAAACCGACAGGAATGCCAACCCTGACCTTAGAACGAGAGAGGAGAAGCTTGTCAGATGTAGCATTGTGCACTAACCATCAATGTAATATGGCATGAGTTTGTCTATATTACTGTACTAACCTTTGATGTAATATGACTCGAGTGTGTCTTGATTAACGTCCTAACCATCGATGTAATATGACACGAGTTTGTCCTGACTACTGTACTAACCTCTGATGTAATATGACACGAGCTTGTCCTGATTAATGTACTAACCTTTGATGTAATATGACACGAATTTTCTTATTAATGTACTAACCTTTAATGTAATATGGCACGAAATTGTCTTTTTAACTCCCCCATACGCTTATACACGCTCTCAGCAGAATTAAATAATCTGGGGTTAGAGGAAACAGAATAGTCGAATTATCCTAATAACTGGAGATGACTGGAGAGTTGATGTTACCAGTAAGAACATTCCCAGCTCGAGTGAATAGCACTTATGTCAATAAAATCATCAGAAGATCCGTGAATAAAATGCTATATACAATGCCAGTGTTGGGAGGCCAAAGAGTGTCCTGAATTAGTCGTATAAAAAATATATCCAAACATTGAAACTGTGTTTATTGTCAAGGTAACTTTTTTTTTCTTTTTTTTTTGGCCACATTTAGACCCCTTTCATACTCTTTTATACTGAATATTAATTGAAATGCGTCATCATAATAAACGGGCATAAAGATGGTATTTTAAACACTGCTAGCCTCTGAGATTATAAATACATCATAAGAGTTGCAATCAATCACAGATCAAAGATTTTATAAGTTACTTGTTTTTTAACAGGTCCTGGCATCTTAAATTACAAAAATAAATTACAAATAACAATAGAATCATTTCCATTAATCCAATAGGCATTCGGCCAGTGATAGAACTCGTGTGGCCCTAGCCAGGGAAACTGAGTGGACGCCTTGATGAAGAGTGAGAGGAGAGACAATGGCTATGCTGACAGGCAGTCAGCTGATGGTTTGTTTACTCTCAGTCCCATCAGCTGGTTCTCACAGGCGTCATTTTCCAACACTGAATTTCTTTTGTGTATTTTGGGTTCAACTTGGGTATATCTATCTATCTCTCTATTTATTTATCTGTCTATCTATCGATAGATAGATAAATCTATCAATCAATCAATCAATATATATATATATATATATATATATATATATATATATATATATATATATATATATATATATATATATTGTTACGGAACAGAGAAAAATAATGTACACTTTAAGTGAGAATACTAAAAATCACTACTGTCCCGTAAAGTTCCAGGTTCAAAACAAAAGAGTTAGGTAAAATTACAAGTTAAAGTTTAATGCTCAAACTAACAACTAAACATTCAGGACTCATAAGGATAATGTAATGGCAAAAAACAGGTTAAATATATGGTTAACTGCAATAGCCTCTATTAACACGAAATTAGCATGAGTAAATTGATCTAACTAAGCCCTGATAAAATGAGAAAGCACTGGATAATGCTCAGTTAACGCAAGATATATTATTACAGATACAAAATATTATTACCACTGGCTGACAATATGAATTACAAAAACCTCACTAGGCCCAAGAACCAACACCCCACGCCACACAGTACAAGAAAAAATGCAATAACAGTTATACTCAAATTACACAGCTGCTAGATGGTTGGAGACTTCCTGAGCACTCACAATAATAACAACTGTACAGGGGAGGACAGGGATGTGAACAAAATGAGGAGTAGATCTAAGTGGCAATAATGCAGAGACTGAGCTCATTATATAGGGGCCGGCAGAGCTTGATACAACTTGTAAGAAGGACGCGCAAATGAAGCCATGGGGACAAAGAGTTGACAATCCTGCTCCGAACAACAGAAAGAACGACTTACTCTACTATAAGGGAGGAGGGGGGGGGGAATGAAGTAGAACACGCTCGTGATCAAACATGCAGCATACTGTACGTTAGAATTACACAAAGGCTGATGAAATCATAGGCTATGTAACACCTCCCCACAAAGAAAAAGAAATTTAGAAAGGAAATTTCTTATTACTCTAAAACAATCTGTCTAAAGTCTAGATAAGCACTCTGCAATAACATTTTCTTTCCCTTTGACATGTTGTATGTCTAATGAATACTCCTGAAGAAGTAGACTCCATCTTGTCAATCTCTGATTTTTATCTTTAAACTTACTAAGGAATTTCAGTGGGTTATGATCGGTATAAATGACTATGGGGTCAAAACCAGAACACAAATAAAATGAAAAATGCTGTAAACCCAAAATCAAGGCCAAAAGCTCTTTCTCAATAGTTGAGTAGTTCTTTTGAGGTGAAGTGAACTTCTTACTGTAATAAGATACAGGGTGTTCAATACCCTGATCATCCTCTTGCAGCAAAACAGCCCCAGCTCCTATATCACTTGCATCAACAGCCATCTTAAAAGGCTTAGCAAAATTTGGAGTAGCGAGCACTGGCTGACTTAATAGGATAACTTTAAGTTTGCAGAAAGAGGATTCACAGTTATCTGTCCAGACAAATTTAACTCCCTTTTTCAGTAGGTCTGTAAGTGGTGATACAAGAATTGAAAAGTTAAGAACAAATCTCCGGTAAAAACCTACCATTCCCAAAAATCTTTGTAGCTCTTTCCTACTTTTAGGTCTGGGAAGATCACTTATAACCTGAACCTTAGCTGCTGGTGGTGCAACATGTCCACCACCAATTACGTACCCAAGGTACTGAACTTTAGCTTGACCAAACTCACACTTTGATAAATTAGCTACAAGATTAGCCTGAACCAAACGCTCAAGAAATTTACTGACATGGCATACGTGATCTTTCCAGTTGTCACTGAAGATTAATACATCATCAATATAAACAACACACCCTGCCAAACCCTCTGTTACAACATTCATGAGCTTCTGAAATGTGGCTGGTGCATTCTTCATACCATATGGCATTACAGAACATGCAAAAGTCTTTCCTAGTGTTACAAAACATGAGATCTCCCTAGCACGTTCAGTCATAGGTACTGGCCAGTATCCCTTTAACAAATCAAACTTACTTATGTACCTAGCCTTTCCGATCTTGTCTATGCAATCTTCCACGCGAGGGAGAGGGTAAGTGTCTGTTTTGGTTATCTGATTAACACGTCTGTAGTCGATGCAAAGCCGCTGTGACCCACCTGGCTTAGGGACTAGAGTAACAGGAGAACTCCACTTGCTCTGACAGGGCTTAATCATCTTGTGGTCCAACAGGTAGCCAAGCTCCTTCTGGATGAGAGGAACTTTCACTGGGTTCACACGGTAAGGAGGCAATTTAATTGGCTTTGCGTCCCCAACATCGACATCATGCATCAACACAGTGGTTCTTCCTGGAGTGGCACAGAACACTTCCGGGTACTCCTGCAGTAACGCCAAAAACTCCTGCCTTTCCTCGGGAGGTAGATGAGAAAGCTTAGTCTGGAGATCATTCATGATATCAGGATTCTTCCCCAAACTATCATTCAGGCTCATGCTGCATGGGAGAACTTCACTGGCAGACTCGGGTGGAACAGCTACAGTGCAGACTGGGTTATTTTCGTCCCGCCTGTGATATAAATTTGCATGTTGATGTGACAAAGTTGCTTGTTCTTTATACGATCTGGTGTGGCGATGACATAGTTGACATCACTGAGTTTCTTCTCCACGAAATAAGGACCACTAAACTTGGCTTGAAGAGGTTGCCCATGCACCGGTAGCAGAATCAAAACCTGATCTCCTGGCTGAAAGTGGTGTAACCTGGACTTCTTATCATACCAAGTTTTCATCTTCTCCTGAGCAGCTCCTAAATTCTCTCGCACCAGTTGTAAAGCAGTGGACAGCCGTTCTTTGAACTTCATCACATACTCCAGCAGGTTGACGTCATCTTCCTCCGACAGCCAGCATTCCTTGAGTAGCTTAAGGGGTCCTCTTACTTCATGGCCAAACAGTAGTTCAAAACGTGAGAAGCCCAGTGATTCATTTGGAGATTCTCTTGCGGCAAATACAACTAATGGAAGACCTTTATCCCAGTCTTTCTGATGTTCCAAACAGTATTTCTTGAGCATCGATTTGAGTGTTTGATGATATCTCTCCAACGCTCCTTGGGTCTGGGGATGGTAAGCTGAAGACGTGATCTGGGTGACGCCCAACTCTTTCAGAGACTGCTTGAAAACATTTGACATGAAATTATTTCCCCGGTCTGAATGTACCTCCTTGGGCAGACCAAACTTTGTGAAGAACCCTAGCATTTCCTTAACCACGTTCTTTGCTGAGATATTTCTAAGTGGAATGGCTTCAGGATAACGAGTAGCCATATCAATCATGGTCAACACATAAGAAAATCCTGAAGAAGTCTTAGGAAGAGGGCCCACAGTATCCACCAACACACGGGTGAATTGCGCCTCAAAAGGAGGAATGGGAACTAGAGGTGCAGCCTTTTCGGTCTGATTACACTTCCCCACAACTTGACAGGTGTGACAAGACTTACAATACCAGGAAACATCCCTGAAGATTCCTGGCCAGTAGAAGTGTTTCAAAATGCGTGCCACAGTCTTCCTCACTCCAAGGTGTCCTGCCAAACTGGAATCATGAGCCACTCTAATGATATCCTGCCTACAAACACGCGGGATGACAACTTGATGTACAACCTCCCATTCACAGTCGGCTGATGCTGTTGGGGGTCTCCACTTTCTCATAAGTACTCCTGACTTTATATAATGACAAGTAGAAGCACCAGCTGACTCTTCCTCACTGCAAGCAGAGTTAGCTAGACCTTTCAACTCAGGGTCAGCAACCTGCAACTCAACCAACTCTTGACGAGACAAATTATCAACACTACGGGGTACTGCCTCATCTGGTGAGTGGTCCAAATCAGCAAGAAAAGTGTCAGCTAGGATAACATCATCATCATCATTATCCTCTAAGTCACCAGTAACTTTAGACTTAGCCCTAGTGACAGCACATGCAGGGAACACATCAGGGACATCACAATCCTGGGCCGCAGCCACTGGCTCACTAGACAACTGAGGAGCTGGACACACTTGACTTCCACCAATATCATTTCCAAGTAAGAAAGTTACACCTGACATTGGGAGTGTCTCAACCAACCCAACCATAACGGAACCATTAACAAAACCAGACTCTAAATTCACTCTGCACAGAGGGACGGAGAAGTAATTATTCCCTACACCTTGTAAGATTACAGTTTCATCAGAGGAATTAACATTAGAGCCTAGAACACTGGTCAGCATAAGGGATTGGCAAGCACCTGTATCACGATATATTTTAACTGATTTCCTGTCATTACTGTCCAGAGGACTGACAAAACCATCAGACAGGAAATTAGCACATAAACTCTTGAGAGTGTCACCCACGTTACTGCTCAAAAGAGGAGCTTCATCATGAGAATTTAATTTACCCCTCAAAGCAGGTTCAGTTAACTCAGTTAAAGAATTCTGGGAACTCTCAAGGGTGGACACTAGACCAATTGACTGAATATTTAAAGACTCCTTTTTGTTCACATCACGCTGTCTCCTGAAACATTTCTCCGTAGTATGACCAAGCTTACTACAATAAGTACATTTACTTTTCTGAAATCTAGAGGTGAAGCTGGTATTTACTTCCTGAGAAACATCATCTTTATTCTCTTTCCTGTTACCTGTACTCTGAGTAGAGGCAACGTACTTACTCTCAGCTGTCCTTTTTTCTTTAGAATATCTTTTGTGAGTGAGAACATATTCATCAGCTAAAACTGCAGCATCAGACAAATTATCTATTCTTCTCTCATCAAGATATAGGCTTACATCTTTATTAATACACCTTTTGAAGTCCTCCAGCAAAATCATCTGCTTAAATTTGTCAAAATCAGAATCCACATTCTTAGAATTTAACCACTGCTCTAACAGATCTTCTTTGATTTTTGCATACTCAACATGGGATTGCTTATCTTGCTAATAAGTTGTCCTAAATTTTACTCTATAGGCTTCAGGAACAAGTTCATAGGAATTAAGAATCAAGCTCTTAACTACATCATAATTATCACATTGATCCTGAGGCAAAGATGCATAAGTTACTTGAGCTTTACCGGTGAGAACAGTTTGAAGGAGTACTGGCCAATACTTTTTGGGCCAATTAAAACCTGTAGCTACCCTCTCAAACAACTGAAAATACTTTGTTAAATCAGATTCATTAAAAGGACGGACAAGTTTAACATTTTTAGCCACATCAAAATCATCAGAGCTAGATGATCCAGTTCCACCTTGTTTCATGCGATACTCATTGTCTGCTTGATTCCTAGCTAGTTCAATTTGTGCCTGAGCCTGTGCCTGTGCCTCCTGAGTACGAGCATTTGTCTGAAATTCAGCCTCCTGAATACGAGCCTGAGACTCCGCCTCCTTAGCCTGAGACTCAGCCTCCTTAGCACGAGCCCGAAACTCAGCTTCCTTAACACGAGCCTCCTGCAGAGCTAGCTGTAACTTAGCTATTTCAATCTGCGTTTGCTCATTTGGAGGAGTTACATTAAACAAGCTTTTATTAATCATGCCAACAATTTGATCTTTAGAATGATGAGAGTGAACTGCAATTCCCAATTGTTGAGCAACAAGCTTAACCCCTTAACCGCGGGGCGTCACTTTCGTGATGCTTGGGAGCAAGGGATCATACCGCGGGGCGTCGCTTTTGTGATTCTGTGTTATTTTGAATTCACCCGGGCTTCCAAGTGGGGGCTTGTATCATCTATCAGTACTGCCAATGTCCAACACTAGTCAGCACTCCTAATCTCATCTGTACTCCCATCCATTGTTGACAATTTAGCCATTTCTCCCCGTTCTTGACTCCCCTCCCTACCCCCCCTCCATTACACTATCCTCTCGCCTGCCCGGCCGTGCTACGCTAAGTAAATCTTCCCTGGAATTTTTCACTGATTTCATCCATTGAAATAAGCCCTATGCCCTATTCTTATACCAAATAATATATACAAGAAAGAAATAAGGTAACTGAGAGTGCCATACACCTGGAATTGGCTAAAAATCACCTGACAACACCTCACATGCACTCGTTCGCTAATTTTCGCTGTTTTTTTTTTTCCCTTTAAATATGCCATGTAATCTATTTTCGTAATAAATATATATATATTAGGAGGGAAGGGAGAAGCCTAAGTGATATTTACATTCACCTGGAACTACCTAATTTATAATGTATTGTCTAGATTTCCTGCCAATCATTTCAGTGAAATACATAGCTGTTTCAAGAGCTACGTTGGTAGTACTGAATAACCCCTAAGTTGGCCTCAACCCGGGCCGGCCCTCCTTTATCAGTTCTCTCTCATCTTCTGAAGAGGAGGTAGGGCTCATCCTCTTGCTGACTTCAGGGCCTTTTTTCACCCCCATGCAAAGGACCCTGTGACCTTTACCCCCTACTAAACCTCGTGTGGAAAGAGGTAAAGGGCTGACAATTGATAAAAGAGTGACTACGATCTTTCTATTGAGTAAAACAGTGCAAGTGGAATTGTAAATAATGTGTAAATAATGTGTAAACAGCAAGTGAAAGTAATGAATGTAAATATACGTGAACAAATGAAAGTAGTTTTATAAGTTACTTCAAGTGACAGTGCATAACACAGTGTAAATAAAATAGAAATGTAAATAACGTAAATAAAATAGAGAACGTAAATAGAAATGTAAATGAGTAGTATCATAAGAATACGAGTATATACCCTAGGAGTAATGAAAGTGAAAGTTTCACTATAGCATGTCTGAATACTATGAGTTATGAGAGTGAAGATGAAAGTGACATTCACTCTCAATGCCAGTATACAGGACGAGAAAGTGAATGCTACGTATTTTACTGAAAGAAATTGAATCCCTACAGTGACAATAAACTAATACTACTGAAGGAAACTTATGGATAAAGACTGTAGATATATATAAGTGTTATGTAGTAATAGAAATATAAAGTGTGAGGGGTTTTATGAATAATAAATGACAGAGTACCAAGAGCGAACTAGCGCAAGTGCGGCGGTCAGACGCGCTCATAATTTTCATTGCTTTCACAGTGCTTTTTTTTTTTTGGAGTATGGATCCCAAACTACTTGAAAATCATAGAGTAGTGTTTATAGTGTTAATATCTGCCTGTGGTAATCATATTATGGGTTGTCGGGAAGTGTAAAGTGGAGACTTCGTTACCCAACTTCAGAGGTCTCCACAAGTCCTACGGTAACTGACGAAGGCTCAACAAACATTCCAGGAGAAAGCTGAAGGTATGTGGCATAAGCATATATAATTTTAATATTCTAGGACTAATAACTGATTTTTGGCAAATATTTTTTGAGAGTCTGTCGGAGCCCGAATAACCCCGCGGGACACGCAAAACATCGGTAAACATGCCTGCGGTGTAGGGGTTAAGTTCATTCTTTGTTCTGTTTTCTACATCACACACTGTTTGCACATCTGACAAAAAATCTTTGGCTTCATCAAGTGTAGTAATAGTAGACATCATGAATAAATCACAGTCACAAAATATCAAGCAATATCCTTATGATAATATCCTGAATATTTCTGGCGAGGTCGCCAAATTTATGTTACGGAACAGAAAAAGATAATGTACACTTTAAGTGAGAATACTAAAAATCACTACTGTCCCGTAAAGTTCCAGGTTCAAAACAAAAGAGTTAGGTAAAATTACAAGTTAAAGTTTAATGCTCAAACTAACAACTAAACATTCAGGACTCATAAGGATAATGTAATGGCAAAAAACAGGTTAAATATATGGTTAACTGTAATAGCCTCTATTAACACGAAATTAGCATGAGTAAATTTATCTAAGTCAGCCCTGATAAAATGAGAAAGCACTGGATAATGCTCAGTTAATGCAAGATATATTATTACAGATACAATATATTATTACCACTGGCTGAGAATATGAATTACAAAAACCTCACTAGGCCCAAGAACCAACACCCCACGCCACACAGTACAAGAAAAAACGCAATAACAGTTATACTCAAATTACACAGCTGCTAGATGGTTGGAGACTTCCTGAGCACTCACAGTAATAACAACTGTACAGGGGAGGACAGAGATGTGAACAAAATGAGGAATAGATCTAAGTGGCAATAATGCAGAGACTGAGCTCATTATATAGGGGCCGGCAGAGCTTGATACAACTGTAAGAAGGACGCGCAAATGAAGCCATGGGGACAAAGAGTTGACAATCCTGCTCTGAACAACAGAAAGAACGACTTACTCTACTATAAGGGAGGAGGGGGGGAGTGAGGTAGAACACGCTCGTGATCAAACATGCAGCATACTATACGTTAGAATTACACAAAGGATGATGAAATCATAGGCTATGTAACAATATATATATGTATATGTGTATATATCTATATATATATATATATATATATATATATATATATATATATATACATATAGTGTGTGTGTGTGTGTGTGTGTGTCTGTGTGTGTGTATATGTCTCTCTTTTTGTCTGTCTGTTTTAGACATGTGCCAGGCTGTTTATCTGTCTATATTTACCCATCTTGTCTGGCAGCATGATACACGATCCGGTGACATATGATCTGCATAGAGTGATGAGTGGTGGTCGCTCTCTCTCTCTCTCTCTCTCTCTCTCCTTTACAGTATCCTCCTGTTACTCCTCCCCTCTTCCCCTCTTCTTCTTCCTCCTTTCTCCCATTCATTTCCTTTTTTCTCCGCCTCCTCCTCCCCCCCCCTACCACTCCCACTCTTTCCTGCTCTCTTCCACGTATGTGCAGCTCCGTTCAGAAGTTCGTACTACAGCCAGCATGGAAGGCGCTAGTCTCTGCCCCTCCTTCCCGGACGACAGGTTACAGCTTCGGACCTCCCACGAGCAACCAGACTTTGGCTAGTATCAAAGCAGTGTCATTCGCTCACCGACTGTTAAATGAAATGAGAATTTACTTTCATACTCACAGATATCAGTCAATCTTACTGCTGATTAAATTATGAAAGTATGTTTATATTCGCCCGGCTTAAAAAAATAATAAAATAACAGCAGAAAAGCACATAACAGAATATTAGAAGCTCGGCTATAAATCAATATGATTATGCGAGTTAGTGAGTTATCGCATGTCTTAATCCCTAGACACGGGCAGTTTTTCAACTAACCATCTTAGCTCAGTATTTATGAACAGTTCTACCGTTTCAAGGAAAATCTAAGCAGCCAAAAATAATGTGTATGCAGCCAAGATATTCAAACATTTACGAAGTATCCGAACAGCTAAAATTCATGTTCATACTCAAAAGTAGATGAAGACGATTGGAGGAGTCTAGGGAATAATGGAAATCGTATGTTTTATGATGAAGTAGCTAACATGATGTTTCCTCTACGTAACCGTCGGTCTCTCTCTCTCTCTCTCTCTCTCTCTCTCTCTGTGGGGTGTGAGAGGGGGGGTTCCACCGAGGTGTTTTGGCTATTCTCTGCTCAAAGGTGAAATCAGCACCATCACGTGCCCCACCAAGTTGACATAAATCGCCGAGACGAGAAATTAGTGCTCAGAGGTCAATTTTTGCGCGCTACGTGATGATGGCTTTTCCATCAGGGCAACAGCGCATCAGCTTGATCTCACTACAAAAACTGTGATGAAGTGGATAAAGAGATGGGAGGAGAGTGCCAACCTTCAGGACCAACGTAAGTCATAAGTCTTTTGTATTACTGTAATGTTATGCTACTAATGAATAATTGTGAACAATAGCTCCCCGTTATATTCCAGTGCTAATAGAAACTAAAACTAGTTTTCGGCCCCTGTGGAAGATGTCAGTGAAAACAGCTTTATACAGTGGACTGGCGTAGTAAAAGTGGTGGGAGTGGGGTTGCAACCTTCTCGAGCATCAGTTTTTGGGAGAGTGGCAAATTACATCCTGAGTATTATAGTCAACGTTCCCATTTTATTTTTTGACGTGGTGTGGGTGACTAATGTAAAGCATATGCAACAGGTGTAAAAATAGTAATTATTATGCATTATTTTCATGGTCAAAAATCCCCTACACTACATCCACAATTATTAGTGGCTGCCAGAGCCAGCGGGCGTGGCCACGCACGGTGGCCGATGTTCACTTCGTCTCTTCTGTTGCTTTTCTCACGTCCACACACCCCACATCCTAATATTCATTATGCCTAGTAAAGTCGTGATTTACATGCAATATATAATGTTCCGTGATACTTTCCTAGCCAATGTTTGCTGAACCTTGTCTTGATCTTTCACAAAATATCAGACTTCGGTTCAGTGATGCATTGTCCACACAGTGTGTGTGTGGGGGGAGGATGTGGGAGTGGGGGGGGGGAGTGTGAGAGTATAGGCCTGTGGGTGTGGGGGTATGGGTGAGGTGTGGGGGTGTGGGTATGGGTGTGCGTGTGTGGGTGTGGGTATGGATGTGGGTTTGTGGGTGTGGGTATGGGTGTTTATGTGTATGTATGTGTTTGTGTCTGGGTGTGAGAGTGTCTGGCTATGGGTGTGTTTGGGTGTGGGTGTGTAATCACTTGAAACTCTTTGTATGGCATAAGGACGAAAATTATGGAATAATGACACTGGAAATGGGACAGTTTTGGAATGTGTGTGGCGTGTGTAGAGTGGGTTAAATAATAAATAATAGGAACTGAGAAATTGATGGTGTGAGGAGCCTTACTGATAACATAAACAGTTGGTGTGGTCATGAAGAGAGAATGGAGAATAATAGGAACTGAAAAATTGTTGGTGTGATGAGGCTTATTGATAACATATACAATTGGTGTGGTCATGAAGAAAGAATGGAGAATAATAGGAACTGAAAAATTGTTGGTGTGAGGAGGCTTATTGATAACATATAATGACATGCAGTTGGTGTGGTCATGAAGAGAGAATGGATCTTGATAAGGTGGTGAAAAAGTAAAGTCGAGTTTAAAAGTCGGCGGAGGTTTGGATGTTGTAGTTGTTGTTGCAACCCCAGGTTCATCTCGTTGCGATCCCAATGGAAATCAAAAGCTTCTACCCGCCGTTTCCAAAGGTCTTTGGTTGAGATTATATTGAAAGACTGTGTTGCAATAGTGATGTGCGTGTGGTGAATGAATGTGTTGTGGTGTGGGGGGTTGCCTTGCAGTGTGGGCAAAGTAACTTGTTTGTGAGTTGTATTTTGTGTCGGAACCGTAGCAGGGAACAGTGGTGACCACATCGCAGTCTGATTATAGTTTTTTTTTTTTTTTTTTAAGACGAAGATGCACTTGACAGGTTGATGATGACTGGCTGAATGCGACATGTCCGAGTAACATAGGTGTATTTCAAATAATTACCAAGTAATGTGACATTACCTGGTAATTATTTGAAACACGAGGATGTTATGTTGCATTCAGCCAATCATCACCAACCTGTCAAGTGCATCTTCGCCTCAATAAAAAAAAAAAAAAAAATGAGTATAGGTGTGTTCGTGCCTTTCTGGGTAGGGTTGACGAGGAGTGTATGTCTGGTGGTGGTTCACGAAGAATGCTGTTTGACTGAAGGGTTTGGATGGCTGTGGTGGCTAATGGCTGTGTTTATGCACTGTATTTTTGTGATTTGTAGTGTTGGGTGATCTGTGATTTGTATTATTGGGTGGAGAAGGGACTATGTTGCCGAGATACTCTGTGTAGTGTTGGGCAGTTGTTCGTTTGTTTATTTTTGGATGGCGGTGATGCAACATGAAATTGCAAGGGTGAGATGGGTACTGAGCTACAGCAACTAACTGTCTCACGTATTCATATGATCTTTGGAAATAATTTGATGAAAGTGATCTATAATAGTGATTTTGATGCATACTGTACTTATTCTTTAGGCTTTGTTCGTCTCCTTAACTCTGCTGACTCCCTTCGGTCTCTCTCTCTCTCTCCCTCTCTCTCTCTCTCTCTCTCCAGGGATGGCCCGACCGGGAGAGGGGGGGGGGTCACCCCCCCCCAGTGTGTGTTCTGAGTTGGTCAAAGAATTACTGAGTTGGTCAAAAATCGAGAAGTCATTTAGCAGGCTTAAGCTTTTAAAAACATAGGCCTATTTGCGAAACCGAACCAAAGAAAAAACGTTACATTATCTAATGGTTCTAGCTTGTGAAAGTGACCTAACTGATCAGTTGGATCTTCAATAAAACTGCAAATTGGTGGAAACTCATGAAAACATGAATAAAATTTTAAAAGCCATTATCGTTACACAATCTGTATATACAGGTTGTTACTGCTGAATCCTTATTAATCCATTATCCACATTCACTTCAAGTTGACTCAACATTCGTTTTTCAGCTTTTTCCTTATTTGACTTACCAAGTGTGATTTGTGTATGTGTATGTTATTTTTTGTTTAAGTCGTCAGTTTAAGCATCTTGTATCTCTCGCTGTATGACTGAAAATCAGTGAACAGTAGTGCAATTTTGAATTAAGTTGTGTCTATATGCACCAGAAATCCAGAATGAAAGTTTGTTTAAATTTGTCACCAGTAAATAAATTACTTTCCAGGAAATACTGTAAGTCTGTTACAATAAAAATTACTTTCTCATAAATTTGGTTTGTTTCCATCTATTTGGTTGGTCAAACCGTAACGCCAAACGGATCAAATTGGTCAAAATTGTCCTTACCCTCCCCCCAGTCACATACTCCTCGGGCCATCCCTGTCTCTCTCTCTCCCTCTATACACACACACACACACACACACACACACACACACACACACCGCTGTTCCTCTGAATTCTCTGCTTGTATCTCTCCCCCATTACGACAGAAACGAGGCACTAGCCTTGCCCCATCCTCTCACCCGCTCTGTGATGCATCTGTTAACTAGTAATCTGCCTTTCTTGTATACGACTAGTTAATTGTTGAAATGTCTTAGGATGTCTCTTTCCAGTGCATAGTGCCACATTATTTCGAACGCTGTGCGTCCAGGCGTCTCAATGAAATGGATATTTGTGTTTACGTTTCTTTGGATGGAGCTGACAGGGTTTTGATTTATGATGGTCACATACAAATCAGTCCTAGTCATTCTAAGAACGAGACTTCAATTCCCATCTCTTGATAAAGCTGTTGTTGTTGTTGTTGTTGTTGTTGTTGTTGTTGTTGTGTAACCCTGGTCTGTCTGGCCAAGCAGAGCCCTGAACCACGGTCAAGCAATTGCCTCTGCAGGGCTGTCCCGTGCAGTGATGGGGTGAAACTAGGATATCCGGCCTTGAGCTGCATTTAGTCTCGCTACGCCACTATCTTTATAGGCAGCAGTTTGTTTAGTACAACTGTTGCCCTTGTAACAATATTTTCATATCATAGAATATATTTCAGCACAAGTATACATACTCGTAATGTTTTCCCAAACTAGACTTTCGGCGTTGATTTTTATTAGTGCCATATTTACTAATAGCGAATACTTTCATGTTAGAAAGGACGGGAGCCCCTCGAAGAACCACTCAGGCTGGAGATGCTTCTATTGTCGCAGCAGCAGGGGCAACACCTCTTACGATCGCGGTGGCCATAAGGGACAGTCTTCAGTTAGAGGTGTCCGTGCTGACTGTCAGGCGAAGGCTGCATGACGCTGGTATACACTGTAGAATTCCAGCAATGATGGAAAGCCTGATACAACAACACAGAGAGGGGAGGTTAGCCTTTGCTCAATGCTACTTTCAGAAGAATCTAGACTTTTGGTCGCGAGTCATCTTCATGGATGAGAAGTGTTTCTCCTCCACCTCGCATGGTAGGGTTCACTGCTGGAGAAGAAACAACGGTAGGTATATGATATTACCATTTTTATTACTGATAAAATTCCGTACTGTTATTCCCCCCCCCCCCCCTCAAGGCTTCGTCTTCGTTGCAGTCATCTGTTTTCTGTTCACCTCGCTGTTACAATAATTAACCGATATTCAGACTTTCACCTATGGAATAGGTCAATAATGAAGCTGGCTTCCGCAGTCTGCATACCCCTCCGTCCTTGATTTCCAGTCTTTTAAAGGCAATATGACCAGGCATCTATAATAATCATGATCCCTTGTTTTGGTCATATTCTGTTCGTATTGTCCTGGAAAAAGACATGATTCCCTCTACTCTTTGCCTCTATTTTCTTTGTATAAAGAATTAATGCCGAGAAAAACTGTGATCAGTTCTAAATAATATAAGGTTAGGGGGGCATGTCATCAGCTAGTATTCTGTCTAATATATATTTCGCATGCAGATGCGAGAGGGTCGACATTTGTGACGAGGCACGATCGGGTCACGATACCTATAACATCTGGGGATACTTGACTCTACATGGCCTGGGTGACATGTTCAGCATCGAGGGGCGTTTTACTGCTGACCAGTGTGTCCATATCCTGAAGGAACGTTCCCTGCCATCTTTACGCTCAAAGGGTTTCCCGTTCCAAGATGGACCTGTAATTTCCATGCAAGACCGGTGCCCCATTCACACCGCACGTGTAGTACGGCAGTGGTTTCAGAGACAAGACATACTTCACCTCTCAGACTGCCCGCCAAAGGGGCCACTCTAAATGTAACAGACATGTTTGGGCTGACATGATTAATACCTGGCAGCCAGGAGACGAGAGGACAAGAAATGATCTCCTCGACCACGTAAACGCCCAGCAGGAACTTTGCCGGCGCAAACACGACTTCATCCGTGGCCTTGTAAGCTCCATGCCTGATGGGTTGCAAGCAGTGATTGAGAAAGAGGGAGGCTGGACCCGATATTGATGTGAAAAGTTAGGCAACAGTTATCATTATATTAAGGATATGTATCCATATTAGAGAGAGAGAGAGAGAGAGAGAGAGAAATGGGAGAAATGGAATTCCCCCGAGCTAAGCCCTGTATTGGACTATATAGCCCCGCTAGGGTTACAGGAGGGAGCTACCCCTCCCGGCACGGCAGCCCGGGCGAGGCTCGAACTTGCAATCCCCCGATCACAAGTCCAGCGCGCTACCACTGTGCTACCGCGCTCCCAGAGAGAAAGAGAGAGAGAGAGAGAGAGATACTGTAGATAGATAGGTAGATAAATATAATAGACACAATAGATAGATATAATAGTTACAATACACAGATATAGATAGATAGATAGATATAATAAAGATGTAGATAGAGATATGATATAGATAATTAGATATGGTATAGAGACAGATATAGAAATAATATAGAGAGATACAGATATAATACAGATTATACCCGTATATATATATATATATATATATATATATATATATATCCAGCCAAGGAGAAGTATAAGATTCCCCACGGGCACCTCAGTTGTTGATATATATATATATATATATATATATATATATATATATTATCCTCCTCCTACTACATGCAAGATTACTCACACGTAATAAATATAATGTGTTCCTTGGCCTTCCCACACAAACAGGACGGATGAAGTAAACTATTGCAATGTCTTTTCCTCCACAATTATGCGATTTGTTAATGCGTCGGTGGTGGTGGACGGTGGTTGCGGCGGCGGCGGTGATGGTGGATTGTGGGTGTTGGTGGGTGGCGGCGGTGGTGGTGGGCGGTGGGTGTTATTGTTGTTGTTCTCATGAGTTTGTGATTGTGTGTGTGTGTGTGTGTGTGTGCGTGTGTTTGTGTGTGTGTGTGTGTGTGTGTGTGTGTGTGTTTGTGTGTGTGTGTTTGTTTGTGCGTGTATGTGTGTGTGTGTGTGTGTGTGTGTGTGTGTGTGTGTGTGTGTGTGTGTGTGTGTGTGTGTGTGTGTGTGTGTGTGTGTGTGTTTCAGTGGGAGAATAGTCAGCTCACAAATCACTTATTGATTCATATCAGACTTCTTCATTTCCCTCTATTTGTGTATTATAACTTATTACTTGTATACATATTTTCATCACAACCGCATAATGTCCACGTATTTCCTTCATTAATATGTAATAATACTTGCCAATATCTATATAAATATCCGTTTCATCTCAAATTTCGCATTCGTCGTGTGACTGAAACTGTTCCGGTATTTGCTGCTCTGTCTGTGGTGGCGAGCGGTTCGGGGTATTAACATGTCGTCCAGAAAGAGTGGACCGAGGCTTGTGCCTTCCACTTTGGGTGTAGTACGAACTTCTGAACGGAGTTGTACATAATTCCTCCACTTTCATTTCTCTCTACCTTCCTTTTTGACTATTTCTCTCCTTCCCTCTCCTACCCCCTTCCCCCACCTTCCCATTCCCTCTCCTCCTCTCCTCTCTCACCCTTTTCCTCCCTCTCCCCACCTCGTTCTCCACGTTATCTCTCTAGTATGCCTCTTCCCTTCCTCTCTCTCTCTCTCTCTCTCTCTCTCTCTCTCGTCCATAATCATCTAGAGAAATCTCTAGAATGGAGAGAAATCTCTAGAATGGAGAGAGAGGGAATTTCAGGCACGTTTAGGGTACAGAGTCCAAGGTTTTCCCTCCTCCTATTTTTATGAAGTGATTGTGACGTATCCTATTATACGTGATGGGGTGCTCTCTCTCTCTCTCTCTCTCTCTCTCTCTCTCTCTCTCTCTCAGTGTTATGGCTGTAGTTTTGGGTAGGCGGGGAACAGGGTGACGTGGAAGCGATTTGTTTGTGGCCATCCCGTATAAAGGATTAAGGCGTCTGTCAATAGATAGATAGATAGATAGATTTCTCTGGGAATATCTGAGGAGGTTGTGTTTCTATATCTGTATTTTATTAGTGTAATTCGTTTGAGTCGTTTGTAAAGACTCCAACGTCCTTGCATGAGGCGGTCTCGATCACCATATGGCAGATCTTCACGTTGCTCGATCTCTGGCAGCCTCCCTACTTAATCTCTAAGTTATGTCGTTGTTCTTATTGTTGTCGATGATTTTCTATAGCTATTTCAGTGATCTTAATAACCTAACCTGCTTGGTGGTGGTGGTGTTGTGGTGGTGGTTGTGGTGTTGCCATTATTTTAACCTCTTGTGTTCGGTGGTGCACTTTTATTCTCTCCAACGAGGAGGGTATGTTTTCACCCCTGTTTCTGAGTTTGATTGTTAGTTTGTCTGTTGGCAGGATTACTAAAAAAATAAAAGTGAGATTTGGACCAAATGTGGGGGATAGATAGCCCACGTCCCAGGGAACAATAAATTAACTTTTGGGGCCGATCGGGATCTTATTACAGATTCTGGATCCGGAAAAAACTTTTTTATGAAACCCTAATCAATCATGAGAAAACCTAACCCATTATGAAGAGTGGTTTGGAAATTACGTTGCCCTTGTCGTATAGATGCGCTCCACTGAGAGCCCCTCTAGTATATAAACCTGTGTAGCTTTGAAAGAACATCTCCAAAATATTAAAAAACAGATTTAGCAAGAGGAAAATGAAACTATGTACTCGGAGTGAAGGGTTAGTTATTGGTAGCCACAGTAATAGAGGGTTGTGATAAGTTCAGGAGACACCTTGGTAATTAAAAACGTTAATGAAGGCCATATCTCAGTCTTCACCCACCCCCACTCAATACCAGAAAGTTTATCGCCAGCTGAGGAAAAAAAACTGCATAATGATAAGCCTTCGAGTTGAAGGGGTTATCGTCTTGTTGTGGTTGTTGTTGATGTCAGTATTGGTGAATAATAGTCTCGATATTCATCATATATAATATCTTGGCTTAATATTATTAACCTTGTCATCGACGAGACAGCTCTAGTACTCTGCTCCAGCTAACACCTGACGATATTGTTCAGCAGAGGGAGAGAGGCTGGGGGCCTCGGGCAGTAGTCAGTTAACCTCTTCATTACGGTCAAGTAAAAATATTTTAGTTTATTCTTGCTCCTACACACGACATCATGCAGCTTAAGAAAGACGTATCTTATGGATGGAGGTTACACAGGTTAAATAAAACCCATCTAGTTCGAAACATCCCTAATAAACTGAATAAAATCGACAGCTGAGTACATACACACACACACACACACACACACACACACACACACACACACACACACACAGCTCTAAGTGTGTGTGTGTGTGTGTGTGTGTGTGTGTGTGTGAGGCGTCCTTGGGTAGAAGTTAATGTTCAGTTGGTCATTAAAACTTCCAACCTCCATGTGGGAAGTTTTATTATTTTTGTTACGGTAATATTATCATTATTCCTACTTATTTTAAAACTGCGACATTATAAAGGCTATTTGGCCCAGAGCCTTCAAACTAGGTCAACTTAGTCGGACAGCTGTGCGCTTCTGTTGGTCAAATATGGTGGCAGTCCGTTAACCAGACATCCTGATATCATCCGGAACACGGAAAAGTAAGTCGGCCGTCCTATATGAAGAACAGCTTAAGCTAGGAAGCAGAAATGTTAGTATAATATTGCCTTAAGGCGGACAGTTGAAAAGGAGTATGGTTCTAATTGGTTGATTTTCTGAGTTCGTTTGGGGTAAAAAATTGGGATTTTCTGGATATTGCAGATGTCATCTAATTTTCTGTGAAGGATTACGGCTACTGCCATAAACTTGGTGGAATTTTAGATCTTGATGACCTAAAGAGACATGCTCAAATTATTGATATTGACTTCTAGGTTTCTTTATAGCTCGCCTTCCAGTAGGCATTGGCAGTAGGAAGTTTTTCTTAATCAAAATTGTTCCTGGGGGTAGGGGGGTTTCAAGAATACTCCTCCAGTATCACTGCTTGTCGTACGAGGCGACTAAAAGGGTTGGTGGTGGGTTAGTGCCCCACCCCGTAAAAAGAACTAAATAAACAAGTGAATAAAGCGCCTCGGACCAGGACGGACCATACGTTGACGACTAAGGTACGGACAAAGGACATTCTGAGGGTGGGAACGTGGAATGTGAGAGGAGTGAATGATGAAGTGAAAGTGAGAGAGATATTTCAGGTGCCTGAGGATGGAAAAGTGGATATATGTGGATTGACTGAAACTAAATGGTAAGGTGAAAGGGTGAGAGAGTGGGAATATGGTTTAGGTATATGTGCGGGAGTTAATGAGAATGACAGGGCAAGAGAGGGAATATGTCTGACAATAAGCAAGAAGTGGAAGGAGAATATAAGAGAGTATGGAACAATGGGTGCAAGGATTGTATGGGTGAGGATGAAAGTAGGTATACAAGCGTGGTCGATTGTATGTGTGTATGCTCCGACAGAGGACCGAGTGGCAAGAGTGAAAGATGAGTTTTGGGCGAGAGTAGAAGCATGTATGGACAAATGTGAGAGGAGCGAGAGAATGCTTTTGATTGGAGACATGAATGGCAAAGTTGGGAATGTACGAGTGGATGGAGTGATTGGTCAGTGGGGTGTGCCAGCTGAAGTAGATGGGAATGGTAGTGCTTTGGTGGACATCTGTGCTGGTAAGGGGTTGGCAATAGCCAACACCTACTTTCGGCATATAATGATCCACTGGTATACATGGAGAGTAATGAGGAGGATGGATGGTGAACTTGTTGAACGAAAGGCAATGATAGACTACGTGTGTGTGGATGAGCGAATGAGAAGACAAGTGTTGGATGCAAGAGTGTGGAGAGGGTGGGGAAATGGAGTCTCGGACCATCACTTAGTGATGGCCAAGGTAAAGCTGCAAAGAAATTGGTTGAGGAGACGAAGGGGAAGACAGGAGGAAACAGCTTCTGTGAGAAGAGTGGAGAAGTTGCAAGATAGTGAGAAAATGGCAGAGTATAAGAGCATAGTGGAAGAAAGATTGGGAAGGTATGAGCTAGAGCAGATGGAAGGGGTGGAAGACGTATGTAAGATATTCACGGAAGAGATAGGCGCAGCGTATGAGGTGGTTTGTGGAGTAAGAAGGAGATGCAAGGGTGTGCAAGGGACAGCATGGTGGAATGATGAGGTGAAACGAGCTGTGGAACAAAAGAAGAAGGCATATAGTGAATGGTCTGCGAGGAGAGGTAAGGGAGATGATGAGAGAAAGAAGAGAGAGGTATATGTGAGCAAGACAAGGGAGGTGAAGAGGCTGGTGAAGAAGAATAAGAAGAAAGTGGATGAAGGGTTTGGGAGGAATCTGAATGTGAAATGGAGGGAGAGTAAGAAATTGTTTTGGAAGGAGGTAAAGAAAGTATGGCAGTGTGAAAGGGGAAATAGTAGGGGAGTGAAAGATAGGAATAATAGATTGTTGGTGGAGAAGAGAGAGAAATTGAGGAGATGGAAGGAGCACTTTGAGGATTTGTTAAATGTAGAGAGTGAGAGCAGTGCGAGTATAAATGGTTGAGGAATGGCTGGGAGAAGAAGAGATGAGAGGAGGGAGGAAGAGATCAGTAGGGCGGAAGTAGTGGAAGCAATGAAGAAGATGAAGTTGGGAAAGGCCCCAGGAATTGATGGAGTGTGTGGTGAAATGCTGAGGTATGGGGGTGAGATTGTTGTGGAGTGGATATGGAAGTTGTGTAGATTGGCTTGGGAAAAGGGAAGGGTTCCAGAGGACTGGAAATCAGGTATAACTGTTCCTTTATACAAAGGAAAAGGGGAGAGAGAAGTATGTGGTAACCATAGGGGTATTTGCTTTCTTAGTGTGACTGGTAAATATATGGTAGAATACTCATTGATAGGGTTAGGTATGTGACAGAGGAGCTAGTTGGAGAAGAACAAGGGGGATTTAGGAAGGGAAAATGGTATGAAGATCAGATATTTGTTCTAAGATGTTTAGTGGAGAAGTATCTAGAGAAGGGAAAGAAAGTGTATGCTGCCTTCATGGACTTGGAGAAAGCTTATGACAGAATAGATAGGCAAGGTATGTGGAAGGTATTAAGAATATATGGAGTGGAGGGGAAATTGTTGAGTGCTGTGAAGAGTATGTACGAAGGAGCTAGGGCTACGGTGCGAGTGGATGGTGAGCTGAGTGAGTTCTTTGATCTCAGTGTGGGACTGAAACAGGGTTGTGTGATGTCTCCATGGCTGTTTAATATATACATGGATGGGGTTGTAAAGGAGGTGCAAGGTAGGGCAGTGGATGTGGGGGTGGCTCTAATGAATGAGGGTGAGATTTGGAAGATTCCGGTGTTGCTGTTTGCTGATGATACAGTATTGTTAAGTGAAGATGAATGGGAGTTGCAAGGTTTGGTGAATGAATTTGGGACAGTGTGTAGGAGGAGGAAGCTGAAAGTTTATGTAAACAAAAGTAAAGTTATGCTGTTTGAGAGGAATGAAGTCACAGAATGTACAGTGAGGTTGGATGGTGAGGATATGGAGAATGTGAGTGCATTCAAGTACTTGGGTAGTGTGATGAGTAAGGATGGAACTTTGGGGGATGAAGTGCGTGAAAGGGTACAGCAGGGAAGGAAAGTTGTTGGTTCACTGAAAGCGGTGATGAGAAATAGGGATGTGAGAGTGGAAGTTAAGAAGTCACTGCATGGTAGTATTGTGATCCCTACCCTGACGTATGGAAGCGAAGCATGGACCTTGGAAGAGGGGAACAAGTCAAGAGTGAGAGCAGTGGAAATGAGTTACTTGAGAGGAACATGTGGAGTGACATGGAGGGACAGGTTGACGAATGAAGAAGTGAAGGAACGTTGTGGGGTGGATGTGGATGTGGTTGAGAAGATTAGGAGAAATACACTGAGGTGGTTTGGACTTGTGGAGAGAATGGAGAATGAAAGACTAAGAGGGTGTACGTAGGTGAGGTGGAGGGAGGGAGAGGGAGGGGTAGATGAGGTGGAGGGATGGAGTTGAGAGGTATATGAGGGAGGGGGGAGTGAGTTGGGGGGAGGGTAGTCAAATGGTGGGTGACAGAGCAACTTGGAGGCGTTTTGTCTGTGGCCATCCTTTGCGGGATTAGGGCGTCGGGCTATAGATAGATAGATTATTTTTATTATTAATTTTTTTTCGTTATTATTATTATTATTATTATTATTATTATTATTATTATTTCTATAGTTTTTTTTTATTATTGTCATCATCATCATCATCATCGTCATCATCATTATTACTATTATTATTATTATTATTATCATTATTATTATTATTATTATTATTATTATTATTATTATTATTATTGGTAATAGTTGTAGTAGGAGTAGTGGTAGGTTAGGACTAGTAGTACTAAGTATGACAGTAGTATTTCATTAGCATTCTAACCACGCAATTGTCGACTAACAATTCTGAAGCTCAGGTCAGTGCTCTTTTTATTGGTTGTGTTATATGCTAATGCTCATCACAAATTGATTTTGCAGCTGACTCACTCTGCTGTATTTGTTGAGTCATTTATAAAACTATATTGACGTCACTGACCCATGGATGTGAACATGATGATTGAATTTCATATATATTTTTGCCTTCAGCTTCTTTGTTTCTTTGTAGTAGTTGTTGTTATCATCATTATCGTCATAAAAATACCCTTCATTCACTATTACACCATTGTAGGAGCCTCCCTCTCTCCCAGTAGCCATTACTTCGCCCTAATGCATATTTCCTTTCAAAGCATGACACAACTTCCTTAACACCCTGCACCAGTGTGCCAAGTTTTTGCTCATTATCAGCAAGTAGTACATCATCTGTGTAAATCATACTTTAGGTACTCCATCCTTTAACATTCATCATACTTTAGGTACTCCATCCTTTAACATTCGATACAACTCTTAATTCTTCATTTCGTAAATAGAGTTTTTACCTCGCTTTTAAGTTTAACTGTCCATGTATACGAGTACAGTGAACAGCCGCTGGGGTATCACACAGCTTTCATTCACTCCAACCCTTCTATTAAATCTATTAAATCATTCACATGGAAGCCAATTTACCAACTCACAGGCTTCAATTCAGCAACCATCCATCTACATCATATATATGAATAACTTACTTTAATCACTTTCTATTTACCTTATTTGGCACTGTTTCCAAACCCATAAATGAAGTTAATACCAAACTGTCCTTTTCACAAGCTTTCAGCACTAGCTGCCACGGTGCAGATATTTGATACACATTTTCCCTACCGCCCCTAATGCTACCCTGTTCATCACTAGCCAGACCTTCAAATGTATAGTTTTCTTCCTCTATGTTACTCCGTCCTTATGCTTTTCTTACAACTAACAGGACACTTACACTACGATCTTTTTTGCACTCACTCCAGTCACCTTTGTTTTTGTTCAGGGGTGCAAATACTGTCTTTCCTACTTTTTGGTACAATTTCACGCATCCAAGCTTTCTTAAGTATTTGCATCTGCTTTTTGCTTGTTGCACTGCATTTAATCATCTCCACATACATCTCATCAGCATCAGTTCCCTTCTCTTCCCATTCTTGAAGTTCCTCACGGTAATTTATCTTTCACTTACTGTCGCATTTTGTCATTCCATTCCTTCTTTAAAGATCAAAATTAACCCCGTGTGCTACCACTATACTTTGGCTATTCATCAGCCTCTCAAAATATTCTTTACATCTGCTCCTTATTTCACACCTATTTGTTAGTATTCTTCCACTTTCATCTACAACACTTCATGTTTTTTTCACTTCTTTCCTTCATTTATGCACCTACTTCCAATATAGCATGCATGGATTCTTCCAAGAGTGTATACTTCCTTCCTTTTCCCCTTTACTAGTTTTTTCTTATACTTCTTAACATGAGTGTATTTCCTTTTTCTTTCATTTGACACTTTTCTTATATCCCCTCTAATCATTCAATTTTTTCCCTCTCCTGCCCTTTTAACTGCTTTATCCTATTAATTTGTACCTTCCTCGTTAATTGCTAACCTGGTGACACTATACACAAATTTTGCATAGCTAACCAAATACTCCCAATGTGCACCTCACAAGTTTTCCAGATCAGTTTGCTAACAATCCATTGACTCTCCCATTTCCTTAACCTGGTATTCATCGACCATGTGTATGGTTTCTCAACTTCTCCACTTTGCCTTTCACTCTGACTATTCCTAGCTATCTTTACCCACCATATTTCTCTCAGTTTTACCTTTCATATCGCAAACATATCAACAGAAAAATTTCTGTATCGTCTTCTCACTTCCTTGTATCACCAATACTCCCAAGCATCTTTATCTCTACAGGTACAAAATCAGTCAGTCTTTTTTCAACATTCTCTCCAGTCTCTGACCATATGTAGTATATCTGAGCGATTTTCTTTGTGTGTGATTGTAACATTAAATGATAATGCATACCATCATTTTGTGACAAATATTTTGCTGCCGCCATTCATCATTGTTACTTCCTGGTATTCTGTAACCATGCATTGAATAATTGAAGTAGCCGGTGTCAACTCTTCGCTTATGTAACCCGTTAAGAAGACTATATTTGTTACGGATGTTTGTATCCCTCCGTGGGGCAGCTGCTGTTGTTTTACTTGACGTGTGTGTGTGTGTGTGTGTGTGTGTGTGTGAACAAAATAACTCATTAAGTTGTCATGTGATTTCAACCAAACGATGGAATGATTGGGGATTAGCCCTCGGTCCAACCTTTTTTTATTATTAATAGATCAAATGTCAAGGTCACAGGTCTAGGTCAAAATTTTCCTTAGCAAAATGAGCTTCAACAAATTTCAACCGACTCAATCCAAAATGTGGAAGGCTTCAGGTTAAGAAAAGAAGGAAGTGTCAAGGTTACAGGGTAATGTCATATATTGGCTCTTTTTTTTTTTTTTTTTTTTTTTTTTAAACAAAATAATATACCATTGATCTGATTTAGACCAAACTTTGCGGATAGGCTGAGTATTATAAAAGGGAATGACATTAAATTTTTACATATAAAAGGTCAATTGTCAAGGTCGCCTGGGAATGTCAGTTTATTCATTTATTTTTTTTCGATTTAGACCAAACTTTGTGGAACGATTTAGCATAAGGAGAGAATGTATTATAAAGAGAATGAAAATAGAAAATTAAATGCCAAGGTCACAGGGAAAGTTCAAAGATCACATGCTAAAATCAGCTTAAATAGTTTCACACACACACACACACACACACACACACACACACACACACACACACACACACACACACACACACACACAAAACCAAGTAACGATATATCCTATTCATCAAATACCACATCCAAATCACAAATAATTTACCTCTCTAGACAAGCACCAAGTAACCTCTCTGGTGCGTAACATCTTTAGTCATAAGACCTACGGTACTTTTACTTCATGTTTGCTATCTCCTAACGAGCTTGTTCATCTTAGTATAGAGTTTTCGACATGTAGGATTGGATATGGCCTTAATGAACCCCTTCGGTACTAGATGATATTCCGGGGTTGAATATAAATTGCCTGAGTGCTGGAGGAATAAGCTAAAAAAAAATACGTCGCCTTTTTCAGGTGGTTAACTGCGTCCTGGCCTGAGTTGTCGCTCGTTTAATTCAAGGGAAAACATTACTTTCGAGTTAATGTACTAATTATGCTAATGAATGGAGCACCAGCATTTAAATATGGTCCATTAACCCTTTCTAACAAAATATGCATTTATTCATGTACTGATTTGCTGTTCTAGTCAGCACTTGACATTGTTTTTGTTTTTTCAGCTTCAGGGAAACGGCTTGAAGTAAAGAGATTTTAAAATATGTACCTAACCTCTCCAGTAGCTTTTTTTTTTTGTCAAAGCCTTTTCATAGCAAGAATAAACTAATAATTCATTGGACTGAAGGGGTTATAAAAATAGGCATGTTTTATTTTTTTAATTGTATTTATTTATTTATTTATTTATTTATTTTTTTTAAGGAAGACAACTGTTTCTTGTTAAGTGGTCTGGCGGTGCAAGAAAACGACCTATATATGAAGCTGTTGTACTGGAGACCTAGATACAGGAAGGCATGGTTAACAAGACGGGTATTTTCTATCAGTGATTATATGTGTTATGTTTTCTTTAACCCTTATAGTGTGATGTATTTACCTTTTTTTTTTTTCCGTGTTACTGTTAAACTGACTAAAGCACTCGGTTCCGATACTGTGCTTCATGGTCTGTTACTGCTAATACTGGATGATTTGATTCAGCTTATAAGGGTTCTATATGGCCTGATTAACGCATTCACTATTACAGGTCTGCCCCAAACTAATTAAAACTGTTTTGAAGTAGCAAGAATAAACTGAAACAATATGTCCCAAGAGAAAGACTTCAGAAACGGTCACCAATACTGTCCATTACTCTTCACTGCCGTATCCTCTCTCTCTCTCTCTCTCTCTCTCTCTCTCTCTCTCTCAACGATTTTATTCAACTTATGAGACACTTTCTGAACTGGAGGCGTTTCATCTGGCCTTCGTTAACCCCACTCTTACGGTAGAGATTAACGAAAGCTGTATCCAAACCTTCCTACAGGGAACATTTTTCTATAACTGAATTAAAGTAACTGGCAGAAACAAAAAACAACACAATTCATACTGTCTGGCTAAATGAGTTAACTGTCGTTTTATTGCTCTATATTATTCTCTTTCTGTTATTTGTGTTTCTGTACAGCGTTTGTGTGTGTGTGTGTGTGTGTGTGTGTGTGTGTGTGTGTGTGTGTGTGTGTGTGTGTGTGTGTGTGTGTGTGTGTGTGTGTGTGTGTGTGTGTGTGTGTGTGTGTCCCTCCACGGGAACCACCTTGTCGTGGTGGGGGGCTTGCGTGCCCCGTAAATCTGGTGGGCCGAATCAGGAGCGGGAGATCCCCCTCGGACTCAGCAGGAGGACTGGGTTACCCATGCTGGAGGGGCCATCAGCGAGGGATCAAACTAAGTGTTCCCAGGTCCATTGGTTTGTGGTTTGCCCCTGCATGGGTCAAGGCTACGGGAGTAAATCCCGAACGAAAAACGCGTGAGTGGAGTCCCATGGAAGGTGGAACTTGACAGAGCTCCTGGCAGACTCCTGCAACCCTGCTCAGTAGTTGGTTGTCGTGAATCTCCACGTCACTGTCACAGGCTGAGAAGGGCCAAGTCACGTGGTGGTAAGGATTGCGCATCCTCACCATCACACCAGATCCATTCATTGCGCAAGTCCACTGCTATACTCACCCCCCATCTCAACTTTCACCAAAACAAAAGATCTATGGCGACAGGATAGGGTGACAGTGACAGGTCATGGATGTGGCTGGATGTTGCTAGCTTGAGTCCTGCACATAGGCAGCACTGGCCCAGTGGTCGCTGACGTGATGGCATATGAGCAGGTCATGCCTTCGACAGCATCCAGTGTGACTAAGCAGCCAGTCCCCCTGATCGGGGGGGGGGGGTAGAAAAGGCAACCTAAACATTTGCTGCTCTGCACCACCTGGGCAGATAACCGCGTCTATCAAGGCATCCCACACTGCAGTCAAAAAACTAAAAAATCCCTCTTACTCTTGCTTCCTGGAATATACGAACCTTGCATGATACTGACCACGATACATTCATGCCGTAGAACTGCCTATATAGCCCATAAACTGAAAAGATATAGAATTGACACTGCTGCCTTGTCTGAGATGTGCCTTTCAGGAGAGGGCAAACTTACAAAAGCAGAAGAAAGGTATACATACTTCTGGGGAGGATATCCAGACAATGTACGAAGAAACCATGGTACAGGCTTTGCCATCTGAAGCAACCTTCTACAGAATAGCCAAGAAACACCTGTGGGTATATCAGCGAGGCTGATGTCCTGACGCATACCACTCTCCAAAGGTCAATATGCAACACTCATCAGTGCCTATGTCCCAGCGCTTGATTCAGAGGACACCATCAGGATTCCTTTTATGACTCTTTGGATACTACCATTCGTTCAACACCACCCAATGACAAACTAATCCTGCTCGGAGATTTTAATGCCAGAATAGGAAAAGATAAACACCACTGGCAAGGAATCATAGGTCAGCATGGTGTTGGTAACATGAACAGCAATGGTCTTAGACTGCTTTTCTTATGCTCAGAACACAGTCTGGTCATCATCAACACTATCTTTCAGCTTAAGAATAAATAGAAGACCACGATCTAGACATTGGCACCTAAATGACTATGTCATTTTAAGGCAGCAAGATCAAAGAGAAGTTCTTATAACCCGAGCTATCAGAGGTGCTAAGTGCTCCACAGACATAACCGTATAGTTACCACGCTGCAGTTAGTCATACGCCCACAAATGTGCCACAGACCATCCAACAAGACACTAAACAGTAGCTTAACCAGCCGCGTCCCGGAGACGTGAATTCACGTCCTCACATGATGTGCACTCATATCCCGGAGACGTGAATTAACGCGGCAACATTGCAAGGTCCCTAATTTGCACAATTTTCAATTTTCAGAAGTGATTTTGCGAGTGATTTTTGGCGCGTATACATGGGACACCTTCCTCTATTCCTCTACAAGATGCCAAGCAGGGACAATGCCTTACACCGCATAACCTCTCCCCACCCTGCATGCCATTGTCTCAGCAATTCACCTGTTACCAGTGACCTGGCCAATAAAGACATTCAGGGCCAGAGTGATTCCCCAGTCGATGACAATGTGGAGGACAAAGTTTACATAGCATTAGAGGAAGAAACAGTCAGAAATGATGATCAGGTAATCTGGGAAAAAAAGGTCATGAATGGTGATGAGTTAGTGAGTGAAACAATGCTTATAATACCTATATTACTGTTTGAAAACCAATATACTCTTGTACTACATATAAATTCGTACCAAGTAAATAAATAAATACTGTTTATGAGTGGATAAAATAGTTACCCTCCCATAGAATTCGTTTTCTCTGGTGCCAGCCTGTTAGAAAACTCAGTCAGGTAAGGAGGTACTTGTACCTAGATCAAGTATTTTAAACCTCAGGTGAGCGATTTCTCTATGAATTTTCGATGTTTCTCACCAAAAGCGGACGCTTGAGCCAAAAAAAAAAAAACACGTCCAAAAATATCGGGACTGGGGCATACCACTGCCCAGAAAACGTCAGGATGGGGCAGGTTAAAGGATGTGGCAACATGTAACACCTTCCACAGCACTATTACAGAGAAGCTCTTTCAATGCCTATCACTTTATACAAACAACAATGTAACAAGCCTAGATGCAGAGTGGCTGAACGTTAAGACACTGCTCCAAAGCACTGCAGAAGAAACACTAGGCTTCTCCATTCGCTGCCATAAAGACTGGTGTGATGAAAATGCTAAGGGCATATATTACCTTCTTGCAATGAAGAATAGCTCACATAACAACTGGTTGGCCCATCCTATAGCTCCTTAACCCTAAGAACTGAATTCCAGAATCTCAGAAGTGAAACCCAGAGAAAACTGCTTGACATGAAAAATAAATGGCGGACTGAGCAAGCAAATAAGATGCAAAGACTGGCTGATATTAATGACCATAATGGGTTCTACAGGTCCATTAAAACCATCTATGGGCCAACGAAACACAACATAAACTCTGTTTGATCAGCTGAGGAGAGCACCTGAAAGACAAGCAAGCAATCCTAGAAAGATAAGCACAGCACCTCAACACCTTGCTGAATCGCACAACCTCAGTTAAGCATAATACCTTTGATAACATCCCAAATACCCCACAAGCAGCAGATGTTGATGTCCCACTTACACTTGCAGAAACAGTTTAGGCCATCCAATCTCTAAAAAATAACAAAAGCCCTGACCGTAGTGGCATACCACCTGAACTAATCAAAGAAGGTGGCCAGTTACTTCACCAAAGCCTCCATAATCTCATACTGGCTCTTTGGAACCAAGAACAAATTCCATCTGAATGGCTTACATCTGATGTTGTAACCATCTACAAGAAGAATGGGGACCACTCAAATTGTGACAACAGTAGAGGCATCTCTCACTTTGTGAATGCTAGTAAAGTACTATCCAATATAATGTACTTCCGACTAACAAAACATTTGACTGATTTCATTACTCCCTGAAACACAATGCTGATTTTTGATGGAGTGAAGTACTTGTGATATGATTTTTGTTGCCCGACAGATACAAGAGAATTACCATGAGCAGAACCGTGACTTGCATATTGCATTTATCTATCTTGCATAAGCATTTGACACTGTCAACAGAGAACTTTTATGGAATGCTATTTCTAAATTTGAGTTCCAAACAAATTTCTTACCATCATGAAGAGTCTGCATGACAACAGGAATGCTCATGTGTCTGTAGGTGAGAGCAAATCCAAACTCTTCAATGTGGATGTGGGCATAAAGCAAGAATGTGTCCTGCCTCCTGTCATTTTCAACATGGATTTCACTGCAGTCACCCTTTCGAGTCCCAAGCAAATGAACTCCTACGATGGAACAAAAAAATCCAGTCCTGTCTAGTCGATAACTTGTTGAATCTGAGACGTCTTCAAGCTCAATCAAAGACTGAAATAGCTCATTTCCTAGAGCTGCAGTTTGCTGATGACTGTGCTGTCCTTGCACATACCCCAGAAGCCCCACAACAGTCACTCACCATCATTTCCAACATATATCATGCAATGGGGCTCCGAATAATTGTCAATAAAACAGAAACAATATATCAGAGAAACAACGCACCAGAGTCTCTTGCATTTCAAAAAATTGCGAAAGTGTAAAACATTGGGGAATTTTGCCTACCTTGGAAGTGTGCTCACAGATAAACATAACATAGATGTAGAAGTCTTTGCATGATTCTGTCACACCTCAGCCTTATTTGGGCATATCAGATATCGAGTCTTTGAAAACACCAACTTCAGAATCGAGAGAAAGGTATCAGTTTATACAGCTGTATGCCTATCCACCCTCTTATACGGTACTGAATCCTGGACTACTTAGCAGCATCACATCAAACAGCTTGAGTCCTTTCACATACGATGTTACAGTGCATTCTAGGACTCACGTGGGACGATAAGTCCCCTCACCCACAAACTCCCCACCAGGCAAAGTCAACCAGCATAGAAACCATGCTGGCTGTAAAACAGCACAGACAGGTCGGACACGTGTTCCGCATGCCTGGGCACCGCCTTCCCTGCTACGATCTGCATCGCCAGCTCTCTGCAGCACGTTGCAACCCAGGGGGAGAGAAGAAGAGATATAAAGATCACATAAGGACAAGCCTGAAAAAATGCAACGTTATACCAAAAGATTTAGAAACCGATGCCTCTAACAGAAAACAATGGCAAGACCTTTGCAATGAAGGACCCATTCATCTAGAAGAAGCTTGGAACCTGGTCAGAGAAGAGCGTAGACAGAGGAAGCACACCCCAGATAGAGTTCTTTTAGCAAACCTGGACTAGACATGTCAACTGTGTGGCAAAGTTTGCAGATACATAATTGCTTTGCAGTCACACACTTTGGTCCCCAAAACTAAGAAACACACCATCTTAGTGAGAATAGGAGTCGTCGTCTTCTGTAGTAGAAGGGCAGCTCAAAGTAAGTGTGTGTGTGTGTGTGTGTGTGTGTGTGTGTGTGTGTGTGTGTGTGTGTAAAATGCTTCGATTTGCCATATGTGCATTTGTATGAGAATGTGCATATACAGTATGTCCCCGTTTGCGAACCTGCCTGTCCGCCTGTCTGTGTATGTGTGTGTATGTAGTGTGTGAACCCATGCATGTGGGTATATTGTTACGAGTTAGTGTGTCAGTTCCTATGTGTACATACATGTACGCAGGTAAATGTGCATTTGTAAATGATCTTTCTGTGTGCATGAAATATCTTCACTCGTTTTTTATGTCCCAAAATTTCATTATTCTTAGTCATTCTCGTCTTACATCCCTCCCTCCTCCTCCACCTCTCTTCTTCACTCACAAAAATACATCAGCCTTCCTTCGTCCCTCTTTTTTTTTTTTTTTTCATCAATAATCTCATTTCTTGTTTCACTTCCTCCTTTGATCTCTCCGTCCATTATTCTTTTAGTATTCAATTATTTTTGCATAATCTGGGTCTTTTCGGCTGATTTTTGAAAAGAATGATTATGATTCTCTCTCTCTCTCTCTCTCTCTCTCTCTCTAATACCAGTATGAAGTCCCCCTGACTATTTGCACGGTTCGTCTCAGAGGATTCATGTGAGAGAGAGAGAGAGAGAGAGAGAGAGAGAGGGAGAAGGAGAGAGAGAGAGAGAGAGAGAGAGAGAGAGGGAGAAGGAGAGAGAGAGAGAGAGAGAGAGAGAGAGAGCGAGGAAGGGTATGACAATGAAGATCGCAACACGTCTATCTATTTGTAAATGGCTTAATGAAGGATGCATGTAGGCGCTTCAGTTCGAAAATTTATCAAGCTGAATATAATCATCAGGAGGCGACAAGGAAAAAGTAAATATGACTATCCAGGACTGATAGAGTTATAGTGCCAGTAGTTCCTGAAATCCATTCATTTATTATTCATGTCTTTCTCAATGAATTTGAAAATGTACTGTTGCCAGTCTTTCATTAATTCACTACTATCACACGATTTTATTCATGTTTAGTAATGAATAAGTTCATTAGGCTTATATCTAACCCTCTGGATTTCTAAAGTCCCTGATGAGCTGAATTACGGTGTGGTTGCAACAAAAATATCTTAACCAGCCCCATCCCGACGACGTATGGGTACGTCACCATGATTTGCATTTGCCAGTCCCGGCGACGTACCAGTACGTCGTGCAATTGCAAGGTACTTAATTTGCACAATTTTCAATTTTCGCACGTGATTTTTCGTATGTATACACGGGACACCTTACTCTATTCCTGTACAAGATACCAAGCAGGGACAATGCCTTACACTGCATAACCTCCCCCCTCCCCCCCTCACGCCATTGTCTTGGCAAAGGACCTGTTACCAGTGACCTGGCTAGTAAAGTTATTCAGGGCCAAAGTGATTCCCCAATCGATGACAATGTGGAGGACAATGTTTACATAGCATTAGAAGAAGAAACAGCCAGAAATAATGATCAGGTAGTGTGGCAAAAATAGGTCAGGTATGGTGATTAGTTAGTGAGTGAAACAATGCTTATAATGCCTTTATTACTGCTTGAAAACCAATATACTGTCATACTACATATACATTCGTACCAAGTAAATAAATAAATACCGTTTATGATTGGATAAAATAGATTCCCTCCCATAAAACTCGTTTTCTTTGGTGCCAGCATGTTAGAAAACCCACTCAGGTAAGGAGGAACTCCTACCTGGATTGGGCACTTTAAACCTCAGGTGAGCGATTTCTCTATGAATTTTCGATGTTTCTCACCAAAAGCGAAGGTTTTAGCCAAAAAAAAAAAAAAAAATCGAAAATACCTCGGGACTGGGGGATGTTGGAGGTGCGGAAAACCTCGGGACGTGACGGGTTAAACACGCGATTACTGTAGCCCCTACTGTACAGCAGGGTCCCATTCTGCATAAAACCTAGCCTGACTGGAGATGAACCACTCTACAGAGTTCTGGGTTCTTAAAAAAAAAAAAAAAAAAAAAAAAAAAAAATACGGTCGTGCATCACAGCGTTGCACGGGAACTCTGCAGACCTTCCCCACGAGGTTGTATCCTGCCTAAAATCCGATCCAGGTGGAGGTCTACCATTGTGCAATAGTTCGAGTCCTTATGTAAAAAAAGAAGACGAAAATGTGATCATCCCCCGCTCCCCAAAGGAGCCGTCTCCCATGTGTGACGGAGGCGTTCCAACCTGCCCAAAATCTGGACTAAAGTCAATATCTGTGGGAAAAAAAAAAAAAAATCGGTTGTGCTTATCATCGTTCACTAGGCATAGAATAGCTGCCGGAACATTGACAAGTTATTCACCATCCTAACCGAAATTCGAGCTAGGGCCTGCACACGATCATAGCACGCACATTATAACTGAGCCAAAGACAGGTCTCCAACATTGCCTACTGGCGTTTCTTTTACACACCACTGCATCTCTTCTTTCTATTCCCAAGTAAATGAGGTGAGTTTTAAGCACAAGAGATACACATGGTAGTATATCATCAGAAGCCACTACTGGGAATTCTGGGAACCTGAGCCTAAATGCCCATTGACAGGATGCAGGGACAAAGACCCTGTCAGCCTACTAAGGAACACCAGCATCTGAGACATACTGCCAGCCAAGCCTCGCCTCACATAACTTATCGCTGCCAACCAATGTAATAACTGAAAGAAACTTGATAAATTAGTCACTGTCCTGGCCCAGATTCAGCCTCGGGTCCCAATGCTTTACTGGAATCCAGGGTAACAGTAAGCCAAAGAGTGTTACCCAACTTTGTCTAAAGGCAATGCAAGATGTTAAACATCCAATCACAAGTGGAAATATAACAATTTGCTGAATTTTCTGTTCTTTAGCCAGATGTCTTAATCACCTGATGGGTGGCAGGAACCGAATGGTTTTTATGTTACCAATACCTTGCCCTTTGCCATCAGTCTGAGCACACCAACACCCTGGGGACCACTTCACCTCTTGGGGGACAGCGTTTTGAGGTCACAACCTGCCTAACATCTGCTCTGGGTGGATGTGCGAGTATATAACAGTGCAAAAACTTTGTGTTCTTAGGTAAAAAAAACTGATGTTGCTTCCCCCTGGAGCTACGCCCCCCTAAGGGTTGTGGAACTCAGCTCTGACTAGAACCCTGTTCCTGGTGGAGATTTTAACTTGTGCAGAATTTCTTTCTCCTAGGTGAAAAAAATGTGGCAATATATATATATATATATATATATATATATATATATATATATATATATATATTGATTGATTGATTGATTGATTGATTGATTGACTGGGACCGCTGGAGGCCTCCACCCATGAGGGGTGATCCTTGAGGGTCCAACCCTGCTTAAAATCTGATCACAGTACAGATTACTATGGGAAATGTTGTTTTCTTGGAAAATGGAAGATGCATACAGGCGATGACAGGACCTCTGGGAGCTACCCTTCCCCCCCCCCCACAGTGGTCGGCCTCAAAGGTTCTATCCTGCGTAAAAATGCTCCTTGTTGAAGTTTAACACTGTGCTAAGATTTCACCTTCCTAAGCTTTCCAGATACCCTAGGAGGCCATGAAAAGCGTTCTATTAGGACAATATCCTCTTTCACCCCCATTCATCTTGGAGACGTACCTTGCATTCTCCTCAATGTGGAGCGGGAAAAAGAACCAATCGTAAGGATGTGGTTAAAGAGTTTTCTTATGTTTCCAACTCTGTGCGTAGGCTTAAAAGCCCTTTCCCTGAGGCCAGACAGTCCTCCTACATACAGTGGAATTCAATACCTCACCACTTCTGGGCTAACAATTACGTCCATACTGAATATGCGATAAGGCTGTCTGTTTTAGTAGTGGTGTACTGTATTGGTGTTAGCGGAGGGTGCATTTACGATTCGTTGGCGGGTGTACAGTAATGGTAAACCAGTAAAGTCTGCTTTTAACGAAACTCAAATCCCTAAACTGTTCCCTGGCCCAGCTGGGATTTGAGTTCACTGGTACAACAGACTACCTTTCTACTGACTGAGCCACTTGACAAAGGTTGACAGTTTTTGTCGGTGCATTTACGGAACAAATGTAATTACGATTACCAGTTCCACCCACATAAAACCCATATTATAAGTCGGTTAAGAGATTTTGCACTCCACGTCCTTGTCCATTACATGTACAGGCTACACCCTAATATTCTGTTGTATGGTACTTATGCAGGCTTTATCAATACTGAAGGGATATAAATAGAATACTAGATTATAGAAAAGTGTTGCTAATATAAAAAAATAATTTGCAAACGAGATGGCATTACGAAGCCTCTTATTTCGCTAAGCTAAGCACAAATAATTGCAACACAAATATGTTTCGATATCACCTTACTTCACGTATTTTTAGAATTTTTGTTTTTACCATTTAATACGGAACGAATGGCGTGTGTGTGTATGTGTGGCGTGTGTGTGTGTGTGTGTGTGTGTGTGTGTGTGTGTGTGTGTGTGTGTGTGTGTGTGTGTGTGTGTGTGTGTGTGTGTGTGTGTGTGTTAGAGAGAGAGAGAGAGAGAGAGATGAAGAAGAGGAGAAATGAGATGGTGCAAGAAGAAAAAAGAAAGACTGGTATGAGAAAGCGAATGAATGGCGAAGGAAGATCAGGACAGGGAGACATACGAAGTTAGAGATAAAAGGGGTAAGGGTAAATGAGACAGTCACTGAGAAGAGAAAGAGAGACAGACAGACAGATTGCAAAGACTGAGCTCTTGCGTTATAATCATCTCACCCCCTCAGTTTTCTCTCCTTCCTTCAGCCACATACATACTGTACACACATATACACTTTCCTTCCCACACATACGTGCATATCTTCAGTACATAGATGAGAATATGTTTCCCGTCTTAGTATTCTACCTACTTATCCCCCTACAGCATGCATGCCTACCAGCTCATTCAGCTACTCACACCTACCTACCCACCTACCTACTTAACTACTCAGCCTCCCAAGCTCTCACGAACCCACCCACACTTTACCAATCTGTCTACCTACCCACCTGCATACCTACCCAGCCAACCAGCCTCGCAACCTATCAGCTCTTTTTCGAGAAGTTCATCAATGACAGGCATAGGTGTGGAAGGTTGTTGGAGTGTACTGTGACGCATGTATTGTATATTGAACCAGGACTAAGAGTGGACTATTTGTGTGTGTGAGGGTCTGTAAACTGTATGTTCTCCATGAAACATGTAAAAACACAGGACAGTAGATAATACTACATCTCTAAAATACCCGTCCTCGGATGCTCTGTCATCCAGGTTGGGAAATTTATTACAAGTGAGCACTAAGAATTCAACGAATGAAGGCTGAAGGTATACACACACACACACACACACACACACACACACACACACACACACACACACACACACACACACACACACACACACACACACACACACACACACACACACACACACACGTACATGGAAGAACGAGGGTTTGTGCCCCGCCAGGGTAATAAACTTTGGGAACGTTCTTCCGGCCACGTACTGCCTTGGCGGACTTAAGGGGTGCTGTGGTTGAACCAGTGTCGCATAATATAAAGTATGCTTGCACCCAGTCGGCTTGCGCGGGCCGATTACACTTGGTTCACAGACTACACACACATATCCAAAGCCACTCCAACACTACAAGTACACTTACAAGCACTTCTCATCCTACATACAATCTCTACCAGACAACCTAAGCCACTTAGTAGAGATACATTGGCTGTATCGTCCCCACTTCGGTCAGGATAGGCAGGTCCTGCAGTGGGCACTCAAATGGCTGATGAGCTCAAATAAGATAATATATATATATATATATATATATATATATATATATATATATATATATATATATATATATATATATATATATATATATATATATATATATACAGTATACGTGTGTGTGTGTGTATGTATGTGTGTAGGTAAAAATATAGATGGATAGACAGAAAGAGAGATAGATAATGCCGAACACTGTCACCATTTCAACCTGTCTACCAGCTCGAACGATCTACGCACCCACTCACCATCGTATCCACGGTTCAGGTGAGCTGTTGCTGCAGTTTAGAATATTAAGTACCGTTACGGTATATCTTCATATCCCTGAGTTCGCCTCTCTCTCTCTCTCTCTCTCTCTCTCTCTCTCTTAGATTTCAAGAAGTTTCCGACAGTCCGAGTTTCTTAAACCAATATTTGTATATTTTATGCAGCTTGATCGATTTCGACGCTCACTGCTTCTGCAAATTATTTCATATGCCATTTCATCGACTCCCCCTTCGACAATGTGGAACCGTGGTATGCGAGGCTTTCGGTGGGGGGAACACGATAAAACTATGCATCTGCAACAGTACTGAGGGACAATCAGCCGAATGATATATATATATATATATATATATATATATATATATATATATATATATATATATATATATATATATATATAAAAGGAACAATCTTACCTTACCTAAAGAAACAAATGATTTTTAATCTAACCTTACCTAACAATAACCATTAGTAAACCCACAGCTGCTCGCCACACCACAGAACATTTTGGAATCGTAACAGTGGAACGACACCTTTTCAGAGTCCCATGATCTTAACCACCTACGATTGCCATTAAACCTGACAGTGAAAGATCCATTACACCTTCCGTACTTGGTCATGGATAAAGGATTTTTTTTTTTTCTGAACTGGTATTATTACTTAGCAACATACTATGACGGTCCAGGCACCGCCTCAGACTCCCTTTGGATTTCCTTACTCATTCTTGTATTTATGCATTTATTTATTTTATTTTCATTGGAAACTTGAAATGTTCCGCTACACTGCAACTCTTCTGATCTTCCCTGTACACTGCAACTTATATTCCCTGTACACTGCAACTTATCTTATATTCCCTGTACACTGCAACTTATCTTCCCTGTACCAGCTGGAATTCCACTACTTTGGACAATTTTCATTTTAGTTAGCAAAACACCTTAGTAACGAAAAAGTCTTATGTGGTAGCGTTATTTCAGAAAAAGGTTCAGTAACTTCGTGAGGCACTGGCACTCGCCCATCACGCACTGGAGACATGATGAAACTGCATCTTAAATGGAGCGCCATCACTTGCACCAAAGCCGTGGTCGTTGATTTGCCCTATAATTTAAAGCTAACTGTGAGGACAAAATCATAACTCTGGCAAAAACATGATTAAGTTAAAGAGTATTTCGAGCAAGATTGATAGGTGGCTACCGATAGGACCCAATTCTAATACGATCAGACAGTATCAAAGAACACGAGGAAAAATCAAGGAATGAGACATTACGAAAGGCAAATATATCCTCTTTCCCATTTTCTTATCGCCTCATTTACTTCTATTATCCCCTCCCTTTTAATCCTCCTTATATCCATACTTCCTTCGCCAATTCTTCCTCTTCTTTTTTCCCCTCCCTCTTTTCAGTCCCTCATACCCTTTCAACTCCCCTTTCCCCACTCCTCCTCTCCATACATATTTCATCGCCAACCAGTCTCACCTTTTCCGTGCTTTCCTCTTTGATCGTCTTTTCACTTGGGCTCTTCACCTCCCCACCCTCCCTCCATTCCTCCCCTTTCTTGTCTTTTTTTCTTTTTCACTCCACTCGTTCCCCACTCTTTCTCTCTTCTCCCCAAAGCTCCTTTAATTAAATCTTCCTCTCCTCATCACCATTTCCATTCCTTTCTTCTGCATATTCACCCCCACCCTTTCTTCCTCTTTCTCTTCTTCCTGTCACTCTGTCTCTCCTTCCTTCCCTCCATTTCAAGCTCTCTTTCCTCTGTTTCCCTTTTCCTTCCGTCTGTGTGTGTGTGTGTGTGTGTGTGTGTGTCTCTCTCTCTCTCTCTCTCTCTCTCTCTCTCTCTCTCTCTGCTGTACAGGATATTATCGGCCAATCGCTTATATATATATGGAAGGCAACTGAAAAACTGCAGAGAGGAGTGTGTCACTAATAATAATAAAAATAAAAATTCTTTATTGTATGTCTCTGAACACGGCTTTAGTCTGCATCGGTGTTTCGTCCAATTGAATTAATTCCTTCATGGCTTTCTGTCTATTACCAGTGCCAGATAAATGATATTCTTAATTTGCATCTCCAGAAAGCGTTCGAAAAAACGCCTCGTGCACTTGGCGTTCAGGGAGAACTAGCTGCATGAGTTGGAAATTTTCTCTCTGTCCGACGGCAGAGATTGGTAGTCAGTGAGGAAACCGCTGACTAGACACTAGTAGCGAGCAGAGTGTCGCAAGGTACAGTTTCAGGTCCATATTAATTACTTAAATCAATGATATAGATGTCAACCTTACCAGATGAACTAAAAAAATTGCAGATCACACAAAGGTAGGAAAATGCCTCGTGATTCAGAAAGATAGGAAAACTACGAAGGGGTATGGCTGATATTCGTGAGAGGTCTGATTGTTGGCAAATGACAATGAACCTGGACAAGTGCAGTCATAAATATTGTTTTATAGAAAGGGCTTGGTGTAACAGGTAGTAGGGATCTAAAGTTTTTCAAACTGAACTGGGCACTGAAGGAAAGAGGACAGCACAGAGGCTTTAAAGTTATACATAATGCCATATTAGCTACAAAAACAAGGATATAGTCCTTTTTTTTTTTTCTTCTTCTTCAAGGGATGCATCTGGAATCAGTTTTGGTCGCAACCCTGAAGAAACCTGTATAATTTGAAGAGCCCAGGCACAGGTCATTATAGTGATCCCATCCATCAGAAACCTGGGATACCTGAAAATGCTGCTGACATCGCGCTTCATTTCGGTAGAAAATAGGCGTTTACACGGTCAGCTAAACGATTATTTCAAAATCCTTTAAAGATTTCAAAGCACTGACTACTAGCAAACATTCTGCATAAGTGGCAACTTGACAAGGAATCATGGATAGAAGCAAGACCTGACGCACTACAACAGGACACCTTAGGCTGCTTCTTCATATAGAAGATTTGAAGTAACCGGACTCGACCACCGGCAGAGGTAACTGGTAGTTTCTTGTTAAATAAGCTCAGGACTACGTTTCAAAAGGTTTTGATAACTATAATGCAGTGTAACACTGACACTGTTGTCCCTTTCTGTAAGATTTCCTATCCTAGTCTTATTTCCTGAGGTCAGCTGCAATTCCATTGTCCTGCCCGTGGTGGGGATGAGAGGTGGACGGGGAGAGCCTTCACCTATACCATAGTTTTTTCTCAGTAAAAGTATGGCATCGATTCCTGGCAACTTCATAGTGCCTCTCTGGTGTGGGTAGTAAGACCTTTTGAGCTACTACTTGTGTGTATGTATGTGTGTGTGTGTGTGTGTGTGTGTGTGTGAGAGAGAGAGAGAGAGAGAGAGAGAGAGAGAGAGAGAGACGTGGGGTGGGGGGAGCTGGGTAATTAGTTACAGAGTCCGTAAGTTACGAGTTAATGCGACACAGGCAGACAGGTAGACGAACAGGACGAAACATAGTAAGCGAATTAGTGTCTTTGATGTCGAGAGAGAGAGAGAGAGAGAGAGAGAGAGAGAGAGAGAGAGAGAGAGAGAGAGTCGAAACTGAAGAGAGAAAGATATGTAAGAATAAAAACACGCAGAAACAAGTTGGAGAAATTAAAAGCGAGTCGGATTCTGTGAAACAGTTTGGCAATAATAAAAATATGAATATAGAAACAGACAAGAAGAGAGAGAGGTGGAGGGGAAATGGAAAAGCAAGAGAATTGCGAGAGTGAGGGATCCAGGATGCAGCAAAGGAAAGCCGATATAAAAGCATTACGCCAGTGCACAATGGAGAGAAAGAATATGAATGGAATTGTGAGAGTGAGCGAGTGAGTAAAAATAAGTCAGTGAGTGAAAATATGTATCAGATTTGGTCAGAAATAGTTATTTAAATGAGAAACTGACAAGATTAGCAACACTAGTACCTCCCGTGATCAAGAGAGAGACAAGTTGGCTGGGAGTGAGAAAATATGCACGAGATAATGGGACGTATCAACCAGATCAAAAGGAGTGAGTGAGAAAAGTAAGGAAGAGTTAGTAAGAAAATAAGACAATAAATGTAATAGGTTAAGCAATTGAGCAAGAGAGATAAAGAGATTCTGAGCGAAAGTGAGAAAAGTTTGTAAGAAAGCGAAGCGCAGAAAGTAAGTAAAAAAGCTGAAAAAATTGGTAAATTGTGATATTATCATTACAAAAACTACAAAACAATGAAAGAGCGATACAGAGAGTGAATATAGGAGAAGTCATCAATATCGGAAAAGTGTGATTGGAAGTGAGAAAAAAGGGAGAAAACGAGAGAAAAAATGGAGAGAACGAGTGAGAAAAATAAGCAAGTGCGGTACTTAGCTTTATTGCTCCTAAAGGTTAAAGACAGCGAGTGAGGGAGAGAATGATGGTAGTGAGTGAAAGGAGAGAGGAAGGCGTGGGAGGGAAGTGAAAGTGAGATAATAAAATAACGAAAATTGGAGGAGAGAGAGAGAGGGGGGGGAGGGGGGGCGGTCAGTAGTAGCCTACTGGATTCAACAGAGTACTTGGTGTACCAAGTAGCAGTGACTTCAAGTTCTACACAAACACTTCATTGGACTAAAGATAACAGCGCAGAGACTTATAGTTTATATGGAGAGGCAGTTTTAGTATAGAAAAATGGAGATATTGCTTTCTGTGTAGCCTTCTTCAGTATGGTTGCATGTTGAATATGCGGTGGAGGTCTGGTTGCCCACCTGAAAGAAGAATATTATGGAGAGCCCAGGAACAGGCTACTAAACTGCTCCTATCCATCAAGCGCTAAGATGGGAAGACAGCTTATTTTCAAAATCCTTCATGGATTTGAAAACACTGAACACCAACAGATGTTTAGTTTATTGTGTCATCCTAGTTAGAAATTACAGAAGGACTTCCATCATCACAGAATAACTAAATCCTTCACGTATATACAATATCTACAATACTTGGAGTCGGCGACCAGCAGAGGCAGTTAACAATTTCTCCCATTCAAGACACGTAGCTTGTCTTAGAGGTAGATTTACATGTTCGTTTCTCTTCTCTAAGTTTTCTGTCCTGTCCGTTCCCCCTCGATTCAGTTTTATCCGTGGCGTGCGGAGAATAGGGGGTGTGGCTGGGGAAAGCCTTCATATATTTTATACGTTTCTCTTACAGTTGGAGCAGCAACATACATCAGGTACTTCAGTTATGATACGCGTAGGTATGGAATGAATAGAGAAACCTGTACTTAGGTATAGGATGTACAGTCATTGTCTCTATCATTGTCTCTAACAATGTCTCTATCTTTCTTTCTGTCTCGTATTCTGCCTCCTCTCCTCTCCCTCCATGGTCTAAATTTTTCACATTATCATTTTCCCTTCTTCCTTTCTTTCTCTTTTATATTTTTCTCTCGCACAGTCATAATTATTCATACTTTATAACTTTCCTATTTTTTTTTAATTCTTACTCATGCATAATTCTTTTAATCTTGCAAACGTTGATTTATAATTGTTGTCATTTCTTAATTTTTTCATCTTCATTCCTTCCATTATATAATTTTGTACTTTACTATCTTTTGTGATTATTGTAACTGTTACATATCGTTTGTAGTTACATAAATGTAGCAAGTGTAACATAATTCTAGTAACACTGCAGTAATATTGTAGTAACATTGTAGTAATACATAACTGTAACATTGTATGAATTGTTACATAATTGAATTGTTACATAATAATTGTATTGTACATAACTGTATTGTTACATATCGTTTGAAGATACATAATTGTAACAACTGTAACATAATGCAATCGTTTGTTATTACATAACTGAAGTAATTGCAGTAATATTGTAGTAAATGCGGTAATATTGTAGTAACATTATAGTAATACATAATTGTAACATTGTATGAATTGTTACATAATTGTATTGTTACGTAATAATTGTATTGTACATAATTGTTACATATCGTTTGTAGTTACATAAATGTATCAACTGTAACATAATGCAATCGTTTGTAGTCACATAACTGTAGTAATTGCAGTAATACTGTAGTAACTGCAATCCTGACATCGCTAATCAGGTCATGCTACGGTCGATGATAGTGATGATGTGTCTTGCCACTGGCTCGTGGACAACAATAATTTGCTTTTTGTTTCACTTATAGAAGGAGTTTATGTGGTATTTTGGCATTTGTAGTAACACTTACACCTATTCATTTGTTTGTCGTGTGATCTTACCGTATTTCTTCCTTTTTTTCTTTGTTGTATGTATTGATTTTCTATAGTTTGTTTTGCTTCGTTTGACTACGCCTTTTCGGTGTTGTCTAAGGTTGCATAATTGCTGGCTAATTCCCTTGGGACCCTTTTTTAAGGTTCAGTTTATATTGCACAGATATTATTGAAAATGATATTGTATAGCCCCATATTTTGTTATTTTATATAGAAAATATGTATAGACTATATACAGTATTAACTATAAACACCGACTTGTTGTTCACTTGTACCTATCGTGGGCGATATATGTGTCAGCACTGTGTGGAAATCTTTGTCTTCACGATTGTGTGGAAGATGTTTTTCGTTGTTGCTAACGTCATTTGTGTTGGCCATTTTTTTCTGATTTTCCTTGTAACTTAATTTGTCTGTTTCCACTAGGCAGCTTTAAATAATAAATGTTTAATACAGTTCTTTTAATCGCTCAGTTAGTAACTGTGATAGTATATTTTCTTTATTACTTTGTAGATGTAGGCTAATAATGTGTAGCTGTATGTATGAAACACGTATTTTATTTAGGTATAAATGGTAACACTCGTTGGTAGTAAATAAATGCTGTAGTAAATGAATGAATATATTCAGTGTAGAATATTTATTGTTGGTGCAAGTATTTAGTGATTGAATTATGCAGATAACTGAAGTAGGTATGGGTACATAAGTTGTAACTATACAGCACGTTTTATATGCCTGTGCAGAAGTTTTTTGTCTGTCACTATGTATTGTATAAATGAAGTAACTATGTAACTCACTAGTTTTTACCGCGGTGGGAATGATGTGAGTGGTGGTGCACGCGGTGATAGCGTTGTTCTTCACGGGTTGATTGACGGGTTGTGGTGGTGTCAGACACACGTTGATAGGAGTGGCGTCGTCTCAGCAAACACGCATGGTGACGTCGACTTCCCACACTGGTAGCTGTGGTGAGTAAATGAGTAGAGACGAGTAACTTGAGTGAAGATGAGTGAGTAAGATGAGTTGTGAATATGTGCTTGATATTTGCTGTCGTCTTTTTGACCTCGCACTCCTGTGTCAGCGGTGGAGGTTGGTGGAGGTAGGGGGCGGATAGAGAGATGGACGGTGCTCTGGTGGTTGTTGCTGTGTTCTTGCTTTTCGTTTGCTTGTTTTGTTTTTCTTCCTCAATTTATTCTCGGTCCTTTTTTCTTGTGATTTACTCGTTGTGGGATGAAGAATGTCGCTAGTTGTAGGTGCGTGTAGAAGATTATAGAGACGACTCGTAGACTTGTTACTTGTAGTTTATCTTAGATGGTTGTAGTTCGTTGGTTTGTCGTAGAAATTGGAAGCTTGTTTGTGTCAATATTTTGTTAAACTACTGGCAAGGCGTCGTGTGACATCTTCACCTCTACATCAGTGTGATGATCGGGGAGACGGAGGGGAGGTTGGAGAGAATACTGTCAGGAGCTGGTTGTGAGTTGTTGGTTGTAAGAGGTATTGTTAGTTTTCTATCTTGATAATGTAGACTCAACTGTACACTCATAGACTCGTTGGCTTGTGGACTCGTATACTCGTAGGCTTGTACTGGTAGACTCATAGACTCGCAGACTCGTGAACTCGTAGACTCGTAGCCTAAACTCATAAACTTGTAAACTCGTTCTTCTTGCTGTACACTCGCTTGTGGTTACTTGATCGTAGAATTGTAGTTTCCTGATAGTGTAGAATCAACTGTAGAACTGAAGCTAATCTTGGTTAGAGTCTCACCTGCTTTTGTAGAAATTCACTGTAGATTCGTAGACGAGGTTCGTACGTTCGCTGCCACCATATCTTGTAGAACTTAGTAGCTTCTTGTAGTGTGTTTTTTAGATCAATTATACATATATTAGACTCGTGGACGAGCGGTTGTTATACGTGAGTAGTTTTGTAAGTAGATAATCTTAATTCCTATTGTCATGCAATGACAGGAGAGGTAAAGATTAGTATGGGACTATTTTTATTTGTCTTGGAAATATTAACAAAGTCTCTCACACACGCTAAAATCAGCTTAAATAGTTTCATTCACACACACACACACACACACACACACAAAACCAAGTAACGATATATCCTATTCATCAAATACCACATTCAAATCACAAATAATTTACCACTCTAGACAAGCACCAAGTAACATCTCTGGTGCGTAACATCTTTAGTCATAAGACCTACGGTTCTTTTACTTCATGTTTGCTATCTCCTAACGAGCTTGTTCATCTTAGTATAGAGTTCTCGACATGCAGGATTGGATATGGCCTTAATGAACCCCTTCAGTACTAGATGATATTCCGGGGTTGAATATAAATCGCCTGAGTGCTGCAGGAATAAGCTAAAAAAGTACGTCGCCTTTTTCAGGTGGTTAACTGCGTCCTGGCCTGAGTTGTCGCTCGTTTAATTCAAGGGAAAACATTACTTTCGAGTTAATGTACTAATTATGCTAATGAATGGAGCACCAGCATTTAAATATGGTCCATCAACCCTTTCTAACAAAATATGCATTTATTCATGTACTGATTTGCTGTTCTAGTCAGCACTTGATATTGTTTTTGTTTTTTCAGCTTCAGGGAAACGGCTTCAGGTAAAGGGATTTTAAAATATGTACCTAACCTCTCAAGTAGCATTTTTTTTTTTTTTCAAAGCCTTTTCATAGCAGGAATAAACTAATAATTCATTGGACTGAAGGGGTTATAAAAATAGGCATGTTTTATTTTTAAATTTTATTTATTTATTTATTTATTTTTTTTAAGGAAGGCAACTGTTTCTTGTTAAGTGGTCTGGCGGTGCAAGAAAACGACCTATATATGAAGCTGTTGTACTGGAGACCTAGATACAGGAAGGCATGGTTAACAAGACGGGTATTTTCTATCAGTGATTATATGTGTTATGTTTTCTTTAACCCTTATAGTGTGATACCTTTTTTTTCCGTGTTACTGTTAAACTGACTAAAGCACTCGGTTCCGATACTGTGCTTCATGGTCTATTACTGCTAATACTGGATGATTTGATTCAGCTTATAAGGGTTCTATATGGCCTGATTTTTTTTTTTTTTTTTTTTTATAAATAACAGAACGGAGGAAGGAAAAACAAATGGGTAAAAAAAAATAATCCATACACCAGATTACTGGTGTCCTCTGTTCATAAAATATCTGTAACAGTTAGACTTGAATAGTTGTGGGTTGAAATTTGGAGGAAAACAACTCTGGGGAAGCGAGTTCCAGAGAGATGCAGTTCGGGGAATGAAAGAATTCTGATAGGCAGAAGTTCTGCAATATGGTTGAGTGACATTCCAGTCATGAGCGCTACCAGATGCCCGCGTAGCACGAGGGAAGGCATGGAGAGGTGGCACCATGGACGCAACTTCGTCTGAGCATTTGCCAAAAAAATATCTGTAAAATAATGCAAGGGAGGCAACATTCCTTCTTACTTGCAGGGGAGGTAGTTTATATGTAATGGCAGGGTTGTTAATGATTCTAACGGCTTTATTCTGAATTTTGTCTAGTTGTCTTAATGCAACCTCTCCACAACCATTCCACAAGGGTGAGCAATATTCAAGCTGAGAGCGCACATGGCTCTTATAAATTATAGCTAACTGCTCATCGGCGAAGAAGTTACGGACTCTGTACAATAATCCAAGTTTCTTTGAGGCGGTTTTAGCAAGTGATCTGACATGAGAGGTCCAGCTGAGGGCACTGTTAAGTGAGACACCAAGAATTTCAATACTTTTGTAGATGGGAATATTAGTAGCACTGAAGGTAATGTACGAATCTGGCAATATCTGTCTATTAGTAAACTGTATATATTTAGTTTTACTAGCATTAAAAGAGACAAGGTTGTTTTGTCCCCATTCACTGATTGTAAATAGATCTTGATTTATGGAGATGGCTGTACTGAGTTGAGAGGTAGAGATATTAGACTTTGTAAATGGATGTCTGAGTGTGAATGAACTATGTAGTGTTGAGTCATCTGCGTATGAGTGAATGGGATTGTGAGTGACAGATAAGAGATCATTAATATGAACCAGAAATAGGGTTGGCGCCAGAATTGATCCCTGCGGCACGCCGGCGTTAATTGAGTGGAAATTCGAATATACATCATCTACTTTTACTCTTATTTTCCTGTCACTAAGATAAGAAGAAATCAAAGCAACAAAAGACGTTAGTCCATAGCAATGGAGTTTGGACAGCAGGGAACGGTGCCATACTCTGTCGAAAGCTTTAGAGATATCAAGAGCTACTGCATGAGTTTCTCCAAAAAGATCAATTGATTGATGGATGGTATGACTTAAGAGATTGAGTATATTAATGGTGGATCTTTCGTGGCGAAAACCGTATTGTCTATCACTAATTAAGTTGTTGGATTCAAGATGTTTAACAATATGCTTATTAATTGAAGTTTCAAAAACCTTACCAAGAGAAGATGTGACAGCTATTGGTCTGTAATTGGAGGGGTCAGACGAACTTCCTTTCTTCGGAACAGGGTGGATATTGGCTTCTTTCCATGAATTTGGGAATAAAGAAGTACGTATGCATAGTCTGAATAATTTAGCTAGGACAGAGGCAAGTTCAGGGGAACACTTTTTCAAAACAATTGGCGAAATTCCATCTGGGCCTGGAGCTTTGTTGGTAGATTAATGCATTCACTATTACAGGTCTGCCCCAAACTAATTAAAACTGTTTTGAAGTAGCAAGAATAAACTGAAATAATATGTCCCAAGAGAAAGACTTCAGAAACGGTCACCAATACTGTCCATTGCTCTTCACTGCCGTATCCTCTCTCTCTCTCTCTCTCTCTCTCTCTCTCTCTCTCTCTCTCTCTCTCTCTCTCTCTGTCGACGATTTTATTCAACTTATGAGACACTTCCTGAACTGGAGGTGTTTCATCTGGCCTTCGTTAACCCAACTCTTATGGTAGAGATTAACGAAAGCTATATCTAAACCTTCCTACAGAGGACATTTTTCTATAATTGAATTAATTAAAGCAACTGGCAGAAACAAAAAACAACACACAATTCATACTGTACTGTCTGACTAAATTAGTTAACTGTCGTTTTATTGCTCTATATTATTCTCTTTCTGTTATTTGTGTTTCTGTACAGCGTTTGTGTGTGTGTGTGTGTGTGTGTGTGTGTGTGTGTGTGTGTGTGTGTGTGTGTGTCCCTCCACGGGAACCACCTTGTCGTGGTGGGGGGCTTGCGTGCCCTGTAAATCTGGTGGGCCGAATCAGCAGCGGGAGATCCCCCTTGGACTCAGCAGGAGGACTGGGTTACCCATGCTGGAGGGGCCATCAGCGAGGGATCAGACTAAGTGTTCCCAGGTCCATTGGCTTGTGGTTTGCCCCTGCATGGGTCAAGGCTACGGGAGTAAATCCCGAACGAAAAACGCGTGAGTGGAGTCCCATGGAAGGTGGAACTTGACAGAGCTCCTGGCAGACTCCTGCAACCCTGATCAGCAGATGGTTGTCGTGAATCTCCACGTCACTGTCACAGGCTGAGAAGGGCCAAGTCACGTGGTGGTAAGGATTGCGCATCCTCACCATCACACCAGATCCATTCATTGTGCAAGTCCACTGCTATACTCACCCCCCATCTCAACTTTCACCAAAACAAAAGATCTATGGCGACAGGATAGGGTGACAGTGACAGGTCATGGATGTGGCTGGATGTTGCTAGCTTAAGTCCTGCACATAGGCAGCACTGGCCCAGTGGTCGCTGACGTGATGGCATATGAGCAGGTCATGCCTTCGGCAGCATCCAGTGTGACTAAGCAGCCAGTCCCCCTGATCGGGGGGGGGGGGGTAGAAAAGGCAACCTAAACATTTGCTGCTCTGCACCACCTGGGCAGATAACCGCGTCTGTCAAGGCATCCCACACTGCAGTCAAAAAACTAAAGAATCCCTCTTACTCTTGCTTCCTGGAATATACAAATCTTGCAGGATACTGACCACGATACAAGATCACGCCGTAGAACTGCCTATATAGCCCATAAACTGAAAAGATATGGAATTGACACTGCTGCCTTGTCTGAGATGTGCCTTTCAGGAGAGGGCAAACTTACAAAAGCAGAAGAAAGGTATACATACTTCTGGGGAGGATATCCAGACAATGTACGAAGAAACCATGGTACTGGCTTTGCCATCTGAAGCAACCTTCTACAGAATAGCCAAGAAACACCTGTGGGTATATCAGCGAGGCTGATGTCCTGCCGCATACCACTCTCCAAAGGCCAATATGCAACACTCATCAGTGCCTATGTCCCAGCGCTTGATTCAGAGGACGCCATCAGGATTCCTTTTATGACTTTTTGGATACTACCATTCGTTCAACACCACCCAATGACAAACTAATCCTGCTCGGAGATTTTAATGCCAGAATAGGAAAAGATAAACACCACTGGCAAGGAATCATTGATCAGCATGGTGTTGGTAACATGAACAGCATTGGTCTTAGACTGCTTTTCTTATGCTCAGAACACAGTCTGGTCATCATCAACACTATCTTTCAGCTCAAGAATAAATAGAAGACCACGATCTAGACATTGGCACTTAATTGACTATGTCATTTTAAGGCAGCAAGATCAAAGAGAAGTTCTTATAATCCGAGCTATCAGAGGTGCTAAGTGCTCCACAGACATAACCGTATAGTTACCACGCTGCAGTTAGTCATATGCCCACAAATGTGCCACAGACCATCCAGCAAGACACTAAACAGTAGCTTAACTCGCTGCGTCCCCGAGACGTGAATTCACTTCCTCACATGATGTGCACTCATATCCCGGAGACGTGAATTAACGAGGCAACATTGCAAGGTCCCTAATTTGCACAATTTTCAATTTTCACGAGTGATTTCGCGAGTGATTTTTGGCACGTATACACGGGACACCTTCCTCTATTCCTCTACAAGATGCCAAGCAGGGACAATGCCTTACACCGCATAACCTCTCCCCCCCCTGCATGCCATTGTCTCGACAATTCACCTGTTACCAGTGACCTGGCCAATAAAGACATTCAGGGCCAGAGTGATTCTCCAATCGATGACAATGTGGGGGACAAAGTTTACATAGCATTAGAGGAAGAAACAGTCAGAAATGATGATTAGGTAATGTGGGAAAAAAAGGTCATGAATGGTGATGAGTTAGTGAGTGAAACAATGCTTATAATGCCTATATTACTGTTTGAAAACCAATATACTCTTGTACTACATAAAAATTTGTACCAAGTAAATATATAAATACTGTTTATGAGTGGATAAAATAGTTATCCTCCCATAGAACTCGTTTTCTTTGGTGCCAGCCTGTTAGAAAACCCAGTCAGTTAAGGAGGTACTCGTACCTAGATCGAGTATTTTAAACCTCAGGTGAGCGATTTCTCTATAAATTTTCGATGTTTCTCACCAAAAGCGGACGTTTGAGCCAAAACAAAAAAAGGTCCAAAAATGTCGGGACTGGGGCGTACCACTGCCCAAAAAACGTCGGGATGGGGCGGGTTAAAGGATGTGGCAGCATGTAACACCTTCCACAGCACATTACAGAGAAGCTCTTTCAATGCCTATCACTTGATACAAACAACAATGTAACAAGCCTAGATGCAGAGTGGCTGAACATTAAGACACTGCTCCAAAGCACTGCAGAAGAAACACTAGGCTTCTCCATTCGTTGCCATAAAGACTGGTGTGATGAAAATGCTAAGGGCATATATTACCTTCTTGCAATGAAGAATAGCTCACATAACAACTGGTTGGCCCATCCTATAGCTCCTTAACCCTAAGAACTGAATTCCAGAATCTCAGAAGTGAAACCCAGAGAAAACTGTGTGACATGAAAAATAAATGGTGGACTGAGCAAGCAAATAAGATGCAAAGACTGGCTGATATTAATGACCATAATGGGTTCTACAGGTCCATTAAATCCATCTATGGGCCAACGAAACACAACATAAACTCTGTTCGATCAGCTGAGGAGAGCACCTGAAAGACAAGCAAGCAATCCTAGAAAGATAGGCACAGCACCTCAACACCTTACTGAATTGCACAACCTCAGTTAAGCATAATACCTTTGATAACATCCCAAATACCCCACAAGCAGCAGATGGTGATGTCCCACTTACACTTGCAGAAACAGTTTAGGCCATCCAATCTCTAAAAAATAACAAAAGCCCTGACCCTAGTGGCATACCACCTGAACTAATCAAAGAAGGTGGCCAGTTACTTCACCAAAGCCTCCATAATCTCATACTGGCTCTTTGGAACCAAGAACAAATTCCATCTGAATGGCTTACATCTGATGTTGTAACCATCTACAAGAAGAATGGGGACCACTCAAATTGTGACAACAATAGAGGCATCTCTCACTTTGTGAATGCTAGTAAAGTACTATCCAATATAAATTACTCCCGACTAACAAAACATTCGACTGAGTCATTACTCCCTGAAACACAATGCGGATTTTTGATGGAGTGAAGTACTTGTGATATGATTTTTGTTGCCCGACAGATACAAGAGCATTGCCATGAGCAGAACCGTGACTTGCATATTGCATTTATCGATCTTGCATAAGCATTTGACACTGTCAACAGAGAACTTTTATGGAATGCTATTTCTAAATTTGAGTTCCAAACAAATTTCTTACCATCATGAAGAGTCTGCATGACAACATGAATGCTCATGTGTCTGTAGGTGAGAGCAAATCCAAACTCTTCAATGTGGATGTGGGCATAAAGCAAGAATGTGTCCTGCCTCCTGTCATTTTCAACATAGATTTCACTGCAGTCACCCTTTCGAATCCCAAGCAAATGAACTCCTACGATGGAACAAAAAAATCCAGTCCTGTCTAGTCGATAACTTATTGAATCTCAGACGTCTTCAAGCTCAATCAAAGACTGAAATAGCACATTTCCTAGAGCTGCAGTGCTGATGACTGTGCTGTCCTTGCACATACCCCAGAAGCCCCACAACAGTCACTCACCATCATTTCCAACATATATCATGCAATGGGGTTCCGAATAATTGTCAATAAAACAGAAACAATATATCAGAGAAACAACGCACCAGAGTCTCTTGCATTTCAAAAAATTGCGAAAATATAAAACATTGGGGAATTTTGCCTACCTTGGAAGTGTGCTCACAGATAAACATAACATAGATGTAGAAGTCTTTGCATGATTCTGTCACACCTCAGCCTTATTTGGGCATCTCAGATATCGAGTCTTTGAAAACACCAACTTCAGAATCGAGAAAAAGGTATCAGTTTATACAGCTGTATGCCTATCCACCCTCTTATACGATACTGAATCCTGGACTACTTAGCAGCATCACATCAAACAGCTTGAGTCCTTTCACATACGATGTTACAGTGCATTCTAGGACTCACGTGGGACGATAAGTCCCTCACCCACACTCTCCCCACCAGGCAAAGTCAACCAGCATAGGAACCATGCTGGCTGTAAAACAGCACAGACAGGCCGGACACGTGTTCCGCATGCCTGGGCACCGCCTTCCCTGTCACGATCTGCATCGCCAGCTCCCTGCAGCACGTTGCAACCCAGGGGAAGAGAAGAAGAGATGTAAAGACCACTTAAGGACAAGCCTGAAGAAATGCAATGTTATACCAAAAGATCTAGAAACCGATGCCTCTAACAGAAAACAATGGTAAGACCTTTGCAATGAAGGACCCATTCATCTAGAAGAAGCTTGGAACCTGGTCAGAGAAGACCGTAGACAGCGGAAGCACACCCCAGATAGAGTTCTTTTAGCAAACCTGGACTAGACATGTCAACTGTGTGGCAAAGTTTGCAGATACATAATTGCTTTGCAGTCACACACTTTGGTCCCCACCATCTTAGTGAGAATAGGAGTCGTCGTCTTCTGTAGTATAAGGACAGCTCTAAGTAAGTGTGTGTGTGTGTGTGTGTGTGTGTGTGTGTGTGTGTGTGTGTGTGTGTGTGTGTGTGTGTGTGTGTGTGTGTGTGTGTGTGTAAAATGCTTCGATTTGCCGTATGTGCATCTGTATGAGAATGTGCATATACAGTATGTCCCCGTTTGCGAACCTGCCTGTCCGCCTGTCTGTGTATGTGTGTGTATGTAGTGTGTGAACCCATGCATGTGGGTATATTGTTACGAGTTAGTGTGTCAGTTCCTATGTGTACATACATATACGCAGGTAAATGTGCATTTGTAAATGATCTTTCTGTGTGCACGAAATATCTTCATTCGTTTTTTATGTCCCAAAATTTCATTATTCTCAGTCATTCTCGTCTTACATCCCTCCCTCCTCCTCCACCTCACTTCTTCACTCACAAAAATACATCAGCCTTCCTTCGTCCCTCTTTTTTTTTTTTTTTTTTTTTTTAATCAATAATCTCATTTCTTGTTTCACTTCCTCCTTTGATCTCTCCGTCCTTTATTCTTTTATTATTCAATTATTTTTGCATAATCTGGGTCTTTTCGGCTGATTTTTAAAAAGAATGTGATTCTCTCTCTCTCTCTCTCTCTCTCTCTCTCTCTCTCTCTCTCTCTAATACCAGTATGAATTCCCCCTGACTATTTGCACGGTTCGTCTCAGAGGATTCATGAGAGAGAGAGAGAGAGAGAGAGAGAGAGAGAGAGTACGAGGAAGGGTATGACAATGAAGATCGCAACACATGTCTATCTATTTGTAAATGGCTTAATGAAGGATGCATGTAGGCGCTTCAATTCGAAAATTTATCAAGCTGAATATAATCATCAGGAGGCGACAAGGAAAAAGTAAATACGGCTTTCCAGGACTGATAGGGTTATTGTGCCAGTAGTTCCTGAAATCCATTCATTTATTATTCATGTCTTTCTCAATGTATTTGAAAATGTACTGTTGCCAGTCTTTCATTAATTCTCTACTATCACACGATTTTATTCATGTTTAGTAATGAATAAGTTCATTAGGCTTATATCTAACCCTCTGGATTTCTAAAGTCCCTGATGAGCTGAATTACGGTGTGGTTGCAACAAAAATATCTTAAACACTCGATTACTGTAGCCCCTACTGTACAGCAGGGTCCCATTCTGCATAAAACCTAGCCTGACTGGAGATGAACCACTCTACGGAGTTCTGGGTTCTTTAAAAAAAAAAAAAAAACACTATGATCGTGCATCACAGCGTTGCACGGGAACTCTGCGGACCTTCCCCACGAGGTCGTATCCTGCCTAAAATCCGATCCAGGTGGAGGTCTACCATTGTCCAATAGTTCGAGTCCTTATGTAAAAAAAGAAGAAGAAAATGTGATCATCCCCCCCCCCCAAAGGAGCCGTCTCCCATGTGTGACGGAGGAGTTCCAACCTGCCCCAAATCTGGACTAAAGTCAATATCTGTGGGAAAAAAAAAAAAAATCGGTTGTGCTTATCATCGTTCACTAGGCATAGAATAGCTGCCGGAACATTGACAAGTTATTCACCATCCTAACCGAAATTCGAGCTAGGGCCTGCACACGATCATAGCACGCACATTATCACTGAGCCAAAGACAGGTCTCCAACATTGCCTACTGGCGTTTCTTTTACACACCACTGCATCTCTTCTTTCTATTCCCAAGTAAATGACTAGATGAGTTTTAAGCACAAGAGATACACATGGTAGTATATCATCAGAAGCCATTACTGGGAATTCTGGGAACCTGAGCCTAAATGCCCATTGACAGGATGCAGGGACAAAGACCCTGTCAGCCTACTAAGGAACACCAGCATCTGAGACATACTGCCAGCCAAGCCTCGCCTCACATAACTTATCGCTGCCAACCAATGTAATAACTGAAAGAAACTTGATAAGTTAGTCACTGTCCTGGCCCGGATTCAGCCTCGGGTCCCAATGCTTTACTGGAATCCAGGGTATCAGTAAGCCAAAGAGTGTTACCCAACTTTGTCTAAAGGCAATGCAAGATGCTATACATCCCATCACAAGTGGAAATATAACAATTTGCTGAATTTTCTGTTCTTTACCCAGATGTCTTAATCACCTGATGGGTGGCAGGAACCGAATGGTTTTTATGTTACCAATACCTTGCCCTTTGCCATCAGACTGAGCACACCAACACCCTGGGGACCACTTCACCTCTTGGGGGATGGCGTTTTGAGGTCACAACCTGCCTAACATCTGCTCTGGGTGGATGTGTGAGTATATAACAGTGCAAAAACTTTGTGTTCTTAGGTAAAAAACTGGTGTTGCTTCCCCCTGGAGCTACGCCCCCCTAAGGGTTGTGGAATTCAGCTCTGACTAGAACCCTGTTCCTGGTGGAGATTTTAACTTGTGCAGAATTTCTTTCTCCTAGGTGAAAAAAATGTGGCTATATATATATATATATATATATATATATATATATATATATATATATATATATATATATATATTAATTGATTGATTGACTGATTGATTGACTGGGACCGCTGGAGGCCTCCACCCATGAGGGGTGATCCTTGAGGGTCCAACCCTGCTTAAAATCTGATCACAGTACAGATTACTATGGGAAATGTTTTCTTAGAAAATGGAAGATGCAGACAGGCGATGACAGGACCTCTGGGAGCTGCCCTCCCCCCCCCCCCCCCAGTGTTCGGCCTCAAAGGTTCTATCCTGCGTAAAAATGCTCCTTGTTGAAGTTTAACACTGTGCTAAAATTTCACCTTCCTAAGCTTTCCAGATACCCTCGGAGGCCATGAAAAGCGTTCTATTAGGACAATATCCTCTTTCACCCCCATTCATCTTGGAGACGTACCTTGCATTCTCCTCAATGTGGAGCGGGAAAAAGAACCAATTGTAAGGATGTGGTTAAATATTTTTCTTATGTTTCCAACTCTGTGCGTAGGCTTAAAAGCCCTTTCCCTGAGGCCAGACAGTCCTCCTACATACAGTGGAATTCAATAACTCACCACTTCTGGGCTAACAATTACGTCCATACTGAATATGCGATAAGGCTGTCTGTTTTAGTAGTGGTGTACTGTATTGGTGTTAGCGGAGGGTGCATTTACGATTCGTTGGCGGCTGTAATGGTAAACCAGTAAAGTCTGCTTTTAACGAAACTCAAATCCCTAAACTGTTCCCTGGCCCAGCTGGGATTTGAGTTCACTGGTACAACAGACTGCCTTTCTACTGACTGAGCCACTTGACAAAGGTTGACAGTTTTTGTCGGTGCATTTACGGGACAAATGTAATTACGATTACTAGTTCCACCCACATAAAACCCATATTATAAGTCGGTTAAGAGATTTTGCACTCCATGTCCTTGGCCATTACATGTACAGGCTACACCCTAATATTCTGTTGTATGGTACTAATGCAGGCTTTATCAATACTGATGCGATATAAATAGAATACTAGATTTTAGAAAAGTGTCGCTAATATAAAAAAAAAGTTTGCAAACGAGATGGCATTACGAAGCCTCTTATTTCACTAAGCTAAGCACAAATAACTGCAACACAAATATGTTTCGATATCACCTTACTTCACGTATTTTTAGAATTTTTGTTTTTACCATTTAATACGGAACGAATGGCGTGTGTGTGTATGTGTGGTGTGTGTGTGTGTGTGTGTGTGTGTGTGTGTGTGTGTGTGTGTGTGTGTGTGTGTGTGTGTGTGTGTGTGTGTGTGTGTGTGTGTGTGTGTGTGTGTGTGTGTGTGTGTGTGTGTGTGTGTGTGTGTGTTAGAGAGAGAGAGAGAGAGAGAGAGAGAGAGAGAGAGAGAGAGAGAGAGAGATGAAGAAGAGGAGAAATGAGATGGTGCAAGAAGAAAAAAGAAAGACTGGTATGAGAAAGCGAATGAATGACGAAGGAAGATCAGGACAGGGAGACATACGAAGTTAGAGATAAAAGGGGTAAGGGTAAATGAGACAGTCACTGAGAAGAGAAAGAGAGACAGACAGACAGATTGTAAGGACTGAGCTCTTGCGTTATAATCATCTCACCCCCTCAGTTTTCTCTCCTTTCTTCAGCCACATACATACTGCACACACATATACACTTTCCTTCCCACACATACGTGCATATCTTCAGTACATAGATGAGAATATGTTTCCCGTCTTAGTATTCTACCTACTTATCCACCTACATGCATGCATGCCTACCAGCTCACTCAGCTACTCACACCTACCTACCCACCTACCTACTTAACTACTCAGCCTGCCAAGCTCTCACGAACCCACCCACACTTTACCAATATGTCTACCTACCCACCTGCATACCTACCCAGCCAACCAGCCTCGCAACCTATCAGCTCTTTTTCGAGAAGTTCATCAATGACAGGCATAGGTGTGGAAGGTTGTTGGAGCGTACTGTGACGCATGTACTGTATATTGAACCAGGACTAAGAGTGGACTATTTGTGTGTGTGAGGGTCTGTATACAGTATGTTCTCCATGTAATATGTAAAAACACAGGACAGTAGATATTACTACATCTCTAAAATAGCCGTCCTCGGATGCTCTGTCATCCAGGTTGGGAAATTTATTACAAGTGAGCACTAAGAATTCAACGAATGAAGGCTGAAGGTATACACACACACACACACACACACACACACACACACACACACACACACACACGTACATGGAAGAACGAGGGTTTGTGCCCCGCCAGGGTAATAAACTTTGGGAACGTTCTTCCAGCCACGTACTGCCTTGGCGGACTTAAGGGGTGCTGTGGTTGAACCAGTGTCGCATAATATAAAGTATGCTTGCACCCAGTCGGCTTGCGCGGGCCGTTTACACTTGGTTCACAGACTACACACACATATCCAAAGCCACTCCAACACTACAAGTACACTTACAAGCACTTCTCACCCTACATACAATCTCTACCAGACAACCTAAGCCACTTAGTAGAGATACATTGGCTGTATCGTCCCCACTTCGGTCGGGATAGGCAGGTCCTGCAGTGGGCACTCAAATGGCTGATGAGCTCAAATAAGATAATATATATATATATATATATATATACAGTATACGTGTGTGTGTGTGTGTATGTATGTGTGTAGGTAAAAATATAGATGGATAGACAGAAAGAGAGATAGATAATGCCGAACACTGTCACCATTTCAACCTGTCTACCAGCTCGAACGATCTACGCACCCACTCACCATCGTATCCACGGTTCAGGTGAGCTGTTGCTGCAGTTTAGAATATTAAGTACGGTATACCTTCATATCCCTGAGTTCGCCTCTCTCTCTCTCTCTCTCTCTCTCTCTCTCTCTCTCTCTCTTAGATTTCGAGAAGTTTCCGACAGTCCGAGTTTCTTAAATAAACCAATATTTGTATATTTTATGCAGCTTGATCGATTTCGACGCTCAGTGCTTCTGCAAATTATTTCATATGCCATTTCATCGACTCCCCCTTCGACAATGTGGAACCGTTGTATGCGAGGCTTTCGGTGGGGGGAACACGATAAAACTATGCATCTGCAACAGTACTGAGGGACAATCAGCCGAATGATATACATATATATATATATATATATATATATATATATATATATATATATATATATATATAAGGAACAATCTTACCTTACCTAAAGAAACAAATGATTTTTAATCTAACCTTACCTAACAATAACCATTAGTAAACCCACAGCTGCTCGCCACACCACAGAACATTTTGGAATCGTAACAGTGGAACGACACCTTTTCAGAGTCCCATGATCTTAACCACCTACGATTGCCATTAAACCTGACAGTGAAAGATCCATTACACCTTGCGTACTTGGTCATGGATAAAGGATTTTTTTTTTGTCTGAATTGGTATTATTACTTAGCAACATACTATGACGGTCCAGGCACCGCCTCAGACTCCCTTTGGATTTCCTTACTCATTCGTGTATTTATGCATTTATTTATTTTATTTTCATTGGAAACTCGAAATGTTTCGCTACACTGCAACTTTTCTGATCTTCCCTGTACACTGCAACTTATCTTATATTCCCTGTACACTGCAACTTATCTTATATTCCCTGTACACTGCAACTTATCTTATATTCCCTGTACACTGCAACTTATCTTATATTCCCTGTACACTGCAACTTATCTTATATTTCCTGTACACTGCAACTTATCTTCCCTGTACCAGCTGGAATTCCACTACTTTGGACAATTTTCATTTTAGTTAGCAAAACACCTTAGTAACGAAAAAGTTTTATGTTGTAGCGTTATTTCAGAAGAAAGGTTCAGTAACTTCGTGAGGCACTGGCACTCGCCCATCACGCACTGGAGACATGATGAAAGTGCATCTGAAATGGAGCGCCATCACTTGCACCAAAGCCGCGGTCGTTGATTTGCTCTATAATTTAAAGCTAACTGTGAGGACAAAATCATAACTCTGGTAAAAACATGATTAAGTTAAAGAGTATTTCGAGCAATATTGATAGGTGGCTACCGATAGGACCCAATTCTAATACGATCAGACAGTATCAAAGAACACGATGAAAAATCAAGGAGTGAGACATTACGGAAGGCAAAAATAGCCACTTTCCCATTTTCTTTTCGCATCATTTACTTCTGTTTTCCCCTCCCTGTGAATTCTTCTTATATCCATACTTCCGTCACCAATACTTCCTCCTGCTTTTTCCCTCCCTCTTTTCAGTCCCTCATACCCTTTCAACTCCCCTTTCCCCACTCCTCCTCTCCATACATATTTCATCGCCAACCAATCTCACCTTTTCCGTGCTTTCCTCTTTGATCGTCTTTTCACTTGGGCTCTTCACCTCCCCACCCTCCCTCCCTTCCTCCCCTTTCTTGTCATTTTTTTTCACTCCACTCGTTCCCCACTCTTTCTCTCTTCTCCCCAACGCTCCTTTAAATCTTCCTCTCCTCATCACCATTTCCATTCCTTTCTTCTGCCTATTCACTCCCCACCCTTTCTTCCTCTTTCTCCTCTTCCTGTCACTCTGTCTCTCCTTCCCTCCCCCAATTTCAAGTTCTCTTTCCTCTGTTTCCCTTTTCCTTCCGTCTGTGTGTGTGTGTGTGTGTGTGTGTGTGTGTGTGTGTGTGTGTGTGTGTGTGTGTGTGTGTGTGTGTGTGTGTGTCTGTCTGTCTGTCTGTCTGTCTGTGTGTGTGTGTGTGTCTCTCTCTCTCTCTCTCTCTCTCTCCTGGGAAATGAATATGAACATTAGTTATCTATACATTCTATACAAGGATAACTGTTGAATTAAAGCTGGTTTAGCACACACACACACACACACACACACACACACAGGCAATAACTGGAGATCCAAAAGTCCATCACTCTCTGCTCTATCCCCTCCATTCCCTTTCCTCCCTTGTCTTTATTTCCACCGTCATTCCTTGCCCTGCCACGACATTCCCTCTATCCCCCCTTAATTTTATTTCCCCCTCTCACCTTGTACATTATTCTTCTCTTCCATTCCCACCTACCCTTCCCTATCCTTCCTCTCCTGCCCACATTCCCTACCTCCATTTCCATCCTCCCATCGTCCCTTCCCTTTTTTACCATCCAGTTTATTCTCCTCATTCCATCTTCCACTTCTCATCTGCCATCTCCTTTACCCTCTCTACTCCTCTCCAAACTCTTCTTTAACCCTCCCTTCCCATTTTTTTTTTCTGTCTTCTCCTTCCCTTCCGTCTCCACCCTTTCTTGCACCTCCTCTTCCACCTCCATGTTTCCTTATCTTGTGGGGAGCTTTTTCCAGGTGTTTTGCCCAACAGTTCTTCCCTCATCTGCTTAATTATCTTGCTGTTTTTCTCCCACCACTCATTTACATTCTCCTCTGGTGTTATTTTTCTCATAACGCTAGTTCTCAACTCGCTCTTTAACTCCTCGTCTTTCAGCTTCCACCATTTAATTTGTGCAGTTTCACTTCGTTTCCCTTTCATTACGCCTATGACTTTGCAATTCACCACTACCAGGCAATGTTGTGCCGCCACACTCTCGCCATTTATCAATATAGTTCACAATTTCTTCCAAGCGGTTCCTTCTACATAGCAGAAGAACAACTTGACTCACTCTTAGTCCACTTTTATAAGTGATATTTTGATTTGCAGCATTTTTCTTTCCTTTTTTTTTTTTTTTTTTTTAAGTATTTAGAATAGCCATGTCTGCTGCCAGTGCGAAGTCATTCATGCTCTTTCCTTCTGCGTTCGTCACTCCACTTCCGAAACACCAACCACTCTAGAAAACACATCTTTCTCCCTACCCACATGGCCATTCAGGTCTCCTCTGATGAAAATTCTTTCTCCTTCTGAAACCCCCACCAGTACTTCATCTAGATACCTCCAGAGTTCCTCCTTTTCTCCCTCACTACATCCGACCTGCGGTGCATAGGCACAAACCACATTTAACACCAAGCTACCATGCTCTAGTTCACACTCATTATCCGATCACTTTTCCTTCCCACACGCACCAGCCCCTCCTTCTAATTCGTATCCAAAATGATTCCAACACCTTTTCTTCCTTGTGCAATTGCCCTACTACAGATGAGCTTATACACTGAGCCGATATCACGTGCCCTGTGTCCTTTCCACCTTGTTTCTTGCACACACAGTACTCCCACACTTCCTCTGTCCATCATGTCAATCAGCTCTCTTCCTCTCCCAGTTATGCTCCCCGCACTCAACGTCGCCACCACCACAGTTCGCGTCTTCAGCCACGCCCACTCATAACGCGGTAGCCCTTGCTCACTTGTCACAGGGGTCAAGCGAGGCCCCTGCGCGTCGCTTCTGGGGGACGCCCTAGCCGGTTCCAGTGCCAATGATAGATGACTAATCACAGGTCTGAGCAACGTTTTACAACCGGATGCCCTTCCTGCCATCAACCCTCCTCATTTACCCGGGCTTGGGACCGGTACTACGTTAGGCTGGCTTGCCCCCGCAGTGGCTAGGTTACTATTTTCAATAAATAACACTGTGATTAAAAAAAAAAATACTCCACTGAAAGTAATTTACAAGCACACTAGTCGGCTAAGTGAATCACACTGAGATATGTTTGCTGCACTGCAGTGCTGGTACCAATCAGCACTGTGTTGTTTTCCGGCTATATTCTGGCTTAATATCAATATAATAACTGTGTTGTTTTAAACATGGATTATAATATTAGAAAATACTAAATTTAAAAATATTATCATTGCGATAAAATATCCATATGTACTTAATTATACAGTGTTACAAGATAAAAGAAAATAATTGAACACCAAAAAAGTGTTTTGTGAAAAAATGTTACGTGATGGAGAAAAAATGGTTTTCATTTATGAATTCAACGACCAAAGATATAAAGAAAGCAAATGAAAACAATTTCGTCAATGTATACCTATTATTATTACCACCACCACCACCACCACCACCACCACCACCACCGCTACTACTACTACTACTACTACCACTACTATTATTACTACTATTATTTTAATTTTTATTATTATTATTATTATTGTCTCCTAATTGGTATTGCTGCTCTTAGTGATATTCTTATTCTTAGTATTATTACTATTATTATTATTATTATTATTATTTTTATTATTATTATTATTTCAGTTATTTTTATTATTATTAGTGTTATTTTTAGTAACAGTAGTAAGAGTAGTAGTAGTAGTAGTGTTAGTAGCAGTAGTAGGAGTAGCAGCAGCAGCAGTAGTCGTAGTAGAAACAGTAGAATAAAATAATAATAATAATAAATACAGAACATTACAACTTCATCTACTTCCCTCTGCTCTCACTCCTCCCAAAAATATCCTCAGAGCCTGTTAAATCCCTCACCCCCAACCCATCTGCGCCTCAGATAATTAATTCCACTTCCGCCTCCTGCAAACTGCTGCAGGTGACATGGGATACGAGCAGAATATTAAATGCTTTTCTCTCTCTCTCTCTCTCTCTCTCTCTGCTGTCCAGGATATTATTGGCCAGTCGCCCTTATACATATATGGAAGGTAACTGAAAAACTCCAGAGAGGAGTGTATGTCATTAATAACATTAAAAATAAAAATACTTTATTGTATGTCTCTGAACACGGCTTTAGTCTGCATCGGTGTTTCATCCAATTGAATTACTTCTTTCATGGCGTTCTGTCTACTACCAGTGCCAGATAAATGATATTCTTTATTTGCATCTCCAGAAAGCGTTCGAAAAAGCGCCTCGTGCACTTGGCGTTCAGGGAGAACTAGCTGCATGGGTTGGAAATTTTCTCTCTGCCCGACGGCAGAGATTGGTAGTCAGTGAGGAAACCACTGACTAGACACTAGTAGTGGGCAGTGTCGCAAGGTACAGTTTCAGGTCCATATTAATTACTTAAATCAATGATATAGATGTCAGCCTTACCAGATGAACTAAAAAAATTGCAGATCACACAAAGGTAGGAAAATGCCTCGTGATTCAGAAAGAAAGGAAAACTACGAAGGGGTGTGGCTGACATTCGTGAGAGGTCTGAATGTTGGCAAATGACAATGAACCTGGACAAGTGCAGTCATCAATATTGTTTTATAGAAAGGGCTTGGTGTAACAGTTAGTAGTGATCTAAAGTTTTTCAAACTGAACTGGGCATTGAAGGAAAGAGGACAGCACAGAGGCTTTAAAGTTATACATAATGGCATATTAGGTACAAAAACAAGGATATAGTCCTCTTTTTTTGTTCCTTCATGGGATGCATCTGGAATCAGTTTTGGTCGCGACCCTGAAGAAACTTGTATAATTTGAAGAGCCCAGGCACAGGTCATTATAGTGATCCCATCCATCAGAAACATGGGATACCTGAAAAGGCTGCTGACATCGCGCTTCATTTCGGTAGAAAATAGGCGTTTACACTGTCAGCTAAATGATTATCTCAAAATCATTTAAAGATTTCAAAACATTGACTACTAGCAAACATTCTGCATAAGTGGCAACTTGACAAGGAATCATGGATGGATGCAAGACCTGAAGCACTACCAACAGGACCTCTTAGGCTACTTCTTCACATAAAAGAATTGAAGTAACTGGAATCGGCTACCGGCAGAGGTAACTGGTAGTTTCTTGTTAAAGAATCTCAGGAATACGTTTCAAAAGGTTTTGATAAATATAATGCAGTGTAACACTGACACTGTCGTCCCTTTCTGTAAGATATCCTATCCTGGCCTTATTTCCTGTGGTCAGCTGCACTTCCTTTGTCCTGCCCGTGGTGGGGATGAGAGGTGGACGGGGAGAGCCTTCACCTATACCAAAGTTTTCTCTCAGTATAAGAATGGCATTGATTCCTGGCGACTTCATAGTGCCTCTCTGGTGTGGGTGGTAAGACCTTTTGAGGTACTGCTTGAGAGAGAGAGAGAGAGAGAGAGAGAGAGGTGGGTGGGTGAGGGGAGCTGGGTAATTAGTCACAGAGTGCGTAAGTTATGAGTTAATGCGAGACAGGCAGCCAGGTAGACGAACAGGACGAAGCATAGTAAGCGAATTAGTGTCTTTGATGTCGAGAGAGAGAGAGAGAGAGAGAGAGAGAGAGAGAGAGAGAGAGAGAGAGAGAGTCGAAACTGAAGAGAGAAAGACATGTAAGAATAAAAACACGCAGAAACAAGTTGGCGAAATTAAAAGCGAGTCGGATTTTGTGAAACAGTTTGCAATAATAAAGATATGAATATAGAAACAGACAAGAAGAGAGAGAGGTGGAGGGGAAATGGAAAAGCAAGAGAATTGCGAGAGTGAGGGATCCAGGATGCAGCAAAGGAAAGCCGATATAAAAGCATTACGCCCGTGCACAATGAAGAGAAAGAATATGAATGGAATTGTGAGAGTGAGCGAGTGAGTAAAAATAAGTCAGTGAGTGAAAGTATGTATCAGATTTGGTCAGAAATAGTTATTTAAATGAGAAACTGACAAGATTAGCAACACTATAGTCGCGGCGTACGACCCTGAGGTTGTAATTATCGTACCCTGGCAACTTATCATTCAAAAGTGCGACCGATTTCGTATCATATTATGCCCGTATCAAAACATTAAGCACGAATATATTACACACGAATATTATTATAAACGAACGTATTATACATGAATCACATGCGTCTCATATAATACACTAAATCAGACGTACTTTTGAATGGTAGTTGCCAGGCCACGATAATAACAACCTCGGAGTCGCTCGCTGCGACTATAGTACCTCCCGTGAGCAAGAGAGAGACAACTGGTTGGGAGTGAGGAAGTATGCACGAGATAATGGGAAGTATCAACCAGATCAAAAGGAGTGAGTGAGAAAAGTAAGGAAGAGTTAGTAAGAAATAAGACAATAAATCTAATAGGATAAGCAACTGAGCAAGAGAGAGAAAAAGATTCTGAGCAAAAGTGAGAAAAGTGTGTAAGAAAATGAAGCGCAGAAAGTAAGTAAAAAAGCTGAAAAAATTGGTAAATTTTGATAATATCATCACGAAAACTACAAAACAATGAAAGAGTGATACAGAGAGTGAATATAGAAGTCATCAATATCGGGAAAGTGTGATTGGAAGTGAAAAAAAAAAAAATAGAGAAAACGAGAGATAAAATGGAGAAAACGAGAGAAAAAATGGAGAAAACGTATAAGAAAATTGTGCATGTGCGGTACTAAGCAATAATGCTCCTAAAGATTAAAGACAGCGAGTGAGGGAGAGAATGACGGTAGTGAGTAAATGGATAGAGGAAGGCGTGGGAGGGAAGTGAAAGTGAGATAGTAAAATAACGAAAATTGGAGGAGGAGGAGAGAGAGAGAGAGAGAGAGAGAGAGAGAGGGGGGGGGAGGGCGGTCAGTAGTAGCCTACTGGATTCAGTAGAGTACTTGGTGTACCAAGTAGCAGTGACTTCAAATTCTACACAAGCACTTCACTGGACTAAAGATAACAGCGCAGAGACTTATAGTTTATATGGAGAGGCAGTTTTAGTATAGAAAAATGGAGATATTGCTTTCTGTGTAGCCTTCTTCAGTATGGTTGCATGTTGAATATGCGGTGGAGGTCTGGTTGCCCACCCGGAAGAAGAATATTATGGAGAGCCCAGGAACAGGCTACTAAACTGCTCCTATCCATCAAGCGCTAAGATGGGAAGACAGCTTATTTTCAAAATCCTTCATAGATTTGAAAATATCGAACACCAACACATGTTTAGTTTACTGTGTCATCCTGGTTAGAAATTACAGAAGGACTTCCATCATCACAGAATAACTAAATCCTTCACGTATATACAATATCTACAATACTTGGAGTCGGCGACCAGCAGAGGCAGTTAACAATTTCTCCCATTCAAGACACGTAGCTTGTCTTGGAGGTAGATTTACATGTTCCTTTCTCTTCTCTAAGTTTTCTGTCCTGTCCGTTCCCCCTCGATTCAGTTTTATCCGTGCCGTGCGAAGAATAGGGGGTGTGGCTGGGGAAAGCCTTCATATAATTTATACGTTTCTCTTACAGTTGGAGCAGCAACATACATCAGGGATTTCAGTTATGATACGTGTAGGTTTGGAATGAATAGAGAAACCTGTACTTAGGTTACTTAGGTATAGGATGTACAGTCATTGTCTCTATTATTGTCTCTAACAATGTCTCTATCTTTCTTTGTTTCTCGTATTCTGCCTCCTCTCCTCTCCCTCCATGGTCTGAATTTATCACATTATCATTTTCCCTTCTTCCTTTCTCTTTTATATTTTTCTCTCGCACAGTCATAATTATTCATACTTATAACTTTCCTATTTTTTTTTTTATTCTTACTCATGCATAATTCTTTTAATCTTGCAAACGTTAATTTATAATTGTTGTCATTTCTTAATTTCTTCATCTTCATTCCTTCCATTATAATATTTTTATATTTTACTGATAATCCTTTGTGATTATTAGCTTTATTCTGTAATGTAATTCTCTTTCTCTCTCTCTCTCTCTCTCTCTCAGCCTTTGAGACTGCTACATATTATCTTCTTCAGTTCCCTTGATTCCTCCTCCTTCTCGTAGTCCTCCTCCTCTTAGTTCCTGCACCCCTCCAGTCCGTTCCATAGACATATGCATAAACAGCATTGAATCTCTGGCTTCATTTCTCTTATTCTAGCTAAAAATACTGCTATATGTTGTTTCTTTAATGTCTGACTATCATTTCATCATCTATCCACACATCTATCCATCATAAATCCATCTATCCATTCTTTCGTCTATCCATCCGATC
>NC_137047.1:34248144-34305644 GCF_032717465.1 Coenobita brevimanus
ATGAAGTGAAAGAGAGAGAGATTGTTCAGGTGTTTGAGGATGCAAAAGTGAATATATGTGGAATGACTGAAACTAAATACAAAGGTGAAAGGGTGGGAGAATGGGAATATGGTTTAGGTATATGTGCAGGAGTCAGTGAGAATGAGAGGGCAAGAGAGGGAGTATGTCTGATGATAAGCAAGAAGTGGAAGGAGAATATAAGAGAGTATGGAACAGTGGGTGCAAGGACTGTATGGGTGAGGATGAAAGTAGGTATACAAGCGTGGGCGATTGTATGTGTTTATGCCCCGACAGAGGATCGAGTGGCAAGAGTGAAAGATGAGTTTTGGGCGAGAGTAGAAGCATGTATGGACAAGTTTGAGAGGAGCGAGAGAATGCTGTTGATTGGAGACATGAATGGCAAAGTTGGGAATGTACGAGCGGATGGAGTGGTTGGTCAGTGGGGTGTGCCAGCTGAAGTAGATGGGAATGGTAGTGCTTTGGTGGACATCTGTTCTTGTAAGGGGTTGGCAATAGCCAACACCTACTCTCGTCATAAGATGATCCACCAGTATTCATGGAGAGTAATGAGGAGGATGGATGGTGAACTTGCTGAACGAAAGGCAATGATAGACAACGTGTGTGTGGATGAACGAATGAGAAGACAAGTGTTGGATGCAAGAGTGTGGAGAGGGTGGGGGAATGGAGTCTCTGACCATCACTTAGTGATGGCCAAGGTAGAGCTGTAAAGAAAGTGGTTGAGGAGACGAATGGGAAGACAAGTGGAAGTAGCTCCTGTGAGAAAAGTGGAGAAATTGCAAGATAGTGAGAAAATGACAGAGTATAAGAGCATAGTGGAAGAAAGACTGGGAAGGTATGAGCTAGAGCAGATGGAAGGGGTGGAAGACGTATGTAAGATATTCACGGAAGAGATAGGCACAGCATGTGAGGCGGTTTGTGGAGTGAGGAGGAGATGCAAGGGTGTGCAAGGGACAGCATGGTGGAATGATGAGGTGAAACGAGCTGTGGAACAAAAGAAGAAGGCATATAGTGAATGGTTAGCGAGTAGAGGTAGGGGAGAAAATGAGAGAGAGAAGAGAGAGGTATATGTCAGCAGGAGAAGGGAGGTGAAGAGACTGGTGAAGGAGAGTAAGAAGAAAGTGGATGAAGAGTTTGGGAGGAATCTGAGTGTGAAATGGAGGGAGAGTAAGAAATTGTTTTGGAAGTAGGTAAAGAAAGTAAGGCAGTGTGAAAGGGGAAATAGTAGGGGAGTGAAAGATAGGAATAATAGATTGTTGGTGGGGAAGAGAGAGAAATTGAGGAGATGGAAGGAGCACTTTGAGGATTTGTTGAATGTAGAGAGTGAGAGCAGTGCGAGTATAAGTGGTTGGGGAATGGCTGGGAGAAGAAGAGATGAGAGGAGGGAGGAAGAGATCAGTAGGACGGAAGTAGTGCAAGCGATGAAGAAGATTAAGTTGGGAAAGGCCCCAGGAATTGATGGAGTGTATGGTGAAATGCTTAGGTATGGGGGTGAGAGTGTTTTGGAGTGGATATGGAAGTTGTGTAGATTGGCTTGGGAAGAGGGAAGGGTTCCAGAGGACTGGAAATCAGGAATAATTGTTCCTTTATACAAAGGAAAAGGGGAGAGAGAAGTATGTGGTAACCATAGGGGTATTTGCCTTCTTAGTGTGACTGGTAAAATATATGGTAGAGTACTCATTGATAGGGTTAGGCATATGACAGAGGAGCTAGTTGGAGAAGAACAACGGGGATTTAGGAAGAGAAAAGTGTGTGTAGATCAGATATTTGTTCTAAGATGTTTAGTGGAGAAGTGTCTAGAGAAGGGAAGGAAAGTGTATGCTGCCTTCATGGACTTGGAGAAAGCTTATGATAGAATAGATAGGCAAGGTATGTGGAAGGTATTAAGAATATATGGAGTGGAGGGGAAATTGTTGAGTGCTGTGAAGAGTACAGTATGTACGACGGAGCTAGGGCTACGGTGCGAGTGGATGGTGAGCTGAGTGAGTTCTTTGATCTCAGTGTGGGACTGAAACAGGGTTGTGTGATGTCTCCATGGCTGTTTAATATATACATGGATGGGGTTGTAAAGGAGGTGCAAGGTAGGGCAGTGGATGTGGGGGTGGCTCTAATGAATGAGGGTGAGATTTGGAAGCTTCCGGTGTTGCTGTTTGCTGATGATACAGTATTGTTGAGTGAAGATGAATGGGAATTGCAAGGTTCGGTGAATGAATTTGGGACAGTGTGTAGCAGGAGGAAGCTGAAAGTTTATGTAAACAAAAGTAAAGTTATGATGTTTGAAAGGAATGAAGTCACAGAGTGTGCAGTGAGGTTGGATGGTGAGGATATGGAGAATGTGAGTGCATTCAAGTACTTGGGTAGTGTGATGAGTAAGGATGGAATTTTGCGGGATGAAGTGCGTGAAAGGGTACAGCAGGGAAGGAAGGTGATGAGAAATAGGGAGGTGTGAAAGGAGGAAATTGAAAGTAAATGAGAATAAGAGTAAAGTGATGAAGTGTACGAGGTTGATAGATGGTAGGGGGATGAATATAGTTTTGAATGGTGAGTTGCTTGAGGAGGTAGATTGTTTTAAATATCTAGGGTCACATGTTGCTGTGGATGGAAGAATAGATGCAGAAGTGAAGTTTAGAATAAATGAAGTAGGAAAGGTGCTGGGAGGAATGAAAAAAGTGTTTAAATGTCGTTCGCTTAGAATGGATGTAAAGAGAAGGCTGTATGAGGGTGTTGTGGTACGGACTACGTTATACGGGGCTGAAACATGGAATATGGGTGTAGCAGAGAGGAAAAGTTTGAATGTAATGGAGATGAGGTGTCTGAGGAGTATGTGTGGACTGACGCGTATGGATCGGGTGCGAAATGATGAAGTGCGAAGGAGAACTGGAGTTGTTCGGGAGATGGCTGGTAGAGTTGAGCAGAGGGTGTTGCGATGGTTTGGGCATATGGAGAGAACGGATAATGAGCGATTGGTGAAAAAGATAACTAGATCTGATGTGAGAGGTGTAAGGCTGAGAGGAAGACCACGAATAGGATGGATGGACAGTGTGAAGAGAGCGCTGGATGCGAGAGGGATGTCTGTTGAGCAAGGAAGAGTGGCTGTGCGTGACAGAAATAAATGGAGAGAAATTGTGAATAAATAAGTGATGACGCAGCCCTGAGGGGATATTCTCCCGCATTTGGTCTGATCAGCTAGTCAGGTCAGGGGCGGGTAAGGGGATGGGTCTGTTATGCTGTGGCAGGGGTAAACCAGTTCTGCTGTCGGGCCCTGCTCCAGATGTCACTGATTGCATTGCGCAGTTGACCTTTGTTCAGTGTGGTGCAGTGAAGATCTGTCCGTTCTCCCCTTTGGGGCTAAGATGCAAATGAATGTGTTTGAATGGATGAGTAAATGGGGAGTGTGTCGTCCTGTCTCGGCTACCTCCCTTTCCTTGGGGGAAGCAGCCTAGGTATATAGATAGATAGATAGATAGATAGAGTATGGAAGTTAAGAACTCACTGCATGATAGCATTCTGATCCCTACCCTGACGTATGGAAGAGAGGCGTGGACCTTGCAAGAGGGGAACAAGTCAAGAGTGAGAGCAGTGGAAATGAGTTACTTGAGAGAAGCATGTGAAGTGACGTGGAGGGACAGGTTGACAAATGAAGAAGTGAAGGAACGTTGTGGGGTGGATGTGGATGTGGTTGAAAAGATTAGGAGAAATACACTGAGGTGGTTTGGACATTTGAAGAGAATGGAGAATGAAAGACTGACTAAGAGGGTGTATGTAGGTGAGGTGGAGGGAGGGAGAGGGAGGGGTAGACCGAGGATAAGGTGGAGGGATGGAGTTGAGAGGTATATGAGGGGGGGGGGTGAGTTGGGAGGAGGGTAGTCAAATGGTGGGTGACAGAGCGACTTGGAGGCGTTTTGTCTGCGGCCACCCTTTGCGGGATTAGTGCGTCGGGCTATATATATATATATATATATATATATATATATATGTGTGTGTGTGTGTGTGTGTGTGTGTGTGTGTGTGTGTGTGTCAGTGTGTGTGTGTGTGTGTGTGTGTGTGTGTGTGTGTGTGTGTTTATCTGTCTACCCATCTTCATTTTACATCTGTTATCCTAGCTACAAACTTGCCTCTTCATTTGTACTTCTTGTATCTCTCGTTCAATCTCCATCAATCATCAACTGATATCCGTTTCCTCAGCCAGTCTACCTAATTATCTATTTATCTGTCTATCCATCTCCTGTTTACTTACATGTCTAAGGAATGCATTTGTTTATGTGTCTTTATTTATTGTATGTCTGTCTGTATATCTATCTGTACTAAGTAACTCATCTCAGCCTAAGTACAGTAATGATATGTCTAGTGTAAATACTTATTCTTACATCGGTGTAGATATATGTTTCTCCAATAATGTATAGTCATATGCATATAGAATCCCGGCGGGGTAGGGACTAGTTTAAGGATTTGAATTTGTTAAAAAGCAGACTTTTGTGACCTACCAGATGACCCGCCGACATGTCATAAAAGTACCCCCGCTAATACCAGTACACCAGTCCTGTATGAGACAGCCCTAGTATGTATTCAATATCGACGGTGGGTGTTCGCGCCGAACTGGTGACATGTGGAGATGTAGGAGGACTACTGGGACTTGGGAATAGGCCCTGAAGCCTTTGCCCAGAGTCTGACACGTAAAAAAATCTATCTATCTATCTATCTCTCTATCTATGTGTTCATTTCTACACATCAATTGGTATCTGTAGCAAACTGTACCTCTATGTACAAGCATATCTGTGTGTTTATCTATCTGTTTGATTTTCTGTTAGCTATCTATCATTCTGTCTGTCTAGCTGTCGATCTGTATATTTTTATATGCCAACTGCTATCTGTGGCAATCTTTTTATCCATCGATCTGTCTATCTGTCTACAGTATTTTTCCATCTAATATAACTTTCTATCTATCTATTTGCCTACCTGTCTATCTAACTGTTTATCTATGCACTCATCCCCTTCTGTAATCATATTGAAGGGAAGGAGGATTCAGTAATTACCCGAGGAAGCCTTGCATGAAGACCGGAGGAAAAAGCACGTTTTTTCCCCTTTTTACCTCCGCCAAGGAGGTTACGTTTTGCCGGCGTTGGCTTGTATGTCTGTTTGCTTGTTTGTTTGTCTGTCTATCTTTTAGCAGGATTACTCAAAAAGCTATGGACTGATTTTGATGTAATGTTGTGAAAGGGTGGGCATGAGGCAAAGGAGAAATGCTTAAATTTGGGGGCGGATTCGGATCCGAGGTATCCTGCACAATATCCCCGAAAGTTCTCAAGGAATTTCAATGAAAGTTTGTGAAAAGGAGGGTCAAGGACCAAGACAAATTTTATTAAATTTTTTTGGCGGATCCCCTTCCGGATCCTTTCTTATAGCAAAATGGCATTGGCGGAGGTATGTGCTTTCTGAGTGCTTTCTAGTTCTCTCTCTCTCTCTCTCTCTCTCTCTCTCTCTCTCTCTCTCTCTCTCTCTCTCTCTCTCGCTCTCTCTCACTCTCTCTCTCTCTCTCTCTCTCTCTCTCTCTCTCTCTCTCTTAGTACTTAACGCAATCAGTACAATGCTGTACTTTTTTTTAATTGACGCCTGTGGCGGGGGGGACACAATCTGGCCGCACTATGGGGTGGTACTACTACTCTGCGGCCAGGTTGTGTTAGGAAGAATACTGCCACCGTATTTCCTGCGTGTCGCAAAAGGCGAAGGGGCGGGGTGAGGGGACTAGGGACCCCTTCCTCTGTTTTTTTAGTTCCTATAAAGAGACAGGCCAGAGAAAGGGATGGGGGATGGAGTTATCCCTGTACCCTGAAGATTGGGTCTATAAATGTGCGTGAATGTAGTGCGATTGAGGCTAAAAAGGAGGAGATTGGGAGAATGTTTGTGAGAAGAAAGTTGGATGTGTTAGCTTTGAGTGAAACGAAGATGAAAGGGAAGGGTGAGTCTATGTTTGGAAGTGTGAATGGAAGATTGTCAGCTGGTGATAGAGGAAGGGCAAGAGAAGGTGTGGCCTTGTTAATGAGTCCGGAAGTACAGCAGTGTCTGATTGAATGGAAGGAAGTGTCATCGAGACTGATGTGGGTGAAAGCGAAATTTGAAAGTGAGATGTGGGTGTTTGTGAGTGCATATGGGCCTGGTAGTGAAAGGGATGAAGAAGAGAGGGAGTCTTTCTGGAATGATGTTGATGAGTGTCTGCAGAGTTTTGGAGCGAATGTGAATGTGGTAATGATGGGAGATCTGAATGCTAGAGTGGGAAATGTAGCAGTTGAAGGTGTAGATGGTATGCATGGTGTGCCTGGAAGAAATGAAAATGGGGAACGAATGATAGCGATGTGTGTTGTGCGAGAGATGGTGATTGGAAATACGCTGTTTGAGAAGAAAGATATTTATAAGTATACATGGGTGAGACAGGAGGGTGGAAGGGTTGTAGATAATGCACTGATGGACTATGTGGTTGTGTATAGGAATGTAATAGGAAGGTTGTTGGATGTGAGAGTTCTGAGAGGGGAGGGTGGAGGTGTGTCTGACCACTACCTGGTAGAGGGAAAGTTAAGAGTAGGTAAGAGATGGGTGAGAGCTAGGAGGGTTAGGTGTGGCAGGGAGGTTTTGAAAGTGAGTGAGTTGGTTAAAAGAGAGAAAAAGATAGAGTATCATGAGAAATTGAAAGATGAGTAGAACGCAGTGAAAGATCAGGAAAATGGCAGTGTGGAGGAGGAATGGCAGTTGTTTAAGAGTGCTGTGGTGGGGCATGCAGAAGAGGTGTGTGGTGTGAGACGTGTGGGTGGTGGTGTAAGAAAAGGAAGTGAATGGTGGTGCGAGGAAGTTAGTATGGCTGTGGCTGAGAAGAGACTTGTATAGGCCTATGAAGTGTGGCTGCAGAGGAAGGATGAGATGTCATATGAAAGGTATAAGGAAAAGAGGAATAGGGCGAGAAGGGCTGTGCGTGATGCTAAAGTGGCAGCAGATGAGAGGTGGGGTAGGCGTCTTACAGAGAATTTTCAACAGAATAAGAAAATGTTTTGGAAGGAGGTGAAAAGGGTGCGAAAGGGAGAGTCTGGGAAGGAAGAACGAGTAAAAACAGAGGATGGAAGGATGTTAATTGAGATGGATGCAGTAAGGAAGAGATGGGCAGAGTATTTTGGAAGATTGTTTAATGTAGAGGAGGAAAGGGTGGCTGAGATTGTGGCAGATGGAAGAGTGCAAGGAATAAATGTGTTGGGAGAGTTGAATGATTCTTTGATCACGAAGGAGGAAATGGAGAAGGCAGTAAAGGAGATGAAAACAGGGAAAGCTGCAGGTATGGATGGGTGTGCTGTGGAATGCCTGAAGGGTGGTGGAGTGACTTTGACTGGTTAGTAAGATTGTTGAATGTGTGCTTTGTGAAAGGTATGGTACCAATTTACTGGGCAAGTGCTTGTGTGATCCCATTGTATAAAGGCAAGGTGATAAGTATGAATGTACTAGCTTTAGGGGTATAAGTCTGTTGAGTGTTGTAGGTAAGTTTTTTTTTTTTTTTTTAATGCAAGGAAGAAGGAACCAAAGGCCATGAGCCCGCAGTAACAGTTCCCTCCAAGAGAAAAACAAAATACAATAGAGAGCCAAATTCAAGATCCGATCATTTTGAGATGCCTGGACACACTGCGTTTGAAAAACTGGAGATCATAGGCAGCAGGAAATACAGACAGAGGGAGACAGTTCCAGAGCTGACCTGTTGCATAAATGAAAGACTGGGAGTAACGGTTAACTCTTGCATTAGAGAGTTGGACAGAAAAGGGATGAGAGTTTGCTGCCAGACGGGTGCTACGCACCCGTCGTAGAGGTAGAGGAATGCAAGCAGACAGTTCGGAGGAGCAGTGACCATTAAAGTACCGATAGAAAAGAGATAAAGATGCAGCAGTGCGGTGAAGAGACAGAGGTTGAAGGGAGTCAGTAAGAGGAGGAGAGTTAATGAGATGAAAAGCCTTTGACTCCACCCTATTGAGAAGAGCTGTATGTGGGGAGCCTCCCCACATATGAGAGTTGTACTCCACACAGGGGCGGATAAAACCCCTGTATAGAGTCAACAATTGTGCAGGGGTAAAGAAAGAGCGGAGTCGGCTTAGCACACCCAATCTCTTGGAAGCAGATTTTACAAGAGATGTAATATGATCTTTCCAAGATAAGTCCCGAGTAAATGAAACCCCAAGCATGTTCAAGGATGATGCAGGATTAAGCTGAATATTATTAAACATTAATGGGTATACCTGTGGAAGATTTTGTCGGGTTGATAGGTGTAAGAACTGAGTCTTAGATGCATTAAAGACAACCATATTATTTTTACCCCAGTCAGAGATACGAGCCAAGTCAGACATTAGGTGTGCCATAGCCTCATCCCTTGTTTCTTGAAGTAACTGTTGAGATGGGCGTTGTGGGAACCGAATGGAAAGGTGAAGGGTGGAGTCATCAGCGTATGAGTGGATAGGGTTAGATGTACAGCTTAGAAGATCATTGATGAATAAAAGGAAGAGAGTTGGTGATAGGACAGCCCTGAGGAACACCACTGTTGATAGATCTAGGAGAAGAACGATGGCCGTCTACAACAGCGGCTATAGAACAACCAGAAAGGAAGCTAGCGATGAAGGCACAGATAGAAGGATAGAAACCGTAGGAGGGCAGTTTGGAAATTGAAGATTTATGCCAGACTCGATCGAAAGCCTTTGAGATGTCAAGTGCAATGGCAAAGCTTTCGCCAAAGTCCCGAAAGGAGGATGACCAGGAGTCTGAAAGGTAGGTGAGAAGATCGCCAGTGGAGCGTCCCTGACGGAACCCATACTGATGATCGGAAAGAAGGTTGTGATAGGAAAGATGCCTTAAAATTTTTCTATTAAGAATTGACTCGAAAACTTTTGAAATACAGGACGTTAAAGCAATTGGACGATAGTTGGAGGGTTGGGAGTGGTCACCCTTCTTTGGGACTGGCTGAATGAGAGCAAACTTCCAGCAAGAAGGAAAGGTACAAGTTGACAGACAAAGGCGAAAGAGTTTGCCTAGGTAGGGTGTAAGCACAGAAGCACAGTTCTTGAGAACAACAGGAGGGACCCCATCAGGCCCATATGCCTTGTTAGTACTGAGGCCAGTGATGGCAGAAAATACATCAACTGAAGAAATTTTAATGTCAGCCATGAGGAAGTCAGAGGGGAGAAGTGATGGAGGAACAGCACCGGAATCGTCTAAGGTGGAATTGGAGGAGAAAGTCTGTGCGAAGAGATCTGCTTTATCAGTAGAAGAAATAGCTACAGAACCATCAGAGTAGAAAAGAGGAGGGAAGGATGATGAGGTAAAGTTGTTAGAAAGATTTTTGGCAAGGTGCCAGAAGGAGCGGGAAGAATTCGTGTTGGAGAGTTGAGAGCATTTAGTATGGATGAAATTATTTTTAGTAGAGCGAAGAACAGACTTAGCACGATTCCGGGCAGAAACGTAAAGATGATGTGATTCAGGGGTGGGTTGGCTCCGGTACCTTTTGTAGGCCTTCTCCTTGTTGCGGACAGCATTAGAACAAGCGTGATTAAACCAAGGCTTTCTTGCGTTAGTCAAAGGATATGAGAAAGGAAAGTATGCTTCCATGCCCAAGAGAATAACCTCCGTAATGCGCAAGACAAACTCAGATGGCTCACGGCCATGGAAGCAATAATCATTCCAGGGAAAATCAAAGAAGTACTGCCTGAGGGCCTCCCAGTTCGCGGCTCCAAAATGCCACGGACGACGTTTCCTTGGAGGGTCCACAGGCCGTACCAGAGTGATAGGACAGGTTAAGGTAATAAGGTTGTGATCGGAGGAGCCCAACGGAGAGAAAAGGTTAACAGAGTAAGCAGAAGGATTAGTTGTGAGGAAGAGGTCAAGTATGTTGGAGCTCTCTCCAAGGCGGTCAGGGATACGGGTAGGGTGCTGTACAAGCCGCTCTAGGTCATTAAGGATAGAAAAGATGTAGGCTTGTTCACCAGGTGGATCCGTGAAAGGAGAGGAGAGCCAAAGGTGGTGGTGAACATTGAAATCTCCAAGAATGGAGATTTCAGAGAAAGGAGAAGTGGACAGAATGTGTTCCATCGTAGAAGTAAGATAGTCGAAGAATTTTTGATAGTCAGTAGAATTAGGGGATAAGTAAACAGCACAGATATATTTAGTCAGCGAATGACAGGAAAGCCGATGCCAGAGTGTGGAGAATTCAGAAGAATCAAGTTCAGGAACACGAGAGCAAGATAAGTCGTTGCGTATGTATACACAACAGCCACCTTTGTCTTTGAAATGAGTATAGAGAAAGTAGGAGGATACAGAAAAGGGTTTGCTGTCGGTTGCCTCAGACAGCTGAGTCTCCGTCAGAAAAAGAAGGTGAGGTTTAGAGGAGGAGAGGTGGTGCTGAACAGAGCGAAAGTTAGATGAAAGGCCGCGAATGTTGCAGAAATGAAGAAGAAGAGAGTCAGACAGTGGTTCCAGGCACCTCGAGTAGTCACCGGGAGAGGGGCAGATGGCGGGGGCATTTACGGTCCCCCCCCCTGGGGACACCGAGGCTTGATTAATCGACGCCATTTTTGTTGAATTTTGAATAGGAAGTGTAGTGTGTACTGTGCATGTAGTTTGGTGAAGATAGTTAGAGAAATTTGTACTGGAGAGCATGCTGGCCTACTCTCTGTGTAACTGAGACACTGAAAAAGTTCAGCAAAGGGGGATGGTCAGGAACTAGTCCTGAGGGCTGATGAAACGGGAGCTCCAGCACTCCCTGTCATCAGCTTTCCATCCACCTCGGGAGTACTGCCCTGCTCGACTGGTGCTGCAGTGTTGATTATGACAGTTAGAGAGGGTACAGAGGGAGTGATTGGTGATGAGCAGTGTGGCTTTAGGAGAGGAAAGGGATGAGTGGATCAGGTGTTTGCTGTGAGACAAGTGTGTGAAAAGTATTTAGCAAAAGGCAAGGATGTGTTTTGGGCATTCATGGATTTAGAGAAAGCATATGATAGAATTGATAGGGAGGCTTTGTGGACTGTTTTAAGATTGTATGGACTTGATGGTAGGTTACTAAAAGGGGTGAAAAGTTTTTATGTAAATAGTAGAGCGTGTGTAAGAATGGGAAATGCTGTGAGTGACTGGTTTCCCGTGAGAGTGGGGCTCCGACAGGGATGTGTGATGTCGCCTTGGTTGTTTAATATTTACATGGATGGTGTTGTAAGAGAGGTGAATGCAAGAGTTTAAGGTGGAAGTCTGAGTCTGGTGAATGTTGATGGTGGAGAGTGGAATCTGAAGCAGCTGCTGTTTGCAGATGATACTGCACTGGTGGCTGATTCAGAGGAGAGATTGAGACAATTGGTAGAGGAGTTTGGAAGGGTGTGTGAAAGGAGGAAATTGAAAGTAAATGAGAATAAGAGTAAAGTGATGAAGTGTACAAGGTTGGTAGATGGTAGGGGGATGAATATAGTTTTGAATGGCGAGTTGCTTGAGGAGGTAGAGTGATTTAAATATCTAGGGTCACATGTTGCTGTGGATAGAAGAATAGATCCAGAGGTGAAGTTTAGAATAAATGAAGTAGGAAAGGTGCTGGGAGGAATGAAAAAAGTCTTTAGATGTCGTTCGCTTAGAATGGATGTAAAAAGAAGGCTGTATGAGGGTGTTGTGGTACCGACTGCGTTATATGGGGCTGAAACATGGGCTATGGGTGTAGCAGAGAGGAAAAGTTTGAATGTAATGGAGATGAGGTGTCTGAGGAGTATGTGTGGAGTGACTCATATGGATCAAGTGCGAAATGATGAAGTGCGAAGGAGAACTGGAGATTTTCGGGAGATGGCTGGTAGAGTTGAGCAAAGGGTGTTGCGATGGTTTGGGCATATGGAGAGAACGGATAATGAGCGATTGGTGAAAAAGATAACTAGATCTGATGTGAGAGGTGTAAGGCTGAGAGGAAGACCACGAATAGGATGGATGGACAGTGTGAAGAGAGCGCTGGATGCGAGAGGGATGTCTGTTGAGCAAGGAAGAGTGGCTGTGCGTGACAGAAATAAATGGAGAGAAATTGTGAATGAATAAGTGATGACGCAGCCCTGAGGGGATATTCTCTCGCATTTGGTTTGATCAGCTAGTCAGGTCAGGTGCGGGTAAGGGGATGGGTTTGTTATGATGTGGCAGGGGTAAACCAGCTCTGCTGTCGGGCCCTGCTGTGGATGTCACTGATTGCACTGCGCAGTTGACCCTTGTGCAGTGTGGTGTGGTGAGGATCTGTCCGTTCTCCCCTTTGGGGCTAAGATGCGAATGCATGTGTTTTGTGTTTCAATGGATGAGTAAATTGGGAGTGTGTCGTCCTGTCTCGGCTACCTCCCTTTCTTTGGGGGAAGCAGCCTAGGTATATAGATAGATAGATAGATTGTTCAAAAAGATATATAAAATGATTATGGAAATCTATATCTAATCCATCCAGATCAAAAAGTCACCCTTGGGCTGAAAAAATCGACTGCCAATTGCGAGAGTGTATTTGCAAAAGACCTCACTATCCTAAACAGCTTTGGGAAAAAACAAATGTGGGAGAGAGGGATAAGGGAAATAGTGAATAAGAAGGAGAATGAGGTGGAGGAGGAGGTGAAGAAAGAAAGGAAGAGGTCGAGGAGGAGGAGCAAATGCAGGAGGAAGAGGAGCAACAGGCAGAAGGAGAAGAATAACAAGTGAAGAAGGAAATGCAGGAGAAGGTCGAAGTAGAACTGAGAAGAAGGAATAGAAAGAGAAGGTGAAGAGGGAGGAGTGAGAGAAGCAAGAAGAAGAGGGGGAGGGAAAATAAAGAAATGAAACAGTGATAAAACGAAACAAGCCTGAGACAGAGGAGGAGGAGGAGGAGGAAGAGGAGGAGATGATGGATGGTGAAGAAACTGATGAGGATGGAGGGAGGAAACAAGAAAAGAAGGAAGAGGAAATATAAAAGGAAAAGAAGTAACGTGAACGCGCGCGCGCGCGTGCGTGTGCGTGTGTGTGTGTGTGTGTGTGTGTGTGTGTGTGTGTGTGTGTGTGTGTGTGTGAACAAAAACAGCAGTTATCTGATTTCAACCAGTCTCTGTAAAAAGGCTTAAAGTAACGGGTTCTGATGATTCATAGTTTTTGAGAGGAGAAGGCAAAGAACTAAGTCACATGGCGAGGTAAGCTTGAGCAGTTTATATCTAGTTTGAACTCAGCTTTTGGAAATGTCTAGGGTAAGGCACAGATAATGGGTCTCGATCTTAAGATCAGTCATTCAAAGGACAACATTTCAGGAATAGGTCAATTAAAACAATTTTGATCCGATATCATCAAACTTGGCAGAAGGGTTGAGGGTGAGACAATTGTGGGGGGAATGTTTTTGAAAACATTTAGTTAATGATGAAAATAACAAGACAAAATATAAATTCGACCGGGGTGTATATCAGTGTATTCAAAAAGTATAACACTACAGTTTTGATCCGAATTTTAGCCTAACCTGTAAAAGCGTTAAGAATCAGCCAAGGTGTTAACATTTTTTTGAATAACAGATCAAAAGTCAGGGTCACATGGCAAGGCTAAGCTACAGTTTGTATCCGATTAAGGCCAGACTTTGTGGCAGGGTTCTGGGTAATAAATTATGAAAGGATCCACATGGAGAAATATCCTGGAAAGGTCAAAGTCACAGGGCAAGGTGAATTATTCGACCCAATCACTTAAACAGTTCTTATCTGAGTTGGACTAAAAAGTCCAAGAACTGAGAATGAGGCAAGTGTGTATTTATTTGATTCTGAAAAGAACAGGGCAAAGGTCCACGTCACAGACCAGGGGTAAGCCAAATAGTTTTGAATCAGATTGAACCAGACTTAGCAGCAAGGCTGAGTTAATACGAATTAAGTAATTGGATTGTGAGAACAGTCCGTCGAAGGTCAAGGTCACAGGGCAAAGTCAAGTATTAGGCCCTCAAACTAAATGTGCGACACGGGCGTCGTACTCTCCGAATGTCTCTTTGTTATAATACCGTAATAATTATACAACTAATACTAACACGATTAGTTATCATCATCATCACCATCATCATCATACTCGTCATTTTTCCCATCCAAAGCTTAGGATCCCGGGGCAAGGCCACTCATTTCCGACAATGAAAGCAAGGTTGACCAGCCATACACTTCCCTGAGTGGCATAATGAGAGCAATAAACCTCATTCAACAATCAGATGAAAATTCTTACATTCTCCCTCCGATTGGAACGCCCTAACCCCCAAGACCATCAGGCGTCACTGGGTAATACTGATACACTAAACCATTTGGCTTGTTACTCGCTGTAGAGTTAACTGAAGACCGCACTACATCGAGTGAGTAGATGATAGGCGCCCACACCTACCAGAGAACTAATAACACAAAACAACAACAACAAATACAAGAACTATTACTACTACGGCTACTACTGTTGCCACAAACACTACTACTACTTCTACAACTACTACCACCACCACTACTACTACTACTACTCCTACTCCACTACTACTACCACTACTACTATTACTACTACTATTACTACAATTTATGATTATTATTAGTATTAGTATTAGTATTAGTATTAGTATTATTACTATTATTATTATTACCATTAAGCTTTGCCATATATATGGAGAAGCATATCAACCTGTATTATTATTTTTCTTTTCACTTCTTTTTCTTAGATCTTGATGATATTATACAGGAAGGTACGCTTGGGTTACCCAAGTGCTTGTGCCAAATATAAATGACCTTAACCTATTTTTGTAGGTCATAACTGTTGTCAGTTTTGGTGCAAAAACTGCATATTTGAAACTGAAATATCTCAGAAACTAATTGAGATACAGGTATTTGGTTGAAAATCCCATGATAATGAAGTTTGCTGAAAAATTTGACTCAATATTTTGTCATTTAGCCTAATGGAAAGTGCCGAATTCAACTCTGCTCAGTGTTTTCTTTGTAACACGTTTTAGAGGAAACCACAACAAATCGAAAACTAGAGGAGAGACTGGAAAAATGGATGGCATACTTGCTACTGGGAATGAAGTCTAGATTACTCCTAAAGAAGTCATAACTTTCTATGCCCATTAGTATTGCTTCTACAGCCCAAAACATGAAAAGTACAAAAAAAAAACTTTTAGAGGGCCATTGCTAGACAACGTGTGGTTGCCTAGCAAACAAAACCTTGTGGACACAACTAGGTCATGGGCTGGTCATTTTGTCCAAGTTTGGTAGGTTAATTCTGAAGGGTAGAAGTGCCTGCCACAGTTACACAGAGATAAATATAGAAAAAGCAACTAACACTAAGGTCAGCATGGAGCTGGCCAAAATCTGGAAAGCTGTAACTTAACCGAAATTTAGCTGTGGTCCCTTTCATTATCTGGAAGAATTATGGTTACAGTTAAGCATACAGTAAGCCAGTTACTAAGACAAATGTAGCCATGCTTCATTTATTTCTTTCACACCGTTGTCCTCAGATACTCTTCATATTACATAAGAAGCTAACTACAACGACAGTCAATGCCTATTTGTGGGTATACAATAAATAAATGGGTTACAAGTGATTATTGGCCAACTTCATGCTGCCTGTATTGTTTGTCTCATTTTCTTCTTTCTCTCATTCTTTGTTATATTCTTGTATTCTTTCTTTCTTTCCTTCTTGTTCAGTTGTGGCAGGCACTTCTGCCGTTCAGAATTAATCGATTCGAACCAAACTTGAACACAATGACCAGTCTATGACCTTGTTGTGTGGGTTCAAGGTTTTGGTTGTGAGGCAACTACTCGTTTTCTAGCAATGGCCGAAAACCCGCTTTCTTTTTGTACTTTTCAAGTTTTGAGCTGTAGAATCATTATTAACGGGCGTAAAACGCCATGACGTCTTTAGTCGTAATCTTGAGGTCATTTTCTATCGGAGGTGTGCCATCCATTTTCCCTCTTTTTACTCTAGTTTTTGAGTGGCAACCCTGTGAAAATTTGGCTCAGTTCCCTTGCAAACAGTACAGCTTTTCAAAAATGCCCCCCTAGTTCCCCAGCGGTTAGATGGAACTGAAAGAAAGTTTGCATGCTTATAGACATTGACTAGTACTACATCTTTCTAGTGTAGAGCTATGTGCAACCTTTGCCAGATCAGGGGTTATAGATCATCAAATGTGAAAATGATGGAAACAGCTAGAATCACGATTATGCTCACGCAAAATGACAGGGTTCCGAAGATTATTAAGCCAGGGCTATGACTCTTGGGTGGAATGTTTCACTGGAGTACCTCAATCAAAAATGACACTTGGTGTTGTAACTCACTTCTAGTCGCTGGCAGCGCCACCAATAGGTTGTACTTCTGGTGGGCCATTCCGCGAATTTCAAGTTCCCTATCTCCACAGTGCGTGGATGGAATCGAATGAAACTTTGCATGCTTATAGACGTTATTGAGTATTACAAGTTTGCTTGGTACATGTAAGACTTAAATCCACCAGGTCAGGGATCAAAGGTTATAAAGTGCAGACAATATGAAACGCCCTAAAATTACGACCTTGCTCACGCAAAATGCTAAGGCTCCGAAGATTATTAAGCTAAGCCATGATTCTTGGATGGCATGTGCACTATAGTACCTGCGTATAAAAAAAAAACCTTTTTAAGTTGAAATTCACTTCCGGCCACTGACAAAGCTTCATCCGCTTGGAGTTGGCCATCATCGCCTACACGCTTGTTATTAATATTCCTGGTGATATTGTTGTTGCTTTGTTGCAGTTATTTTTTAACAACAGGAACAACAACAATGAAACAAAAGCATTCGAGGGCCGAATGCTAATCGTCCTCCAAAATAGGCTGTTGGCTAAGGTACAAGATTCCTACAAACGCAATTTGAAGACGTTTCGCAAAACTCTACGGAATTCAGGCACCGCGTTTCACGAAAAGCTAATTCATATAAAGAAATGTATGCGGCTGGCATTTGGTCGTCTTTGATCAAATCTCCTCCAAAAGTGATAGTCTTCTGCACTTCCACATAGTTTCTATTTCCTGATGGTTTAGTGAAAATTCGTCCACAACTTACGAGATATTTTTGCAACACACACACACACACACACACACACAAACACACACACACACACACACACACACACACACACACACACACAAGATATACAGTATATTACCTCGTCTTGCTGAAAGCGGTCAATAACAACCACAGCAACAACAACAACAACAACAACAACAGCAACGGCAACAGCAACATCAACAGCAACGGCAACGTCACAAGCAATAGTGACATCCACAGCAACAGTAACATCAACAGCAACAGCAACAGTAACATCAATAGCAACAACAGCAACAACAATAACAGCAACAACAACAACAGGAACCACTTCTTAGAAAACCTGGAAAAATCTGTCTGTTAATATACCGTTACTTACCTGTTATAGACTTTAGAAAAAATATATATTCCAAGGCCAATCTTTGTCAAAAATTAAACAAAAAATTTTCAAAACATTGGAAGCCTCGTAATTTTCAATTTCTCGGACACAGCTGTAAAATGCGAAGCCTGGTTTGCACAGGACATATATATATTTTTTTTTAGTTGAGTCTGGGTAATTGGAAAGTATTGTAAAATCGTACATCCATATGTACTTCTGTGTTATATATATATATATATATATATATATATATATATATATATATATATATATATATATATATATATATATATATATACACGAGTATACCTTACCAGACCAAAGTGCTTATATTCTAACACATGTACCGTAAATAATTGTCATTACAAATGCTACTGTTTTTCCTGCTTCTAGAGTGACTAGTACTTTACTCTAACACCACTATCAGAAATACTACAAAAATCATAAAAACAGCTTCATGCACAATTATGAAAACTATCCCTGTCACCACAACCTGTACAACTACCACAACAATCATCTTCACAACAGCTATGACAACTGCCATCGTGTTATTTTTCAGTTCTTAACCTCTCTCTCTCTCTCTCTCTCTCTCTCTCTCTCTCTCTCTCTCTCTCTGTATTAATCTATCTGTCAGGTGCTAACTACACACCCATCTTTAAGAGAGAGTCAGGTGAACCAGACAGGAACAGGGAGACACGACTCGCGCGAAGACTGTCGTAAAAATTTACTCTTTTTATTTTTTCAGCACCATTTTACTTTTTATTTTGATTGACTCTCTCTCTCTCTCTCTCTCTCTCTCTCTCTCTCTCTGTCTCTGTCTCTGTCTCTCTGTCTCTCTCTCTCTCTCCCTCTCTCTCTCCTATGAATACTGCATGCGGGAGGACCCTTGTCAGTGATTTAATTTGTGTCTGTATGTGTGTGTGTGTGTGTGTGTGTGTGTGTGTGTGTGTGTGTGTGTGTGTGTGTGTGTGTGTGTGTGCATTCAAGCATGAAATGTATATATGTGTATGTCCATGTGTGGTTGATTGTACGTACATAAATATACACCCTCTGTTTAACCAGACAGTTGTAGGCTATGTGTATTTTTATCCACACTCTGTATGTGTACTTTGTGTCTATCTGTCTGGATATGAATGTGTATGGCATCTTTCTGCACACCAACTGTCGACATGTGTATGCATATCTACGTATTTTCAGTATGTATTGCGTGTATTGGTAGGCATTATCATATCTGTACGTATCACGCCTGTATGAATAGTTGTATGTGTATCTCTATGAATATTATAATCTTTAAGGTATGTGCATGTGCTCATCTGTGTTGAATTAGAAAACTTTCCTTGAATATTTATAAATATGTGTGTGTGTGTGTGTGTGTGTGTGTGTGTGTGTGTGTGTGTGTGTGTGTTCCATCTACCTGGTGCGTGTGTGCATGCATATGATGTAAAATAAAGTGGGTCTACTGTAGATGTATCCGCATTATGCTTCTCTCTCTCTCTCTCTCTCTCTCTCTCTCTCTCTCTCTCATACACTTTTATGAAAGTATAACTCAGTCTTTGATTAAATAACTCCTGCGTTTGCATTTCCCTCTCTCTCTCTCTCTCTCTCTCTCTTAGGGAGATCAGTGTACAGGTCAAATTTGTTGGAATCCCGGGTAATGAAAAAGCTGACATTTTAGCCAAGGGGGCTTCTAACAAGGACACTTGTGACTATGACCTGGGAACTTCACTTAGACAACTTAAAAGAAAGATCATGACCATACAAAAAGGAAGGGTGACTAACCTTAGACTCAGAGAACACAACACCAGCACTTCCATACACTACTACAACACAGTTGCACTGACGACAAGTTACGTGTATGGCAGGCATACGACAAGTAGGTGGGTTGACTCTGTACTTGCAAGAATAAGGCTTGGCTACTGTTACCCCTGGGAACTGGGTTGGCAGGTTGATGAGGAGAAGAGGAAGTGCAAAGTATTTGAACAACCCAACAAACACACTTTGAAGCATTATTTACTGGAATGTCCACTCATGCGTGCATACATGAATACTCAATTAAAAACAATAGAGAGTCAGGCAAAATTTTTGTTAGAAAATGATACTGTCAGAAAAATACTGAGGAAATGCAAATTATTTGCATCTCCTCAGTAACACAACAATTGCCCCTCAAAATATACCTATTCTAATATAACTACTATAAAATTTGTCAGCTTAAGAACTTATTTCATTTATGTGTAATCAGTTCGTTCAACTCTCTCACCCTATGTTTATTGATAATATAAAATGAGTTATATTTATGTTGATATACTGTTGTAAGACTTCAATCAATCAATCAATCATTTCCTGTGGCACCCCACGGGATGCATAGGGCCTCAATGAACTCTCTCCACCAATATTTGTCTCTTGCCATCTCCTTCAGGTCCCACCAACACTCCTCTCCTGCTTCTTTTTTCATTGTCCTCAACCAGGTTTCCCTCGGCCTACCTCTACCTCTTCTTCCTCTAGCAGTCCACTCTGGCACATCCTGTATTAAACCACCTTCTTTTCTGTATATGTGCCCCAGCCACTTCCAGCGAGACAGTCTCACATATTCATTAACTGGTTCCACTCTCGTAATATCCCTTACTCTTGCATTTGTAACTCTGTCTTGCCACTTTACCCCAAGAATCCTTCTCAGTATCTATTCTTTTGTAATTTACATAGGGATGCATCTCGCTGAGATACTGCCTTCCTTTTGGATACCCCTTTTAGATTCTTTGTATGATGCTGTATATATGTATTTTTTTGACGCTGCCCCTTCACAGGATGAGGTGTGGGGTGTCCAATAAACTAGCCCCAATGGGGTCAAATCAGATCAAAAATCCTCTCATTCTCTGCTACCTATCCTTTTCTTCTATTTCCCATCTTTCCTCTCCCCTCCCTTCACCCTCCTTTCCCTTCCCTCCCCTCCCTTTTTCTTCCCCTCTCCTCTCCGTGTCTCCCCTCCGCTTCCTCCTAAATATTTAAATGAGCGGTCCTTAACTTCAGATTAGCTTCCGCCAAGAACAGCACGCTAAGGAGCATGTTGGCTCGCACTAGGTAAGAAGTAAGCACAGTAAATGAGAGAGAAAATGCACAGCCATGAACCCGGAAACGAGAGAAAAAAGGTAGAAAAATGAAGAGAAAATGGAGAGAGAGAGAGAGAGAGAGAGACAGACAGACAGACAGACAGACAGACAGAGACAGAGACAGACAGACAGACAGACAGAGAATCAGTGACTAGGAAATTGGCAGTATAACCTAGGAAATAGTTAAAAGGGACAAGAAATGGGGAAGAGATGAGGTGGCAGAAAAAACATACAGGCTAGCGTGAACAAGAGCCATGAAAAACAGGGAAGAAAAGTGAAGGACCAAGAAGAGGTAGAGAGACTAAGAAGAGACTGTATGTAAGGAAAAATTTGGCGCTCAGAAAACAGACAAAGTGTATGGACGAAGTGAGCAAGACGGAGGAAAAAGAAAGGAGACGAAAGAAAGTGAAAATATTAATAAAAAAGATACAGATATATATGTTGGCTAGAAATTACCAAAAATTGTGGAGCAATGGGTAGGAAAAGTCAAAGATGAAATAAAAACAAGCAATAGGCAAAGGAGGGGCAAATAATCGATGGTATGCGTAAATGCTGGGCAGAGAGAGAGAGAGAGAGAGAGAGAGAGAGAAAGAGGCTGATATAAAGACAACTGGGAAAACAAATAAGTGGTTAAGGAATGAGTATGAAACACGTACAATAAAGGAAAATGTGTAAAGGAAAAAAAATGAGAAAGATGTGGACAAGAGAATTAAATATATGAGTTGAAAAGTGAAAAGAGAAAGAATATGGAAGAAATTAGAAGGATATGTCAGAACGGGAAGTAAAGCAAAGGAAGGGGCAAGAAGGAAGGATCTTTTATTACTTAAGCCCTGTCCGCCAGACGATGGAATATGAAAGTGGGGGTGACCAGAAAGTGATGTTTGGAGAGCAGGGAGAGAAATGTGCTTGGCGTGATTTGCAGGTTTATTGTGAGGTGTTAGGTATTTAACTATTGTTGAACTGTCTTGCTGTGTTGAGTCCTCGGTAGTTGTCTGTGTTCATACCAGACGGTTTTTCGCGTTCGACAACACTGATAGAAATATGTACCTATGTCAGGGAAAAAAGCTATGGGTTCTGTTGTACTAGTAAAGCACGAGAGGTGTCCGGGGAAATGTTGTTGTTGTTGTTGTTGTTCATCAATCCCTGTCTGTCTGACCAGGCAGGCCCATCAACCGCAGGAAATCAAACGCCCCTGCAGGGTCGTCCCGTGCAGTAAACTGATGTTCCCATGCGACTGACAACGCCTTGCAACAGTGAGGCGCGGGGGAAAATGTGGAGGTTTAGTTCTCTGATGGATGCTGCATTTGCGTCTCTCCACCCTGTTAGCAGAGTCATCATAGCCGGGTCCACATCACCCCGTTATCTGGAAATCATATGTACCACCTAGCGTTGCTAATGGTTTCCTGGGGAACTTTTAAAACATTAGGCTTGTCACTCAGTGTAGAGCTACCTGAATTAGAAAGAAGGGTAATTAAATGTGGCAGGAAGAAAAGGGAGAAGAAGAAAAAGGGAAAATACAGAAGCAGAATGATGCAGGTGAGGAAAGGAGTAGGCAGCACTACATCGTTAGTGGATGATGGTTGTTATCACCTACCACCTCAGGGGAAATGCTGACTAGAGTTTATGACCAGGTTGACTGTATTTCTAGCGTGGTGTCAACCCGGAGAAGTGATTGTGTTGTGTTGTGTCGTTTCAGAGAATGGATTTGTGAATGTTACTGATAACGTTTACTCCGTGGCATCAGTTCTGTCTGTGCGATTGTGTAAATAGTGTCTGATGAGTAGAGTCGTGTGTGTGTGTGTGTATGTGTGTGTGTGTGTGTGTGTGTGTGTGTGTGTGTGTGTGTGTGTGTGTGTGTGTGTGTGTGTGTGTGTGTGTGTGCTTGTTTCTTGCAAGTGTGCAGTGTGTATTTTTGCGTTTTGTGTTTGTAGGAAGTGTTCAGTTTGTTTTGTTCTGAAGCGAAGGCCGCTAACATTGAGTTTAGTATTTTTTGATGCTTGTTTGAGGTGGTGAATATCTAGTGTGGGTCTGTGTTTTAGATGTAATGTTTGTGCGCTGGGGCTGAGTTGCGGTGGAAGTGGTTGCGTGAGTAGGGAGGTTGTTGGAGGAGGAGGGGGGAATCGTGTCTGGTGTTAGAGGACGAATGTTTATGGAGTTGTTGCGCGTGACACATACCCATGAGCTGTGGGGTAGCCTTCTATCTGTAGGTATAGTACATTTGGTGTGGATCCATTCTCTGCAAGAACTGCACTGGACAGGTCGACATGTTCCTTTAGGGCTTGTGATGTGTGAGAAACAGATCAGGAAAATATATCATGTTTGGGGTTGGGGATTACTCCCAGTGTCGCCGGCATTTGTAAGGAGAGAAATGCCAGTCGGAGAACCATTTTCCTTTGTGTAAAATAACAGCGTTAAGAGCAATTGTCCCCACACGGGAGATGGCGCCCCGCCAGGTTGACGAAGTTTCTCCTTCCAGGAGGCTGTGTAAGTTGGGGAGGCTTGGCTAAAAGACGAAGTTTCAGTTGTTCCTCCTTGTCTGGTGTGCAAAGCCCCACCTCGGGTATGTTGCCCTCCAGCGCTTCCAGTAAGGATAAGATAAGACATGGGTAAAAAATAGATAAAGAATCAAGAAATGGGCAAGAATTGGGTGAGAAACAAGGAAAGGGAAAGTAAATAGATGCTAGTAATGGCCAAGAACGGGGAAAAAGTATGAAAAAGGGAAAAAGAAAAGTCAAGGAATGAACAGATGATAAAATAGGAGAAAGAGAAGTAAGTGAGCCTTTAATGGGGAAGGAAAAAATGTAGAAAATACATTGGCAAGAGTGGACAAGATGTAGCAGAAATAAATGAAGAGAAAAGGGAGAAAAAAAAATATATATATAGAGAATGAAAGTAAGTGGGTACGTAACTGGAAAGCAGAGCCAATACTGGGAATGCAAAAAAAAAAATGGGTAGGAGAGGTAGGTGAGGGTAAGACGCGGGAAAATCAAATATAATTAAGAATACAAGGGAAGCAATTGGGGACGACATAATAAAAAGAAAGGAAAAACAAAAACCTCAAGAGGTGCAGGTAGAGTAAGAAGAAGAAGACAGTAATGAAGAAAGAGGCGGGAGGAGAAGGAAGAGAAGAAAGACATAAGAAGAGAAGGGAAGAGGAAGTGGAGGAGGGGTAAGGAAGAGGAGAAATAAAGAAAAAGAAAGAGGATGAGGGAGAGGAAGGAAGTAGGAGGACTAAAGCAAATGCAAGAGTAGGTGACGGAAAGAAAAGGAATACAAAAGAGTGAGCATAGGAGGTAGATGAGACAGGAAAGGGAAAAAAGACCGGTATGGAATGAAAGGAAGTGAAGTAACTAGTAGAAGAAGAAAGAAGAAGAAGAAGAAGAAGAAGAAGAAGGAGGAGGAGGAGGAGGAGGAGGAGGAGGAGGAGGAGGAGGAGGGGGAGAGAGAGAGAGAGAGGGGATAAATCAGACACTGATTCTCTCTCTCTCTCTCTCTGACCTGTTCAGGTGAAGAGTTTCGGAGCCATTTTCGAACCTTAGTTTAGGCCCGATTCACACGACCTGTTTTGGTTCCGACAGGCAGTCCATCGGGTTGACGCCGTCAGAATGTTGTGTATTCACATGATGCGTTCCCGGTCCGTACAACATCGTCATTCAGTGTGTGCTCTTTGCTTTGTTGCGTGAGGATCATAGCCGGTCGGTCTCTAAGGAATTTGGCGGCAATTGCTAAAATTTTAAAAGAAGAGGAGAAAGAAAAAGTTCGTGGAAGGAGGAAAAGGTTATGGGTACACCAGTCACTGAAAATGAGAAGGTTCGGGGGAGAATTCTGGACCCTTCAGGAGTCCTGCTGGAGCAGTACCTTGGGAGTGATATAGCATACATATCCAGTATTATGGCAAGAAAAACAGTGAATTTTACCTACGAAGATTATGAGTTATAATTTCATGTATAATAAACTATTGACACACCTGGTTTGTTTACTTCCTTGCCAATCGCTTTCAATATCTTTATGCAGATTATCACTGTACTTCTTGTTAGTCATATCAAGTAACTCTTCATAAGAAGGCACATGTTCGATCAGCCTTTCGTCCATGAAGCCAAACAATGAACTGTATGTGTTATCTACATGGAAAAGGCGGTAACAGCGAGTCGTGGAATGGACGGGTAAGCTACGTGTCCTCGTTCACATGAGCCATCACCAACCAATCAGTCTGACGTCAAGTCACCAGCCAGCCGGCCAGGATTTCTCGAGAAGATATCCGTGACGTGTCGGTCGGCTGACGAAGGGCTGCCGCCGTCAACTTGACGGGTCATGTGAAGTTACATTAGAATGCATGTAAAAAATCTCGACGGCGTCTAGCCACCGGACTGCCTGTCGGAACCAAACCGGGTCGTGTGAATCGGGCCTAAGATGGCACCTGTCCAACGATACTGCTGCTGCGTGTGTTCTAAGGAGTTTATAAGAGACTTCATAATGAAAGAAGAAGGTTAGTGTACGTGTTGTTTAATTTGTGAGTTAGCGACTAGGCTTAATTTAGAAATTAGGAAAAATAGTGAGGGAATGAATGTGCTAAGTGATAGGTTGGATTGACAGACTGGAAGAATGAGGCTGATCTGGTGAGTATTAAGGCAAAGCATATAGAGGAAGTGGCAGCGCAAGTATTAATCAAGGCAGATAATTTAGAGACTAGGCTGGAAAGTCCAGGCTAGATAACACTGGTGGCTTCCAGTCAGTCAAGCAAGTGTGCGATACTAAGGTAAATAACACTGATAGGAGTCTGTTATAAGGAATAGGTTTCAAGATCTAAGTCAGCAACACGCCTTGTTACTGTGGTAGAGACTAATTATATTGCTTCAGGCAGGTCAGAGGAGACACTTTTGAAGCAAAGGGACCTTACTAGGAAGTTCAAAGAAAGTCGTAGGAAGTTGGCTGCCTGTGGTCTGTTACTAATATTTGACGTTATTTTTGTAATTCTCAGTAGAATGGTAGGATCAAATAGTAGGTAAATGGTCTGTGTAGAAAGGAGGGTGTGATGTTTGTTAATGGCTGGGAAAATTTTAGTCATGAGAGAAACTTGTATGGCAGAGGCTACTACTTACAGCAATGATGCCCGAATCTTATTATGGACGAAGCCAGACTAGAGAGAGTGAGGTGAAGAGCCACATAAATGATCAGTCGCTGCGAAATTTATCCTACAAGGAAAGAATATGGAAACGCAGTATGTATTCCCTCTCTCCCCAAAAAAGGTAAAAAAATACGACCCAGAGGAGATTTATTATAGGTATTCAAACTCTTAACAAATCTTACGCAGTCAGATATGTTAATTTGTTCGAAATACACAGTGATACTGGCCTTAAAAATAATGGAATAAAACTCAAAAGTAAGAGATGTAAAACAGATATGGGGAAAAATTATTTAATATTCTCGTAGTGGAACAATCGAATAGGTTACTAGCAACAGAAGTTAGTGAAAAAATTATTGGTATATACTCCTCAGACCCGGCTAAATAATAATTCTGAGACTATATCTAGGCTATAACCAACTTAGTGTTTATTTCCAGGCTGAGGTGTATGCTGATGACTGTAAATAGTTTGCTTAATAATGTGAACATTTGATGATCATGTTTGCTTTTCTTTTACAGGTATATAGAATAGGTAACACTGTGCATGGTCGTTCCTCCCCTGCCTCATCTGTAATATTTTCATTATTGTTTTTCTTACCAGCATGGTGTTTTTCTTTTTCCTTCCGGTTTAACAGGATGGTGCCGTAGGTTAGGGAAAGCCTTTCTCTGGTTTATCATTTTCTCTTACACGTTGGTTAGATCTTGGTAGAAATAACATTTTTTCCAACAGACAGCATCGTTAGGGGCAGACCTTCCGTTATTTATACTTCCTGTGTACTCCTACGTACTCTCTCTCTCTCTCTCTCTCTCTCTCTCTCTCTCTTGAGGTCACCAAGAAAATTTTACTCACTCTCTCCAACACTTGCCTACCAACCAAGAAGCCACAAAAATGAAATTGCATGCGTTGGCAAAGCAAAGTGTGTGTGTGTGTGTGTGTGTGTGTGTGTGTGTGTGTGTGTGTGAGAGAGAGAGAGAGAGAGAGAGAGAGAGAGAATTAACTCCATAAACTCCCCTCACATCCAGCATATACGCAGACTTATATTATTTCTTGCCATATCTGAGTGCTTTTAAACAACTGGTTATCGGTACTGCTAAGACAGAAATAGACCATGACCGGGTGAGAGATGGAGTGGGAAATAGTGAGAGGGGATAAGTGCAAGACAAAAGGGACGGTTATTGTGTGTGTGTGTGTGTGTGTGTGTGTGTGTGTGTGTGTATGTGTGTGTGTGTGTGTGTGTGTTTGTGTGTGTGTGTGTGTGTGTGTGTGTGTGTGTGTGGCACCAACCCTTACCGAACGCCTTACAAATACTGTACCCAAGTAAAAAACGTCTAAATAATAGAGGACTCAGCAAGAGGAGGTGAAAATTTCGGAGGAAGAGAGAGAGAGAGAGAGAAGGGGGGGAGGATGGACGGTGGCAGGGAGATGAGAAAAAAAAACATCAACGTATACGGAAGAGAGAGAAAAAAAAAAAGGGACATACTGCTTGCCTTCTAGAGCACCATTTATTTCTCCGACGTTTGCAACAGAGGGAGAGGGAGCGATTGAGAGATATAGAGAGACAGACAGACAGACAGACAGACAGAGAGGGGGTGGGGAGAGGGGAGAGAGCATCAATGAAGAATGAAATGTTAAAGTAATTTAGATCAAATGGGAGAGGGAGAGTGTAAATAAAAGTTGTGTGTGTCTAACCATACAGTATAAATATATATATATATATATATATATATATATATATATATATATATATATATATATATATATATATATACACACACACACACACACACACACACACATAATTGTTGGTGTAGCCAGGCAGGATATTTTCTAGAGTCATACGGGGTTGGAAGCTATGACACATCCTCCTTTATTGATTTTCTTATGTATGTTTCTATTTGCCTTACATTTTTTTTTTTTCGTTGATCTTCCTGAAGTTTCTTTAGGAGTTCCTCAAAGGGAAGCAGCGTTTCAGCTGGCTCTGATGGTTTTGTTGTGGGTGGCATACATTTCTGTATACATTGTCCTTGATGATCTACTCATCCGTCTTGTAGTCTATGGACATGTGGTTTCTGTAGTACATATTGATGCATTCATTGGTTGTGGGTCTAGTGGTGTCATGGTGAGTATACCATTTTGCATGTGTCTCTTAATTACGTAGAATTCGTTGGTGTTAGTGCAGCCATTGTTAACGAGGACTCGAGTCACGCATTCTTGTTCCTGGTGGGCGTCATTTCAAGTGAAGCAGTGGGAGAGGGCTCTCCTGACGTAGGTGCTGATGGTGGAGTGCAGGCAGCGTCTGGGGCACTCATTACCTCCATTCAGGCAGAGTCCTTTGCTCGCTCGTAGGCTGTGTGTAGTGACGAGTAGGTCCAGGAACGGGAGGCGTTCATCGCTGGCTTCTTCATAGGTGAAGTTAAGTCCAGTGGTAGCGATGAAGTGCTGTCTGAGGTCCTGCAGCTCCTTGATCCGAAAGAAGATGTCGTCGACGTCTCGGCAGTATAGGGAGGGATGCCTAGTTGCTAGGAGTCTCGATTCAATGGTCCCCATGTAGAAAGTAGTGAGCAGGACTCCGAGATGGCTGCCCATCGCTACACCATCTATCTGCTGTAACATCTGACTGCTCGGGCAAGTGATAGGGGCTTCTTTCGTGCAGAGCTCCATTAGAGTCTTCAAGAGTTTCTCTGGGATGTTGAGGGGCTTGTCTTCACGGCGGTACACACAGTCAAGTATGTAGCCAATCATCTTGTCCACAGGAGCTTTGGTAAAAAGGCTTACGACGTCGAGGGAGGCGATGATGTGGTCGTCAGCTGGAGGGGCGTCACGTAGGACTTCAAGGAAGTCCGAAGCAGAGGATAGGCTGTAGGTGTTAGGTAAATATGGTGTCAGGAGTTCGTTGAGTTATCTGGATATGGTGTAGATGTCTGTGGGTATCTGTGAGATGATCAAGCGTGGAGGGTTGCCAGGCTTGTGTGTCTTGACGTTGTCGTTGGCAAAGCCGGGTGAGTACTTGCCAGTTAGGTTCTGAAGATGTGGGCAGTTGGTGGTGGCGTTGATAGTGGGGATGGCGGCGTTAAATCGCTTCTTGAAGGAGTCGGTGGGGTTAAGAGTTATCTCTCTGAACTTAGAAGTGTTGCTGAGGATGGTGTTGATCTTTTGAATGTAGTCCTCTTTGTTAGTACTGAAGAAGGCGGCGGTTTTCTCGGCGTGTCAGATGACGATGTTTTCTTTTTGTGTCAGGTGTTTGGCGGCCAGGATGTGGTTTCTGTTGATGTATTTGCTGTGGTGGCAACCAAGGGTCTTGGCGGCCACGGCAATTATTTTTGTGGCCACCCCTCCCTAGATTAAGGCATTTGTCTCTTAGCAGATACTGTCAACTGAAAAAAAAGAAGCGGAAAATAAATACCAAATTTATATGGAAATTAGCCAGTGGTTTCAAGCAAAACAGCAATAATTTCTCTCTCTCTCTCTCTCTCTCTCTCTCTCTCTCACACCAATAGAACGAGCCTATTGAAGAAAGAAAATAGGTTTAAACAAGAATGGCAGAGAGTAAAGAACTAATTAAGAAGTGAACTGATGAAAGAGAGAGAGAGAGAGAGAGAGAGAGAGAGAGAGAATGATTGATGGTTACAAAGTGAAGGAAAGAGAGACAGAAGGGGGGAGGAGGAAAGGCATGAAAGAATGATTGATGATTAGAAAGAGAGAGAGAGAGAGAGAGAGAGAGAAATACGTTTTAAATATATCAAAATTAAATGTTCCTTGCCTTCATCCTCCTTATTCTCTCATTCACTCTTGTTTCTCCTTCTTCTTCCTCCCCCTCCTCCTCCTCCTCCTCCTCCTCCTCCCCTTCTTTTGCTCCTCCTCCTCCTCCTCCTCCTCCTTTCCATTTTTACTGTCTCTGAAGACATTACTTTTTTCATTTCCCTTTAAGAGATCAATTTTGGTGCCCTCGTCTATTTTCTTATCCAGGCCTTTTATCAATCTGTCTGTCTATTGCCAGACGCCTTAATCCCGTAAGGAGTGGCCACAAACAAATCGCCCCTATGGCGCCCTGTCCCCCCCCATTTCACTGCCCTGCTCCCAGCTCACACCTCCCTCTCTCATATACCCCTCAACTCCATCCCTCCACCTCATCTTTGGCCTCCCCCTCCCTCTGCCCCCCTCCACCCCACTGACATACACTCTGCTCGTCAGTCTCTCACACTCCATCATCTCCACATGGCCAAACCACCTCGATGTGTTTCTCCTGACGCTTCCATACACATCCACGCCACAAACCTCGTTCACTTCATTTGTCAGTCTCTCTATGTGACTCCACATACTCCTTTCAACTTACACATTTCCATTGCTCTCACTATTGACTTGTGTCCCTCCAACAAGGTCCAAGCTTCGCTTCCATACGTTAGAGTTGGTATCACAATACTGTCATGCAGTAACTTTTTCACGTCCATGCTCACTTCCCTGTTTCTTATCACTGCTTTCAAGGAACCAGCAACCATTCTTCCTTGTTGTAACCTTAAATGGCTTTTTATGCCATTAAATAATTATTTTCTTTTCTCATCAATTTCTTCTTTCGCCTTATTCTTTTCATCTTTTCTCCTCTCTTTCCTCTTCATTTCCTCTTACGTGTCTCTTCTCGTCTTCTCCCCTATCCCCTCTTTATTCTCTCGTCTCATTTCTTCTCCCCCGCCCTTTTTTTTCTTACACCTTGCTCTTACTTTCATATCTCCTTTTTTACGTCTCCGTCTCCTTCTCATTCGTTTTTTTCTTTCAATGTCTGTACTTCCCGTTCTCCTGTTTGTCATCTTCCATTTACCAGCCTGTTTTTCCTCCCACTTTCCTCTTCTTTTCTTATCGTGTTTTCTCATCTTCTTGACTTGCTCCTCTTCCTCTTTCTCCTCCTCCTTGCCTCTATTGTTCTCCAGTTTTTCTCTTTTCATTTCGTTCCTTCCTTCCTTTCTTCATTCTACTCCACTTCAACCACCACCACCACCACCAATTCTGCCTTACTTCACCTTTTTCGTCTCTTCTTTTTGTTCTTTTCTCTCCTTATGTCTTTTTTTTGTTTTCCTGCTTTTTCTCCTCTCAACATTTACCTCTCTCTCTCTCTCTCTCTCTCCCTCTCTCTCTCTCTACGAGTATCATGTACACACAAAAGACGTATTTCACAGAGTTTCTTAAATCGACTGGCAAGAATATTTCCGAAGCGAGTTCTTAAGTAAGCTAGCAAACACAAGCCTTCACTTGGTGTATATGTGTGTGTGTGTGTGTGTGTGTGTGTGTAATTCACCGAGTCGGGTCGGTGAGGATCATTTGATGGTCGTGATCGTCAGCTTTTACCCTCCCGGAAGGAAACTAAGAGCTCATATAGTCCGATCTAAGGGCAAGGCTGTGACCTTCACACACGCATACACACGTCCCCTTGCTCAAGGGGGACAGTAACCACCCACTTCGTCAGTGAAACTTTTCGCAACCTGAGCAAGGCTCGAACTCCCGTCTACCAGATGGCAAGCGAGGACGTTACCACTGCGCCAGCGAGCGGTGTGTGTGTGTGTGTGTGTGTGTGTGTGTGTGTGTGTGTGTGTGTGTGTGTGTGTGTGTGTGCGCGTGCGTGTGTACTTTCTGTGTGCCCTTAGTTTACCATCCCTTCCTTCTCACCCTCTTCCTTCTCATATTCCTCTTCGGGTAATCCCCTCAGTCCTCTTCTTGCTCGTTTCCTGCCCTTCTTCCGCTTCTTTTCTCCTCCTCTTCATTTCATATACTATTGCCATCTTCACTTTCGCCTGCCTCTTTCTCCTATAGTAGCCGCAGCGAGAAATGAACGCTGTGGTGGGGCAGCCGGGATGACCGGGGATTCCCCCACTCTAGCCATATCTACATGTCACCGACCATCGGCCACCGCTGCAGCCCCGCTCCATGATCCTTACCCTGTGTCTCTGGCTTTCTCTTTCTCTCTAGGTTTCTATATAAACTGCTGTATTTCCGAAACTAATTATGAAATTATTATGACTTTTGTTCCACACCACCTTTGAGGTAAAAATCAAGGAGAGTTTTCTGTATAAAGGTTTCCCCCCCCTCCTAAATGTGGCATATGAGCGGGGGAGTGCGGCCTTGCCGATACCTCCGCCTGACCTATAATTATACACTCGCCAGAACTGACCTGCCCTCAGACAAGGGGGGGGAAACCTTTATACAGAAAACTCTCCTTGATTTTTACCTCAAAGGTGGTGTGGAACAAAAGTCATAATAATTTCATAATTAGTTTCGGAAATACACCAGTTTATATAGAAACCGAGAGAGAAAGAGAAAGCCAGAGACACAGGGTAAGGATCATGGAGCGGGGCTGCAGCGGTGGCCGATGGTCGGTGACATCCTACCTCTATGGTCGGTGACATGAGGATATGGCTACAGTGGGGGAATCCCCGGATGACCGGCTGCCCCACCACAGCGTTCATTTCTCGCTGCGGCTACTATAGTCTTGTTTCTTTTTCCTCCCCTCCTCCTTCTCCTCCTCGGTCTCCTCTTTTCCCTCCTTCCCCTCCTGCTTCTTTTCATTTCCTTCCTTCCTTCCTTCTTTTCTTTACGTTCCGTCCTTCCTTCCTTCACTTTTTCATGCTTTGCTCTACTTCTCTTCAGTCTCTGTTCTCATTAATTACTCTTTAATTTTTTTCTCATTACCTTATCTTCACCCTTTTATATATCTTACAGTGTGTCTTTTGTATTTTCCCACTCATCTTTTTTATCTCTTTCTTGTCCTTTAATTTTCCTCCTTCCATAATTTCTCTACCCGTTTTTAATCTTTGCTGGCTTTTCTTCAGATTCTCTTTCTTTCTGATTTTTTAACTTTCTTTCTCTAACGTCCTTCATTTTTAAATAATTTACCGTTTCCTTTTCCTCTATAGATATTTCTTCCGCATTTTGCTTTTCATTATTCTCCCCACTTGCCTCGATCTTCAAACATTTTCAACGCATTTTCCCTCCTCTCTCATCACCCTCCATCGAAATCTTCCATCATCTCACTGCTTCTCAATCTCGCATCTTCATTTATCTCCCTGCTTCCACGCCCCCATTTATCTAGATGACCCGTCACTAGGCTTCTCCAAATACGCCCCTGGAATTGCCTGCTGAAAATATCGTTTAAGGTATTAGGATGAAAGGTTTGAAGCGAGAGGATTAAGTCGTCCCTAAAATTTCCCGCATTTTCTCACAATCGTAAGTTTGAGGGATACGAAAGGACTACTATTATTTTTTTTTCTCTCTCTCCTTCATTTTCCGTGTATACCCTTTTTTGTCGGCGTCCTGGTCGCTTCTCAGCTTGCCAGAAGAATATAGCCTAGTTTCGCCAAGATGAACGAAATCTGTAGCGATATATCTTCAGCGCTGGAAAACTGGGTGCAGATTTGGCGGAACGAATGCCAGGTCTAGTAATGGATTTCTTTTTCTTCGTCTCCTCATCCACTTTCTTGCTTGCTAGGAAACTTGTTGGGGCTAGAAAATTGCGTTTTTTTTACTAGGATGAGAAAAATGTGTGGTGGTATAATATGGACCTCGGGAAACGAGTTTAGATGGAGGTGTTGATGACAATGATAATGGCTGTGCAAATTTTGAGACTAGACTTTAGTTAGTATTCCTGTCATTTTTCCCCGTTTTCTCTCCTTCGTGCACAACTTCCAGTTTACTACGGGAATAATTCGGCCCAGTTCTGGCCAGAGGAAGTAGAAGTGCAATAATTTTAAATTAACTGCAGAAACTTGGCATTGTACAAAAGCTCGGCCACGGCTTTGGATGCAGTTTTACGCTCTCATTTACCATCACACGGCTGTAGAATTCTCTAACACTATGGTATATCATGCCCATTAAATATCTATCTATCTATCTATCCATCTATCTTTATATATATATATATATATATATATATATATATATATATATATATATATATATATATATATAACTATCTATCTGTCTATTCATATATATATATATATATATATATATATATATTGTTACGGAACAGAGAAAGATAATGTACACTTTAAGTGAGAATACTAAGAGTCACTACTGTCCCGTAAAGTTCCAGGTTCAAAACAAAAGAGTTAGGTAAAATTACAAGTTAAAGTTTAATGCTCAAACTAACAACAAAACATTCAGAACTCATAAGGATAATGTAATGGCAAATAAACAGGTTAAATATATGGTTAACTGCAATAGCCTCTATTAACACGAAGTTAGCAAGAGTAAATTTATCTAAGTCAGCCCTGATAAAATGAGATACCAGATAATACTCAGTGAATGCCAGATAAATAATTACAGATACAAACCATTATCAAAAATGACTGACATAAAGAACCCCACATGAATTACAAAAACTTCACTAGGCCTACAAATTAAACTTATGCTATACAGTACAAGAAAAAATGCAACAACAGTTATACTCAAATTACACACAGCTGCTAGATGGTTGGAGATTTCTTGAGCACTCACAATAATAATATCTGTACAGGGGAGGACAGACATGTGAACAAAGTGAGGAGCAGATCTAAGTGGCAATGATGCAGAGACTGAGCTCATTATATAGGGGCCAGCAGAGCCTGATACAACTTGTAATAAGGACGCGCAAATGAAGCGATGGGGACAAACGGTCGACAATCCCGCACTGAATAACAGAAAGGACGACTTACTCTACTATAACGGTAGAAGGGGGGGACTGAGGCAGAACACGCTCGTGATCAAACATGCAGCATACTGTGCGTTAAAATTACACAAAGGATGATGAAATCATAGGCTATGTAACACCTCCCCACAAAGAAAAAGAAATTTACAAAGGAAATTTCTTATTACTCTAAAACAATTTGTCTAAAGTCTAGATAAGCAATCTGCAATAACATTTTCTTTCCCCTTGACATGTTGTATGTCTAATGAATACTCCTGAAGAAGTAGACTCCATCTTGTCAATCTCTGATTTTTATCTTTAAAACTTACTAAGGAATTTCAGTGGGTTGTGATCGGTATAAATGACTATGGGGTCAAAACCAGAACACAAATAAAATGAAAACTGCTGTAAACCCAAAATCAAGGCCAAAAGCTCTTTCTCAATAGTGGAGTAGTTCTTTTGAGGTGGATTGAACTTCTTACTGTAATAAGATACAGGATGTTCAATACCCTGATCATCCTCTTGCAGCAAAACAGCCCCAGCTCCTGTATCACTTGCATCAACAGCCATCTTAAAAGGCTTAGCAAAATTTGGAGTAGCGAGCACTGGCTGACTTAATAGAATAGCTTTAAGTTTGTTGAAAGAGGATTCACAGTTATCGGTCCAGACAAATTTAACTCCCTTTTTCAGTAGGTCTGTAAGTGGTGATACAAGAATAGAAAAGTTAAGAACAAATCTCCTGTAATAACCTACCATTCCCAAAAATCTTTGTAGCTCTTTCCTACTTTTAGGACTGGGAAGATCACTTATAACCTGAACCTTAGCTCCTGGTGGTGCAACATGTCCATCACCAATTACATACCCAAGGTACTGAACTTTAGCTTGACCAAACTCACACTTTGATAAATTAGCTACAAGATTAGCCTGAACTAAACGGTCAAGAAATTTACTGACATGGCATAGGTGATCTTTCCAGTTGTCACTGAAGATTAATACACTTCATCAATATAAACAACACACCCTGCCAAACCCTCTGTTACAACATTCATGAGCTTCTGAAATGTGGCTGGTGCATTTTTCATACCATATGGCATTACCGAACATGCAAAAGCCTTTCCTAGTGCTTACAAAACATGAGATCTCCCTAGCACGTTCAGTCATAGGTACTTGCCAGTATCCCTTTAACAAATCAAACTTACTTATGTACCTAGCCTTTCCGATCTTGTCTATGCAATCTTCCACGCGAGGGAGAGGGTAAGTGTCTGTTTTAGTTATCTGATTAACACGTCTGTAGTCAATGCAAAGCCTCTGTGACCCACCTGGCTTAGGGACTAGGAGTGACAGGAGAACTCCACTCGCTCTGACAGGGCTCAATCATCTTGTGGTCCAACAGGTAGCCAAGCTCCTTCTGGATGAGAGGAACTTTCACTGGGTTCACACGGTAAGGAGGCAATTTAATTGGCTTTGCGTCTCCAACATCGACATCATGCATCAACACAGTGGTTCTTCCTGGAGTGGCACGGAACACTTGCGGGTACTCCTGCAGTAATGCCGAAAACTCCTGCCTTTCCTTGGGTGGTAGATGAGAAAGCTTAGTCTGGAGATCATTCATGATATCAGGATTCTTCCCCAAACTATCACTCAGGCTCATGCTGCATGGGAGAACTTCACTTGCAGACTCGGGTGGAACAGCTACAGTGCAGACTGGATTATTTTCGTCCCGCCTGTGATATAACTTTAGCATGTTGATGTGACATAGTTGCTTGCTCTTTCTACGATCTGGTGTGGCGATGACATAGCTGACATCACTGAGTTTCTTCTCCACGAAATAAGAGGCCACTAAACTTGGCTTGAAGAGGTTGCCCATGAACTGGTAGCAGAATCAAAACCTGATCTCCTGGCTGAAAGTGGCGTAACCTGGACTTCTTATCATACCAAGTCTTCATCTTCTCCTGAGCAGCTCCTAAATTCTCTCTCGCCAGCTGTAAAGCAGTGGACAGCCGTTCTTTGAACTTCTATCACATACTCCAGCAGGTTGACGTCATCTTCCTCCGACAGCCAGCATTCCTTGAGTAGCTTAAGGGGTCCTCTTACTTCATGGCCAAACAGTAGTTCAAAAGGTGAGAAGCCCAGTGATTCATTTGGAGATTCTCTTGCGGCAAACACAACGAATGGAAGACCTTTATCCCAGTCTTTCTGATGTTCCAAACAGTATTTCTTGAGCATCGATTTGAGTGTTTGATGATATCTCTCCAACGCTCCTTGGGTCTGGGGATGGTAAGCTGAAGACGTGATCTGGGAGATGCCCAACTCTTTTTCAGAGACTGCTTGAAAACATTTGACATGAAATTACTTCCTCGGTCTGACTGTACCTCCTTGGGCAGACCAAACTTTGTGAAGAACCCTAGCATTTCCTTAACCACGTTCTTTGCTGAGATATTTCTAAGTGGAATGGCTTCAGGATAACGAGTAGCCATATCAATCAGGGTCAACACATAAGAAAATCCTGAAGAAGTCTTAGGAAGAGGGCCCACAATATCCACCAACACACGGGTGAAAGGCGCCTCAAAAGGAGGAATGGGAACTAGAGGTGCAACCTTTTCGGTCTGATTACACTTCCCCACAACTTGACAGGTGTGACAAGACTTACAATACCAGGAAACATCCCTGAAGATACCTGGCCAGTAGAAGTGTTTCAAAATGCGTGCCACAGTCTTCCTCACTCCAAGGTGTCCTGCCACACTGGAATCATGAGCCACTCTAATGATATCCTGCCTACAAACACGAGGGATGACAACTTGATGTACAACCTCCCATTCACAGTCGGCTGATGCTGTTGGGGGTCTCCACTTCCTCATAAGTACTCCTGACTTTACATAATAACAAGTAGAAGCACCGGCTGACTCTTCTTCACTGTAAGCAGAGTTAGCTAGACCTTTCAACTCAGGGTCAGCAACCTGCAACTCAACCAACTCTTGACGAGACAAATTATCAACACTACGGGGTACTGCCTCATCTGGTGAGTGGTCCAAATTAGCAAGAAAAGTGTCAGCTAGAATAACATCATCATCATTATCCTCTAAATCACCAGTAACTTTAGACTTAGCCCTAGTGACAGCACATGCAGGGAACACATCAGGGACATCACAATCCTGGGACACAGCCACTGGCTCACTAGACAACTGAGGAGCTGGACACACTTGACTTCCACCAATATCATTTCCAAGTAAGAAAGTTACACCTGACATTGGGAGTGTCTCAACCAACCCAACCATAACAGAACCATTAACAAAACCAGACTCTAAATTCACTCTGCACAGAGGGACAGCGAAGTAATTATTTCCTACACCTTGTAAGATTACAGTTTCATCAGAGGAATTAACATTAGAGCCTAGAACACTGGTCAGCATAAGGGATTGGCAAGTACCTGTATCACGATATATTTGAACTGATTTCCTGTCATTACTGTCCAGAGGACTGACAAAACCATCAGACAGGAAATTAGCACATGAACTCTTGAGAGTGTCACCCACGTTACTGCTCAAAAGAGGAGCTCCATCATGAGAATTTAAGTTACCCCTCAAAGCAGGTTCAGTTAACTCAGTTAAAGAATTCTGGGAACTCTCAAGAGTGGACACTAGACCAATTGACTGAATATTTAAAGACTCCTTTTTGTTCACATCACGCTGTCTCCTGAAACATCTCTCCGTAGTGTGACCAAGCTTACTACAATAAGTACATTTACTTTTCTGAAATCTAGAGGTGAAGCTGGTATTTACTTCCTGAGAAACATCATCCTTATTCTCTTTCCTGTTACCTGTACTCTGAGTAGAGGCAACGTACTGACTCTCAGCTTTCCTTTTCCTCTAAAATATCTCTTGTGAGTGAGAACATATTCATCAGCTAAAACTGCAGCATCAGACAAATTATCTATTCTTTTCTCATCAAGATATAGGCTTACATCTTTATAAATACACCTTTTGAAATCCTCCAGCAAAATCATCTGCTTAAATTTACCAAAATCAGAATCCACATTCTTAGAATTTAACCACTGCTCTAACAGATCTGCTTTTGATTTTTGCATACTCAACATGGGATTGCTTATCTTGCTTGTAAGTTGTCCTAAATTTTACTCTATAGGCTTCAGGAACAAGCTCATAGGCCTTAAGAATCAAGCTCTTAACTACATCATAATTATCAGACTGATCCTGAGGCAAAGATGCATAAGTTACTTGAGCTTTACCGGTGAGAACAGTTTGAAGGAGTACTGTCCAATACTCCTTAGGCCAATTAAAACCTGTAGCTACCCTCTCAAACAACTGAAAATACTTTGTTAAATCAGATTCATTAAAAGGAGGGACAAGTTTAACATTTTTAGCCACATCAAAACCATCAGAGCTAGATGATCCAGTTCCACCTTGTTTCATGCGATACTCATGGTCTGCCTGAATCCTGGCAAGTTCAACTTGTGCCTGAGCCTGTATCTGTGCCTCCTGAATCCGAACCTGAGATTCCGCCTCCTTAGCCTGAGACTCAGCCTCCTTAGCACGTGCTTGAAATTCAGCCTCCTGAATACGAGCCTGAGACTCCGCCTGCTTAGCATTTGCCTGAAATTCAGCTTCTTTAGCACGAGCCTCCTGCAGAGCTAGCTGTAACTTAGCTAATTCAATCTGCGTTTGCTCATTTGGAGGAGTTACATTAAACAAGCTTTTATTAATCATGCCAACAATTTGATCCTTAGAATGATGAGAGTGAACTGCAATTCCCAATTGTTGAGCAACAAGCTTAAGTTCATTCTTTGTTCTGTTTTCTATATCACACACTGTTTGCACATTTGACAAAAAATCTTTGGCTTCATCAAGTGTAGTAATAGTAGCCATCATGAATATATCACAGTCACAAAATATCAAACAATATCCTTATGATAATATCCTGAATATCCTGATAAGAGGTCGCCAAATTTATGTTACGGAACAGAGAAAGATAATGTACACTTTAAGTGAGAATACTAAGAGTCACTACTGTCCCGTAAAGTTCCAGGTTCAAAACAAAAGAGTTAGGTAAAATTACAAGTTAAAGTTTAATGCTCAAACTAACAACAAAACATTCAGAACTCATAAGGATAATGTAATGGCAAATAAACAGGTTAAATATATGGTTAACTGCAATAGCCTCTATTAACACGAAGTTAGCAAGAGTAAATTTATCTAAGTCAGCCCTGATAAAATGAGATACCAGATAATACTCAGTGAATGCCAGATAAATAATTACAGATACAAACCATTATCAAAAATGACTGACATAAAGAACCCCACATGAATTACAAAAACTTCACTAGGCCTACAAATTAAACTTATGCTATACAGTACAAGAAAAAATGCAACAACAGTTATACTCAAATTACACACAGCTGCTAGATGGTTGGAGATTTCTTGAGCACTCACAATAATAATATCTGTACAGGGGAGGACAGACATGTGAACAAAGTGAGGAGCAGATCTAAGTGGCAATGATGCAGAGACTGAGCTCATTATATAGGGGCCAGCAGAGCCTGATACAACTTGTAATAAGGACGCGCAAATGAAGCGATGGGGACAAACGGTCGACAATCCCGCACTGAATAACAGAAAGGACGACTTACTCTACTATAACGGTAGAAGGGGGGGACTGAGGCAGAACACGCTCGTGATCAAACATGCAGCATACTGTGCGTTAAAATTACACAAAGGATGATGAAATCATAGGCTATGTAACAATATATATATATATATATATATATATATATATATATATATATATATATATATATATATATACAATATACATATTTATATATATATATATATATATATATATATATATATATATATATATATATATATATATATATATATATATATATTATATATATATTATATATATATATATTATATATATATATATATATATATATATATATATATATATATATACTGGTATACATCTCTCTCGCTCTCTCTCTCTCTCTCTAGATATTCATATACTGTACTGTATATCCCATTGGATCCCAGGGGTGCTGGGCGGGGCATGGCAGTGGGTGGGTACTAAGCGTACCGCCCTCCGCCTATCGGCTCATAGCCGCGAAGCTCATAGGTCCCAACCCGGGGGTTCGCTACTTTATAGACTTGACGAATCCCATTTCTGTCCAATACTCCGGACACCGGGCTCCAGTGGGATATATATATATATATATATATATATATATATATATATATATATATTGTTACATAGCCTATGATTTCATCATCCTTTGTGTAATTCTAACGTACAGTATGCTGCATGTTTGATCACGAGCGTGTTCTACCTCACTCCCCCCTTCTACCCTTATAGTAAAGTAAGTCGTTCTTTCTGTTGTTCAGAGCAGGATTGTCAACTCTTTGTCCCCTATGGCTTCATTTGCGCGTCCTTCTTACAAGTTGTATCAAGCTCTGCCGGCCCCTATATAATGAGCTCAGTCTCTGCATTATTGCCACTTAGATCTACTTCTCATTTTGCTCACATCTCTGTCCTCCCCTGTACAGTTGTTATTATTGTGAGTGCTCAGGAAGTCTCCAACCATCTAGCAGCTGTGTAATTTGAGTATAACTGTTATTGCATTTTTTCTTGTACTGTGTAGCATAAGATGCTATTTCGTAGGCCTAGTAATGTTTTTGTGATTCATGTGTTTTTCTCAGTCATTTTTGATAATATTTTGTATCTGTAATAATATATCTTGCATTCACTGAGTATTATGCGGTATTCTCATTTAACAGGGCTGACTTAGATAAATTTACTCTTGCTATTTTCGTGTTAATAGAGGCTATTGCAGTTAACTATATATTTAACCTGTTTTTTGCCATTACATTATCCTTATGAGTCCTGAATGTTTTGTTGTTAGTTTGAGCATTAAACTTTAACTTGTAATTATACCTAACTCTTTTATTTTGAACCTGGAACTTTGCGGGACAGTTTTCTCTGTTCCGTAACATAAATTTGGCGACCTCTTATCAGGATATTCAGGATATTATCATAAGGATATTGCTTGATATTTTGCGACTGTGATTTATTCATGATGTCTACTATTACTACACTTGATGAAGCCAAAGATTTTTTTGTCAAATGTGCAAACAGTGTGTGATGTAGAAAACAGAACAAAGAATGAACTTAAGCTTGTTGCTCAACAATTGGGAATTGCAGTTCACTCTCATCATTCTAAAGATCAAATTGTTGGCATGATTAATAAAAGCTTGTTTAATGTAACTCCTCCAAATGAGCAAACGCAAATTGAAATAGCTAAGTTACAGCTAGCCCTGCAGGAGGCTCGTGTTAAGGAGGCTGAATTTCATGCACGTGCTAAGGAGGCTGAGTCTCAGGCTAAGGAGGCGGAGTCTCAGGCTCGTATTCAGGAGGCACAGAAACAGGCTCAGGCACAAATTGAACTTGCTAGGATTCAGGCAGACCATGAGTATCGCATGAAACAAGGTGGAACTGGATCATCTAGCTCTGATGATTTTGATGTGGCAAAAATGTTAAACTCGTCCCTCCTTTTAATGGATCTGATTTAACAAAGTATTTTCAGTTGTTTGAGAGGGTAGCTACAGGTTTTAATTGGCCTAAAAAGTATGGCCAGTACTCCTTCAAACTGTTCTCACCGGTAAAGCTCAAGTAACTTATGCATCTTTGCCTCTTGATCAATGTGATGATTATGATGTAGTTAAGAGCTTGATTCTTAAGGCCTATGAGCTTGTTCCTGAAGCCTATAGAGTAAAATTTAGGACAACTTATAAGGAAGATAAGCAATCCCATGTTGAGTATGCAAAAATCAAAGAAGATCTGTTAGAGCAGTGGTTAAATTCTAAGAATGTGGATTCTGATTTTGACAAACTTAAGCAGATGATTTTGCTGGAGGACTTCAAAAGGTGTATTTATAAAGATGTAAGCCTATATCTTGATGAGAGAAGAATAGATAATTTGTCTGATGCTGCAGTTTTAGCTGATGAATATGCTCTCACTCACAAGAGATATTCTAAAGAAAAAGGGAAAGCTGAGAGTAAGTACGTTGCCTCTACTCAGAGTACAGGTAACAGGAAAGAGAATAAAGATGATGTTTCTCAGGAAGTAAATACCAGCTTCACCTCTAGATTTCAGAAAAGTAAATGTACTTATTGTAGTAAGCTTGGTCATACTACGGTGAAATGTTTCAGGAGACAGCGTGATGTGAACAAAAAGGAGTCTTTAAATATTCAGTCAATTGGTCTAGTGTCCACCCTTGAGAGTTCCCAGAATTCTTTAACTGAGTTAATTGAACCTGCTTTGAGGGGTAAATTAAATTCTCATGATGGAGCTCCTCTTTTGAGCAGTAACGTGGGTGACACTCTCAAGAGTTCATGTGCTAATTTCCTGTCTGATGGTTTTGTCAGTCCTCTGGACAGTAATGACAGGAAATCAGTTAAAATATATCGTGATACAGGTGCTTGCCAATCCCTTATGCTGACCAGTGTTCTGGGCTCTGATGTTAATTCCTCTAATGAAACTGTAATCTTACAAGGTGTAGGGAATAATTACTTCTCTGTCCCTCTGAGCAGAGTGAATTTAGAGTCTGGTTTTGTTAATGGTTCCGTTATGGTTGGGTTGGTTGAGACACTCCCAATGTCAGGTGTAACTTTCTTACTTGGAAATGATATTGGTGGAAGTCAAGTGTGTCCAGCTCCTCAGTTGTCTAGTGAGCCAGTGGCTGCGACCCAGGATTGTGATGTCCCTGATGTTTTCCCTGCATATGCTGTCACTAGAGCTAAGTCTAAAGTTACTGGTGACTTAGAGGATAATGATGATGATGTTATCCTAGCTGACACTTTTCTTGCTAATTTGGACCACTCACCAGATGAGGCAGTACCCCGTAGTGTTGATAATTTGTCTCGTCAAGAGTTGGTTGAGTTGCAGGTTGCTGACCCTGAGTTGAAAAGTCTAGATAACTCTGCTTACAGTGAGGAAGAGTCAGCCGGTGCTTCTACTTGTTATTATATAAAGTCAGGAGTACTTATGAGGAAGTGGAGACCCCCAACAGCATCAGCCGACTGTGAATGGGAGGTTGTACGAGTACATCAAGTTCTCATCCCTCGTGTTTGTAGGCAGGATATCATTAGAGCGGCTCATGATTCCAGTTTGGCAGGACACCTTGGAGTGAGGAAGACTGTGGCACGCATTTTGAAACACTTCTACAGGCCAGGTATCTTCAGGGATGTTTCCTGGTATTGTAAGTCTTGTCACACCTGTCAAGTTGTGGGGAAGTGTAATCAGACTGAAAAGGTTGCACCTCTAGTTCCAAATTCCTCCTTTTGAGGCGCCATTCACCCGTGTGTTGGTGGATATTGTGGGCCCTCTTCCTAAGACTTCTTCAGGATTTTCTTATGTGTTGACCCTGATTGATATGGCTACTCGTTATCCTGAAGCCATTCCACTTAGAAATATCTCAGCAAAGAACGTGGTTAAGGAAATGCTAGGGTTCTTCACAAAGTTTGGTCTGCCCAAGGAGGTACAGTCAGACCGGGAAAGTAATTTCATGTCAAATGTTTTCAAGCAGTCTCTGAAAGAGTTGGGCATCACTCAGATCACGTCTTCAGCTTACCATCCCCAGACCCAAGGAGCATTGGAGAGATATCATCAAACACTCAAATCGATGCTCAAGAAATACTGTTTGGAACATCAGAAAGACTGGGATAAAGGTCTTCCATTTGTTGTATTTGCCACAAGAGAATCTCCAAATGAATCACTGGGCTTCTCACCTTTTGAACTACTGTTTGGCCATGAAGTGAGAGGACCCCTTAAGCTACTCAAGGAATGCTGGCTGTCGGAGGAAGATGACATCAACCTGCTGGAGTATGTGATGAAGTTCAAAGAACGGCTGTCCACTGCTTTACAATTGGCGAGAGAGAATTTAGGAGCTGCTCAGGAGAAGATGAAGACTTGGTATAACAAGAAGTCCAGGTTACGCCACTTTCAGCCAGGAGATCAGGTTTTGATTCTGCTACCAGTGCATGGGCAACCTCTTCAAGCCAAGTTTAGTCGTCCTTATTTCGTGGAGAAGAAACTCAGTGATGTCAACTATGTCATCGCCACGCCAGATCGTAGAAAGAACAAGCAACTTTGTCACATCAACATGCTAAAGTTATATCACAGGCGGGACGAAAATAACCCAGTCTGCAATGTAGCTGTTCCACCCGAGTCTGCAAGTGAAGCTCTCCCATGCATCATGAGCCTGAGTGATAGTTTGGGGAAGAATCCTGATATCATGAATGATCTCCAGACTAAGCTTTCTCATCTACCTCCCGAGGAAAGGCAGGAGTTTTCGGCATTACTGCAGGAGTACCCGCAAGTGTTCCGTGTCACTCCAGGAAGAACTACTGTGTTGATGCATGATGTCGATGTTGGAGACGCAAAGCCAATTAAACTGCCTCCTTACCGTGTGAACCCGGTGAAAGTTCCTCTCATCGAGAAGAAGCTTGGCTCCCTGTTGGACCACAAGATGATTGAGCCCTGTCAGTGCGAGTGGAGTTCCTGTCACTCTAGTCCCTAAGCCAGGTGGGTCACAGCGGCTTTGCATTGACTACAGACGTGTTAATCAGATAACCAAAACAGACACTTACCCTCTCCCTCGTGTGGAAGATTGCATAGACAAGATCGGAAAGGCTAGGTATGTAAGTAAGTTTGATTTGTTAAAGGGATACTGGCAAGTACCTATGACTGAACGTGCTAGGGAGATCTCATGTTTTGTAACACTAGGAAAGACTTTTGCATGTTCTGTAATGTCATATGGTATGAAAAATGCACCAGCCACATTTCAGAAGCTGATGAATGTTGTAACAGAGGGTTTGGCAGGGTGTGTTGTTTATATTGATGATGTATTAATCTTCAGTGACAACTGGAAAGATCACCTATGCCATGTCAGTAAATTTCATGAGCGTTTGGTTCAGGCTAATCTTGTAGCTAATTTATCAAAGTGTGAGTTTGGTCAAGCTAAAGTTCAGTACCTTGGGTACGTAATTGGTGATGGACATGTTGCACCACCAGGAGCTAAGGTTCAGGTTATAAGTGATCTTCCCAGACCTAAAAGTAGGAAAGAGCTACAAAGATTTGTGGGAATGGTAGGTTATTACCGGAGATTTGTTCTTAAATTTTCAATTCTTGTATCACCACTTACAGACCTACTGAAAAAGGGAGTTAAATTTGTCTGGACCGATGACTGTGAATCCTCTTTCAGTAAACTTAAAGCTATCCTATTAAGTCAGCCAGTGCTCGCTACTCCAAATTTTGCTAAGCCTTTTTAGATGGCTGTTGACGCAAGTGAAACAGGAGCTGGGGCTGTTTTGCTGCAAGAGGATGATCAGGGTATTGAACACCCTGTATCTTAGTACAGTAAGAAGTTCACTCCACCTCAGAAGAACTACTCAACGATTGAGAAAGAGCTTTTGGCCTTGATTTTGGGTTTACAGCATTTTTCATTTTATTTGTGTTCTGGTTTTGACCCCATAGTCATTTATACCGATCATAACCCACTGAAATTCCTTAGTAAGTTTAAAGATAAAAATCAGAGATTGACAAGATGGAGTCTACTTCTTCAGGAGTATTCATTAGACATACAGCATGTCAAGAGGAAAGTAAATGTTATTGCAGATTGCTTATCTAGACTTTAGACAGATTGTTTACAGTAATTAGAAATTTCCTTTGTAAATTTCTTTTTCTTTGTGGGGAGGTGTTACATAGATTATGATTTCATCATCCTTTGTGTAATTCTAACGTACAGTATGCTGCATGTTTGATCACGAGCGTGTTCTACCTCACTCCCCCCTTCTACCCTTATAGTAAAGTAAGTCGTTCTTTCTGTTGTTCAGAGCAGGATTGTCAACTCTTTGTCCCCTATGGCTTCATTTGCGCATCCTTCTTACAAGTTGTATCAAGCTCTGCCGGCCCCTATAAAATGAGCTCAGTCTCTGCATTATTGCCACTTAGATCTACTCCTCATTTTGCTCACATCTCTGTCCTCCCCTGTACAGTTGTTATTATTGTGAGTGCTCAGGAAGTCTCCAAACATCTAGCAGCTGTGTAATTTGAGTATAACTGTTATTGCATTTTTTCTTGTACTGTGTAGGATAAGGTGTTATTTCGTAGGCCTAGTAATGTTTTTGTGATTCATGTGTTTTTCTCAGTCATTTTTGATAATATTTTGTATCTGTAATAATATATCTTGCATTCACTGAGTATTATGCGGTATTCTCATTTAACAGGGCTGACTTAGATAAATTTACTCTTGCTAATTTCGTGTTAATAGAGGCTATTGCAGTTAACTATATATTTAACCTGTTTTTTGCCATTACATTATCCTTATGAGTCCTGAATGTTTTGTTGTTAGTTTGAGCATTAAACTTTAACTTGTAATTTTATCTAACTCTTTTATTTTGAACCTGGAACTTTGCGGGACAGTTTTCTCTGTTCCGTAACTATATATATATATATATATATATATATATATATATATATATATATATATATATATATATATATATATATATATATATATATATATATATATATATATATATATATATATATATATATACAGTCATCATCATCAGCCGTTTGAGTATCCACTGCAGGACCGGCCTATCCCGACCGAAGTCGAGACGATACAGCCAATGTATCTCTGCCAAGTGGCTTAGGCTGTCTGGTAGAGATTGTATGTAGGGTGAGAAGTGCTTGTAAGTGTAATTGTAGTGTTGGAGTGGCTTTGGATGTGTTTCTAGTCTGAACCAAGTGTAATCGGCCCGCGCAAGCCGACTGGGTGCAAGCATACTTTACAGTAAGCGACACTGGTTCAACCACAGCACCCCTTGTGTCCGCCAATGCAGTATGTGGTCGGGTGAACACTCCCAAAGTTTATTACTCTGGCGGGGCGAGAACCCTGGCCCACCCGTGTACGAAACGCACACTCTACTACTGTACCAAAGAGGCTCATATATATATATATATATATATATATATATATATATATATATATATATAGATATATATCTTTCTCTCTCTATCTATATCTATATCTATATCTTTCTATTTATCTATCTATATATATATATATATACATAGAAAAATTTTATTTATTGTACTAGTTGTTTTATGCGATTATCATTTCTGCAAATTTCTATTTTCATCGTGTACTGTATTATTATACAGTATTTCAAACATGATATACACACTTTTAGTAATTCCTGCTTTCTAATACAATATATATTTTAGTTTGATTCCATTAATTTTTTTACGTCTCTCTTATTTTCTTGTGTATTATCATATAGTTTTGAAGGTTAGTATTTAGCAATTGTATTGGTTTTTCTTAAATTATCTTTCTAATTAGGATCCCATTTTTATTCCTTTTTTCACTGTTTTCTTATTTTTTCATGTATTATTGTGTTTCCGACGTTCTATATATATTTGTTTTTTTCATTTCCAACTTCTGTTTCCTTTCTTTGATTATTATTAACATTTTCATCATTCATTCACTGCCAGAAGTGCTATTATTTCAAGCTTATTTTGCCTTCATGTTTATATAGTATAGTAATCAGTTTTCCTTCTTCATCACTTAAGTTTTCTCCGGTGTTATGTTTTTCGCTTTTCCCAAGTGGAATCTAGTAAATATATTCTTAGCCATCGCTGAACCTCCTTGATGCTCTCTCTCTCTCTCTCTCTCTCAGGTTTTATAATACATACATACACACACACACACACACACACATATATATATATATATATATATATATATATATATATATATATATCCCATTGGATCCCAGGGGTGCTGGGCGAGGCATGGCACTGGGTGGGTACTAAGCGTACCCCCCTCCGCCTATTGGCTCATAGTCGCGAAGCTCATAGGTCCCTACCCGGGGGTTCCCTACTTTATAAAGACTTGAAAAATCCCATTTCTGTCCAATATTCCGGACACTGGGCTCCAATGGGTTAAATATATATATATATATATATATATATATATATATATATATATATATATATATATATATGAATCCTTTGTGTGTGTGTGTGTGTGTGTGTGTGTTTAACGGTATAACTCGATCTAGTTTTGGTAAGATTTTCACCAAAATTGCTTGAAGAGCTCAATATCTTCAAAGAGGATATCCTATAATTAGTAAGGAAAGGAAAACGTTTCAAGAACACTCAGCCAAGGGCCAAGATCACAGGACATTCTAAGAGGCCTCACCTTATGTCTCCAGCAATACTGTTTCGATCTGGCAGAACTTGTTGGAGGGGTTGAGGAACAGGCAATTTTATTAATAATAGAAGAGTGTCAAGCCTAAGAATTTTTATCCAATTTTTGACCAACTTGAAGGAAGGTGTGAGAGTCAGAGAAGAAGTAGAAACTTTCGATTGCAACATCAGGAGGCCATGTCAAGCACTAGGCTCTTCGACCAATCGTAGGGCGTGGATATTGCTCTTTCGGAGACCTTCCTGTTTCTTATATGGATTTAAGACTTTGACGTACTATGGTGTTTCGCCTTTTAGCAACACATTATCCAATTCTCGGTTACATTAACTAGTGGTCATCTTACCACCGACCCATATAGTCTCATGGACTCACATTTACCAAAGGGTTCCAGTTACTTCCATTGCATTGTTTTTCCCCTTGGACCTATATCCTCCATGGACTGATTATCCCCCAGACCTATTTTCCCCATGGACCTACTTTTACCCATGAACTTACTTCTCTGATGGACCAATTTCTTTCATGAACTTTTTTTTTTTTCTTTCGTGGATCTGTTTCTCTCTTATGGACTTCTTTCACTTATGGACCTATTTTTGTCGGTTATCAATTTTCCCCTCAGCCCCATTTTGTTCTTGGGATCTATTTCCCCTTCAATTACCCATTTTCCCCTCCAAATGCATATTTTCTTCATGAACCTATTTTCTTCTCGGAATTACTCTTCCTCCTGACTCATTTTCTCCTTTCGGGGAAACGTCAGATCCTCAAAATGACGAATTTTAATTTTTCCTGGAAATTGGTAGACCGATTCGTTTTCTCTCAAGATATAATATTGAGCAAGTGAATTTCACCCTCATAGCAATGTAGAGTGACACGGAGTTCTGTAGTTTTTAGTGAATGTTCTGGCGATCAGGTCCATTTTACGCAAGGCAAGGAGGCGACCTCGCCAGCCACGTGAGCCAATAGCAGGCCGCCGTCTTTCATCCTGTGTTTACATGGTGTCCGGCAGCCAATCATCGCTCGCGCTACATGCTCTGCAGTCAGTCACCGGGCTAACTCCACTTTGACTAGGTGTCATTTAATTTTTTGGTGTTTTTTCTTACTTTTTTCGCCCAGTTCTATGCATGCATAATCATGGATTCCAGTGACAGTGAGGTTCAGGTTCCCAAGGTTACCAGGAAGAGAAAAAGGAACCCTGTGAAAGCTGTTGTTAAGCAGGTGAGAAAGAAGAGCATATGTCAGCTGACGTAGTAAGCAGGTCAGGGCAAGAAAAGTGGGTTCTTGCCAGTGCAGTAATCAGAGTTTTACTCGTGTTGGTGCTGAAAATGTTAAGGATATTTCAATAATTACTGGGGATTAAAATATCGTTATGCTCAGACGGCTTATCTTGTTCGCTATCTGGAAGAGAGTGCATTCAACATCATCGACTACTAACGCCCCGCTTGGGCTGGTGCTATACTCAGCATTTTGAAGTCGCAAGTGTTATATATATATATATATATATATATATATATATATATATATATATATATATATATATATATATATATATATATATTTCCATTTCGAATTTACACGGGAAGTAAATGCATTTTGTATAAATAATTTTCATTTTGAATATTTTAAAAATTTATAAAAAAAACGTTTTTGAGCTCTAAAAGAAATGGTTCATGCAGTAGTTTTGGTAAGCACTGAAGTTTGCAAACATGTCCAGACTTTCTTTGTTGTTGTTGCTGTTGTTGTTGTTGTATAGTTACAGTACCGTAGGTAAATGGGGGTATGCAAAATCGTGCTTATTTAATTTATTTATTTATTTATTTTGCTTACACAACATTAATTTTTCCTTGATATTTGATATCCGCTAGGCAGTGCGAGTATAATGGGTATAAACATATATATAAAATCAAAAACATCTGAATCACTCAATTTAAAATTACTAGAAATCATGCAAAACCTGTAATAAATCTAGCTAAATCAAACTTTCTTCAAAAGCAAGCATCAAAACTACTTAACAGCCCTAATGACAATAGAATATTCTGGTCAACTCTAAATTCTTTCAATAATAACTTTAACAAGTTATCATCCATTACCCCACTAAAATCTTCAAATGGCAACATTACAAATGACCCACGTGTGAAAGCAGATATTTTGCCAGTACATTTGCCAGAAATTCTACCATAGAGAATGCCAGCCAGAACGTCCCAGTACTAGAACTTGACTCTTCTGAAATAGTTCCACTTAAAATACAGACAAGATACGTAAAATCCATCCTAGACAATTTACCCACTAACAAAGCTCCAGGCCCAGATGGAATTCCGCAAATTGTTTTGAAAAAAGTGTTCCCCTGAACTTGCCTCTGTTCTAGCTAAATTATTCAGACTATGCATACGTACTTCTTCATTCCCAATTCATGGAAAGAAGCCAATATCCAAACAATTCCGAAGAAAGGAAGTTCCTCTGACCCCTCTGATTACAGATCAATAGCAGTCACATCTTCCCTAAGTAAGGTATTTGAAACTTGAATTAAGGAGCACATTGTTAAACATCTTAAATCCAACAACTTAATTAGTGATGGACAATGTGGTTTTCGCCACGAAAGATCCACCATTGACATACTCAATCTCCTAACTCGTATCATCCATCAATCAATTGACCTACATGGAGAAACTCATGCAGTAGCCCTTGATATTTCAAAAGCTTTCGATAGAGTATGGCACCGTTCCCTGTTGTCCAAACTCCCTTGCTATGGACTAACGCCTTTTGTTCTTTCGATTTCCTCATATCTTAGTGACAGGAAAATAAGAGTAAAAGTAGATGATGTATATTCCAATTTCCACTCAATTAACGCCAGTGTGCCACAGGGATCAGTTGTGGCCCCAACCCTGTTCCTGGTTTATGTTAATGATCTCTTATCTGTCACCCACAATCCCATCCACTCATATGCAGATGACTCAACGCTACATAGTTCATTCACACTCAGACACCCATTTACAAAGTCTGATACCTCTACCCCTCAACTCAGTACAACCATCTCCATAAATCAAAACCTATCTATGATCAGTGAATGGGGACAAAACAACCTTGTCTCCTTTAATTCTTGTAAAACTAAATATATACAATTTACTAATAGACAGATATTGCCAGACTCGTATATTACCTTCAGTACTACTAATATTCCCATCTCCAAAAGTACTGAAATTTTCGGCGTCTCACTTAACAATGCCCTCAGCTGGACCTCTCATGTTAGATCACTTCCTTAAACCGCCTCAAAGAAACTTGTATTAATGTACAGAGTCCGTAACTTCTTCACTGATGGGCAGTTAGCTATAATTTATGAGTCATGTGCACTCTCAGTTTGAATATTGCTCACCCTTGTGGAATGGATGTGGAGGGGTTGCATTAAAACAACTAGACAAAACTCAGAACAAAGCTGTTAGAATTATTAACAATCCTACCATTACAAATAAACTACCTCCTTTACAAGTAAGAAGGAATGTTGCCTCCCTTGCATTATTTTACAGATATTTTTTTGGCAAATGCTTAGACGAAGTTGCGTCCATGGTGCCACCTCTCCATGCATTCCCTCGTGCTACACGGGCATCTGGTAGCGCTCATGACTGGAATGTCGCTCAGCCATACTGCAGAACTTCTGCCTATCAGAATTCTTTCATTCCCCGAACTGCATCTCTTTGGAACTCGCTTCCCCAGAGTGGTTGCCCTCCAAACTTCAACCTATAGTTGTTCAACTCTAACTGTTACAAATATTTTATGAACAGAGGACACTAGTAATCTGGTGTATGGATTATTATTTTTTTTATTCATTTGTTTTTTCATCCTCTGTTCCGTTATTATATGTATATGTATATATATATATATATATATATATATATATATATATATATATATATATATATATATATATAAATGATATTTCATAGACTTTGTGTGGTGCCAATAGCTAAACTTTGATTGCAATTTACTCAAAACATCACATTGGCAACTGCGTCCCTATAACTCAGAGAGAGAGAGAGAGAGAGAGAGAGAGAGAGAGAGAGAAAGAGAGAGGCTGGGAGATATGAAAGATGAGGGAGACCGCAAAAAGAAGGGAGGGAAAAAGAAGGGGTAAGAGAAGAGGAAAAGGGAGGAAGAAAGGAGGGAAGGAAAGAAGGAAGAAAAGAAGAGAAGATTGATGAGGAATGAGAATAAGGCTCAGGAAGGAAGGGAGAGAGGCGGAGAAAGGGAGGTGCTGAAAGTGGTGATAGAAAAATTATGGAAGGGTGTGTAACACAAGAGAGGAGTGGGTGGGAGATGTGTGACGAGGAAAGAGGGGGTTGCAGTTTGAAAGAAGAGAAAAGTACGGATGGAGGGTGGAGGAGGACGTAAAAGAATAGGAGGGAGCGAGCTACAGAGTTGCATAATATAAACTGCACAGCCTTACGAGCATCTGTAGGTAGCCAGGTGAGAATAAAATACACTTCTTCACAAAAAAGTAAAATATTTAAAGCACAAGACCAGTTAAATATTCAGGAAAAATGCAGAGAGTACGTGTATATAAGATATATTTGTGAGCAGGTAAAAGCCAACATTTTATTTCGGGATTGTGTGCTAGGGTTAGAGTTAAACCGCTTCCACCTTTTCATTCCAGTGCAAAGCCTCTTATACATGCAAAATATGGCACGTCAATTAAAATGCGAACCGAGAACTGCACTGTTCTAAGATCAACACAGAACTTTATTATTTTCATCTGCTGAGATGTAATGTGTGTGTGTGTGTGTGTGTGTGTGTGTGTGTGTGTGTGTGTGAGAGAGAGAGAGAGAGAGAGAGAGAGAGAGAGAGAGAGAGAGAGAGAGAGAGAAATAAAAGGAAACAGTGAGCAAAAGAAGTGAAGAACCGAACATGAGAAAGAGGGTGGGATGAGGAGCTATTTTGTGTTGAGAGTATCAGTTATATACAAGCGCAGTACGGTTAGAGAGAGAGAGAGAGAGAGAGAGAGAGAGAGAGAGAGAGATGTGGGGGGGGGGCAGGGTTGCACATCTGCAGTTCATTGTCTGTTACTTCATTGATGCCATGAACAGATGAATTTTATTCCGCACAAATGGAGGTAGCTGTGATGGTGGTGGCAGGAGTGGTAGCCTTTATGGTGGTGGTAATGGTGGTAGCTCACATGATGGTGGTGGTGTTTACTGTGGTGGTGGTGGTAGTGGTGGCGGCAGCTGTCATGATGATGGTGGTGGTGGTGGTGGTAGATAGAAACTGTGCTTATTTGGGCAAGTGCGATTCAGAAAAGGCTGTCATTTGGACAAGTGCTGAGTGGCTCGGTATGTCCATGGGGCACTTGTCTATATCTAAGACTAGCGGGGGTACCTGGTATTACCAAGTAAAGCCCCATGATCCTCCACACTGGCATTCCCTGAGACCTTCAATGGTCACTCCTCCTGTGGAAGAAGACTGCCGGGGATCCAATTTCACCAACTGAATCAATATTCTTTGTTGGACCCATTTCCACAGGGATATGAGTATATTTCCCACGGACCTCTTCCTACCATGGGTTTATTTTCCCACTACCCAACCACCAACCAGCCCTTCCAACCCACCCTGCTCACCCATCCACCCACTTATCCCACCAACCACCCACTTATCCCACCCATCCTACCAATCTACCCACCCACCTTCTCACCCATTCTGGCCACTCACTCAACCATACTAATCCATTCATCCTGCGCTCCCGCTCACACACACACACACACACACACACACACGTACACACATACTCACATGCTCGCCGGCTCAGTGGTAACGCTCTCACCAAGCATCTGCTAAGACTGGGGTTCGCGCTTTGCTCGGGATGTGTAAAGTTTCACTGACGAAGCGGGTGGGTACTGTTCCCCTTGAGAAAGGGGATGGATGTGTGCCTGTCTGAAAGGCAAGGCATTGCCCTTAGATCGAACTACGGTATATGAGGTCTTAGCTCACTTCCGGGAGGGTAGGCAGCTGATGATCACAACCATCCTTCACGTGATCCTGACTGACCTGGTGAATTACACACACACACACACACACACACACACACACACACACACACACACACACACACACACACACACAGAAAAAAAGAAACGAAAGAGCATTAATGAGCCAATTGCAAAAATTACATGATGATTATACTGTATTATGGAAAATGAAATTCCATTTATTACTATACCGTAGTTGTCAGATACGGTAGGTGCGGATATTTTCTGCAAGATATACTGTTATGAAGGCTGGAAGTTGAATCAACTCCTCGGGAGAACTAAAATTTTACAACACTTATGAACGTTCGCCAGAATTATACTAACCATCAGTTGGCCAAACAGTTTCACTGTAGTACAAAAACTATGAGAAATGTCATTACATAAATACCTTATAATTATATTCTTTACCATGTGTTGTAAGAAGACTGAGTAATTTCTACAAGAGAAAAGAACGAATCATCTTCTTCATGGTCTTATGTGTTCTTAGGAAATAGCAGAATGAATATCAGTTGTGCAGACACTGAAAATGTTATATCGTCCAAGTTCCTTGATTAAACGATAACTTTCAGCATGTAGGGGTGTGAAATTCAAAGTTCTGGTATGACTTGCATGAAGCTCATTGATGATTTATATTGGTCCCATGGACTCTGGATCAGCATCTGGTAAAGTGTGGTGTTCGTAGTTGTTGAAGAAATGCTGTTGCATTTCATTGCTGTGGATGTATTTGTATAAGATGAAGCACTTTTAATTCAAGAAACAGCATGTAGAAGGGTCTCTAAAAGTGTTTCTCCCATTCTCAGTAAATGAAAAATTAGTGAAAATAAAAAAAAATAAATAAAAAAGAAATCCAGAGTACATACAGCGTAATGAAAGGGCAAATCCATGCTTGAACGAAATAACTATACCAACATGTCTCAGGTTCCACAAAAACTCAGTGCAATACTGCAAAAAGTTTTATACCCTCTAAAATAAAATATTAATGATAGTCATGACTAGAGTAAGAATTCATTTAGTGATTACAATTAGACTTTACCTATCTAAACGAAATCTTGATCAAACTGACTTAGACAGCCTCTAAACCCAACCTAAGCAAATCAAATTTTGACCCACCTAACACTGACTGTTATTAGACCAAACCTGTCCAACCGAAATCATGACGAGATTAACATAGACTGCCAATTGATATACACTATACATATCAGATTTTGACCAGGCCTTTCTTACTGTACCAAAACATAAAAAAATTCACCGGGACCTAAACATAATTAAGTAAAGAGCAAATGAACCCTAAATATGCTGCTGAACATATAGTGTATGAGAATACAGTAGTGGGATCTAATGAACGTATTGTATAGTGACAAAAAGAAAGGTCAAATACTGCAGTTTTGTCAGACTGTCAGAGTAAATGCTTATCTCTCAAAATCCTTGCTGTACTGTAATCTAGATTGTTATTTATATGATATAGAACAGAAGTACAGTAATTTCCATAAGATAATGCAGATTATCGACTAATTTATTTTTGAAAATTTGGTAGAAAACAGCCAACTAATGGCTGGATATAGACACTGTATTAATAGCAGCAGTGAGAAGCTAAATATTTAGAAGAAGATGTTCTTAACAAAACCTGTTTGAAAAAACCGAGACGCGTTGGTTTTATAAATTTCCCTTTTATGGTAGCCTAAAATTTAACAATATTACACGACCTGATTAAACAAGAAATATATGCATAATTACGCTGACAGTAGTTTTAACCCGTGTTTCCCTCATTTCATTCATGAGTGGAAGAAAAGGGACGATTCTATGATGACTGGCGGTAGAACTAGAGGAAGGCTCTGATCTATCCCCCTCTCCCACAAAAAAAAAAAACTGATGATAAAATCGAATGCATGGATGATAGTTGCTAAGGGAACGCTTAAGTAGTGGCTTATTCGTGTAAATTAATGGCAACTCACTCAAGCTTTGACAGGAGTGAGTCATGCTCATACTGTACCGCATTTATGCTGGTATCCGTCCAACTGGGAAATTTTCGAACACGATAACTCAGTAACTATGATGAGTTGAACGAAACAGTTAATGGATGGGTATGTAATAACATTTCCTAGATGAAGATGTATACTTCAAGATATTTTGCAATGGCCACTAAATCACCATAATTACTGCAACAAGGAGTCTGTTTTGCACTTCCCGAGCCGCAGGCCACAAGACAAACTTGATATGTGCTGTATCATGATTGAAATGCATAAAGTAATGCTTCCCTTCAAGATTAGTCGTCGAGTTAATGTTCAATTTAAACATCTGCTGGTAAGAAATATTGTCAATCTGTAAAGAATTTTGAAAATCATATTTTGATGTCCACACAAACACCTAGTTCCTAACGAAAAGAGGCTTATTGTCTGCAGCCTGATTGACAGGATCAGTTTAGCAGCCAGTACCTGGACTCTTTCAAGCCTTGCAATACCCTTCTTCAGGGTCGGCTAGTAGAAGTGCACTGAACAGCTACTATTACCGCCACCACCACCACCACTGCTACGACCATCATAGCTACCACCTCCACCATACTCACAGCTACCAACAACACCACCACTCCAAGGATCTGATTTGTCCCCAACACTCTTTAGTCTATACATGCACGACATACCCACACCTCACACACCACAGATACACATAGCTTCCTATGCAGATGATATAACACTTACACGTACACACCAAAACTCAAACACAGTTGCACACATCATTCAACCTTACCTCAACACACTACACGAATGGTTCACCACAAACAGGCTCAAAATAGCCCCAGCCAAATCTACAGTTACTTTTCTCACAAACTGGACAGCAAAACACAGTCACATCCCACGCCTCACCATAAACAACACTCCACTACCACACACACACACACCCAAAAT